>NC_081406.1:73884334-74484334 GCF_030272615.1 Cryptomeria japonica | reverse complement strand
GGCCAACAGCCTAGAGCTCACTGCTCAAACACAAATGGGAGTCACACTGACTACAGTTGGATGGTTAAATCCAATGAGAATGTATTGCACAAAATAGCATCTTCATATGCTAGATTCCGTACTGGTGTAATGCTAATATGCTTCTACAAAAACCTAACTTCACCTTCAAATGATGTCTTCATATATATCTTTGCTTAATCTCACATATATCCTTAAATCTTTTTCACATTCCACACTTGATCTTACAAATAAGATCTTACATTTATACCATACCCTAAGACCAATTTTAGTAGGTCGGCTCTACAAGATATTACAATAAAACATTTTACAAATAATACAATAACCGATGCAATAACCGATTGAACATGTCGGCTTAATGCTTTTATAACAATAATAAATCATCTCCATAGCGTGCCATGCTGATCTGGAAAAGATAAACCTGCCAGTGTAACCCTAGATAACCTGGACCTATTTTCCAGTAAAAGAAAATATGCAAATAAGAATATACCAATGATATTACTTCAAGGAAAAGTGTCCACATAATGTCTTTGACATTACCAAGTGTCTTCCATGTCATTGCAGGTACTAGTGAACATTATATCCTGCCAGTTAACCATATACCGGTGATTGTTTGAACAATTTACTAATTGCTGGTGAATGTTGTTGGATCTCCAAAGTAGGTGTATTTAGCAAGTGTTGACATCAATGAAAAAACCATACCAAAATACCAACAATCTCCCCCTTTGGCATTGATGGCAACACAAGATGGAAAAACCATCAAAGTGCCAAAATAGAAATGCCAAGTACAAAAACCAATTCTCCCCTTGGGAGTAATATGTGTTTATACAAAGATTTATTTACAATACCAATCTATCCTCAAAAAGATAATACATTTTTCCATATATCTCTCCCCCCTTGACATCAAATGCCAAAGTCACAAACAGGTCAAGTTCATACAAAATACCAACCAATTCAATATACCAACTACTCCCCCTAAGAAGTAGCTTCCTCATTAAATATCGGAATAAAAGATTTGTCCATTTACTTCTGTCGGTTGAGGACAATCATCAACTGTCTAAGTCTCTACCGGTGGAGGTAACACTCCGAGCTGATCTCTGAGATACTCAAAAGTTTCCTTAGGAAAAGGTTTTGTAAAAATATCTGCAAGCTATTCTTTAGTATTCACATAAACTAGTTTTATTTCCTTTTCTTCAACTTTTTCCCTTAGAAAATTCAGTTTGATAGAAGCATGTTTTGTTTTAGAATGTAATACTGGATTCTTAGATATATCAATTACTGCAGTGTTATCACAATATATAGTAATAGGTTCCTTGCATTTTACCTTTATGTCTTTCAACATTTGCTTAAGCCAAAGTACTTGTGTACAGTTTGTTGCTGCTGCAACATATTTTGATTCTATTGTTGATAAAGATGTACAACTCTGTTTCTTACATAACCAAGAAACTAATCTCTTTCCAAGAAAGAATGCTCCTCTAGTGGTGCTCTTTCTATCATCCACATCTCCTGCCCAATTTGCATTTGTGTATGCATATAGATCAAAATTTTCATCTTTAGGATACCATAATCCAAGATTTGCTGTGCCTTGTAAGTACCGGAAAATCCTTTTTACTGTTGATTCATGATTTTCCTTGGGATTACTCTGAAATCTAGAAACTATACATACTACATTCATAATATCAGGTCTGGTTTGTGTCAAATACAGTAAACCTCCTATCATAGATTTGTATGTAGTTGGATTAACAGATGTAGATTCATCCCTTTGAGATAATTTGTCATTTGTAGTCATAGGTGTGCTTACCGGTTTAGAGTTCTCTATCCCAAATTTCTTGAGTAGTTCTTTCAAGTACTTAGATTGACTGAAAAATATGCCTTTATCAGTTTGTAAAATCTGCAATCCTAAAAAGAATTTTATTTCTCCAATCATAGACATTTCAAATTCATGTTGCATTTTAAGAGAAAATTCTTTGCATAATCCATCTTCTCCTCCAAAGATTATATCATCAACAAATACTTCCATAATCAAAATGTCATCATTAGTTACTTTGTAATATAAATTGCTATCTGCATTTCCTTTAGTAAAACCAATTTTTAAAGGATACTTATCCAATCTTGCATACCAGGCTCTTGGAGCTTGTTTTAGTCCATACAGAGCTTTTCTTAATCTACAAACCATATCATTGTTATCTGTCAAAGAAAATCCATTAGGTTGTTCAATATTGACTTCCTCTTCAAGATCTCCATTCAAAAATGCACATTTAATATCCATTTGATAAACTTTGTAATCCTTGTGAGCTGCAAAGGCCAAGAATAATCTAACTGCCTCAATTCTAGCTACCGGTGCAAAGGTTTCATTGTAATCAACTCCTTCTTTCTGAGAATATCCCTTACACACTAGTCTTGCTTTATTCCTGACAACCTTACCATCTTCATTGAGTTTGTTTCTAAATACCCATTTGGTTCCAATTACATTTTTATTTTCAGGCCGGGGAACTAATGTCCAAGTATTATTTTTCTCAATTTGTCCTAATTCTTCTTCCATAGCTTTAATCCAAAATTTATCTTCACATGCCTCATTGATAGATAATGGTTCAATTTGAGAAATAAGACATACTTCTTCATTTGCCAATCTTCCTCTTGTCATGACTCCTTTAAATTTGCTTCCAATTATCTGATCTTCAAAATGATTCAGTCTTACATACCGGAGTGTCTTAGTCTGTTGTTGTTCTTCAATTACTATGGTATCCTCGGATGATACCGGAGTAACTGGATCATCATTCTGTACCGGTGGATTTACTGTTGGTTCATTTGTTATAATTTCTATTACCGGTTCAGAGTCTATATACCTTGAAGTTCCTCTGAATTGTTCATCAATCCTTACATTTGTACTCTCAACAAGTTTCTGCAATCTCTAATTAAAACATCTATATGCCTTGCTCTTAGATGAATAACCAAGAAATATTCCTTCATAACTTCTAGGATCAAATTTCCCAATGTACTCATCTCTTCTAATATAACATTTACTTCTAAAAATTCTGAAATACTTAAGAGTAGGAGTATTACTAAACCATAGTTCATGAGGGGTCTTATCGGTTTCACCTTTGATGTGAACTTTGTTGAATGTATAGACAGCAATGCTTACTGCCTCTCTCCAGTACACATGTGGTAGATTTGCTTTTGATAACATACTTCTTGCTGCATCCAAAATAGTTCTATTTTTCCTTTCAATAACTCCATTCTGTTGTGGTGTCTGAGGTGTTGATAAGTGTCTTTTGATTCCATTTACTTCACAGAATGTATTAAAATCTCTAGATGTGAATTCTCCTCCTTGATCTCCTCTTAAACATTTAATTTTCTTACCGGTTTCATTTTCAACCATTGCTTTGAATAGTTTGAACTTCCCAAGTGCTTCTGATTTTTCCCTGAGAAAAGTAACCCAACACATTCTAGAATAATCATCAATAATTAGCATGAAATATCTATCACCTTGTAAACTTTTAGTTCTAACCAGACCACATAAATTAGTGTGAATTAAGTCAAGAGCATTATTGGATTTTTCTGGAATACTTTTGAAACTAGTTCTAACTTGTTTTCCAAATTGACATTCCTTGCAAATTGTATTCTGAGGTTTCATAATTTTAGGTAGATCTCTAACTGCCTTAGAAGTACTGATTTTTACCATGCAATCAAAATTTACATGACATAGTCTTTTATGCCATAGGCAACTTTCATCTATATGTGAAATTAAGCATGCCTTTTCACTGTTATTCAAATGAAAGATATTACCTCTAGTCTGATTACCGGTTGCAATTTCCAAACCAGTTCTATTCATGATTTTGCATTTTCCATTTTTAAATTGTAACTGAAAACCTTTCTCAACTAATTGACCAAGACTTAAGAGATTATGTTTTAATCCTTCAACATAGTAAACATTGTCAGTGTTATGTTTACCATCAAGAGATATTGAACCCTTACCTTTGATTGAATAGGCTTTGTCATCTCCGAATCTTACTAAACCTCCATTGTATTCTTGAAAGTTCAAGAATTTGCCTTTGTCTCCAGTCATGTGATGTGAGCATCCTGAGTCAATAATCCATTCATCATTTGATTCAACTTTAGCTGCTAGGGCTTGTTCTACCGGTTGAGCAATAGGTACCGGTTGATCTTCTGTTATAGCAAAAAAGACCCATCTATTGTCTACTGGATCCTCATCAGAATCATCAGTCACACCTTCATCAGCAATGTAACAAGATTTATCTTTGTTTTTCTTAAATCTGTATCTCTAATATTCAAGATTAGGTTTGTATGTCCTTCTAGCTTCTTCTCTTAGTCTAGCATGTCTATCAGGGCATCTTGAAGCCATATGACCAATCTTATTGCAGTTGAAACATTTAAAGGGTGCTTTACCTTCATACTTACTTCCAATTGGACCTTTTGGCATTTTTCTTGCAAATAGTGCTTCAAGTTCTTCAAGCTCTTCATTCTCCTTCCTGGTTTCTTCAAGTTCTCTTGCATAAAAGGCTCTCCAGTCTGATTTGTCAAAAGATGGAGCAGATGATGTTGATGCTTTGAAGGCCAAATCAGTTTTTATAGTAGCAACAGGACCAAATTCCTCAATTTCAAAAGCTGAAAGTTTTCCAATCAATGTATCCCTAGTTATTGATGTATTAGGCATTGTTCTCAACTCATTAATAGTAGTAACCTTCATTTTATATGTCAGTGGCAAACCTCTTAAGATTTTTGAAACAATCTCATCTTCACTCAAGGTTCCTCCACAACATTTGATACCTAAAACAATTTCATTTACTCTTTCAATAAAAGAAAAAATTCTTTCATCTTCTTCCATTTTCAGATGTTCATACCTGACTTGGAAGCTTTCAAGTTTTGCAATTTTGACTGTGGAATCCCCTTCATTCAGTGTTTCCAATTGATCCCAAATAGCTTTTGCAGTAGATCTATCTGATAATCCCATGATTTGTTGATCTGATAATTCGCTCAAAAGTGCTTCTCTTTCTTTGCAATCATTTTCTTCATCTTTAGCTAAAGTAATAGGAGTAGGCTGACTAGCTATAGCAGTAGTATAACCATTCTTAGTAACTTCCCAGATGTCTTTACCAATGCAATTCAGATGTGTCTCCATTCTGATTTTCCATATTCCATAGTTGATTCCATCAAGTTTAGGACTATCCTTTCTGAAATAATTAGTAGACATTGCATCTCCTCAAGTTGTTAAACTTCTGCAAAAAAAAGAGGACTAGGCTCTGATACCAATTGTAGGTCCTGTGGACAACTGAGAGGGGGGGGGTGAATCAGTTGTCTAATAAATTCAAACCAAAATCTTATTAACCAACTTAATGTTTAATACCGGTAAGGCAGTTAAATGTGCCGGTAAACAGTGTTAACAGGAAATGCTGTATCGGTAAGAATTAATGCATGAAACATAAGCACAAAGTCAACCACAACATATGACACAAATATTTGTACGTGGAAACCCTGTAAGGGGAAAAACCATGGTGGGAAACCTTACCCACAATTAGATGATACTACTGCAGATAGTAAGTGTACAAAGAGGGGTCTGCACATGCAGAAAGGCCAACAGCCTAGAGCTCACTGCTCAAACACAAATGGGAGTCACACTAACTACAGTTGGATGGTTAAATCCAATGAGAATGTACTACACAAAATAGCATCTTCATATGTTGGATTCAGTACCAGTGTAATGCTGATATGCTTCTACAAAAACCTAACTTCACCTTCAAATGATGTCTTCACGTATATCTCTGCTTGATCTCACATATATCCTTCCTTAAATCTTTTTCGCATTCCACACTTGATCTTACAAATAAGATCTTACATTTATACCATACCCTAAGACCAATTTTAGTAGGTCGGCTCTACAAGATATTACAATAAAACATTTTACAAATAATACAATATCTGATGCAATGACCGATTGAACATGTTGGCTTAATGCTTTTATAACAATAATAAATCATCTCCATAGCGTGCCATGCTGATCTGGAAAAGATAAACCTACCGGTGTAACCCTAGATAACCTGGACCTATTTGCCAGTAAAAGCAAATATGCAAATAAGAATATACCAATGATATTACTTCAAGGAAAAGTGTCCACATGATGTCTTCGACATTACCAAGTGTCTTCCATGTCATTGTAGGTACCGGTGAACATTATATCCTGCCAGTTAACCATATAGCGGTGATTGTTTGAACAGTTTACTGATTGCCAGTGAATGTTGCTGGATCTCCAAAGTAGATGTATTTAGCAGGTGTTGACATCAATGAAAAAACCATACCAAAATACAAACATCTTCTATGTTGCGCGCTTGGTCTTTATCATTTGCGAGCATCGAGTCCTTCTTCTACATTCTTCATTTTTCTCACTTTCGAATTAGGTCTTGTCGATAACAATCTCCAGTCATGATTTTGGTCGATACTCATCCTTGTCAATCTTGTCATTTTGTGATCGATTCGTCATCGATCCTCGTCCTTGTCAATCTTGTCATTTTGTGATTGATTCGTCATTGATCCTTGTCCTTGTCAATCTCATCATTTTGGGATTGATTCATCATCGATCCTTGTCCTTATTAATCTCGTCATTTTGTGATGGATTTGTCATCGATCCTCATCCTTGTCAATCTTGTCATTTTGCGATCGATTCATCATCGATCCTTGTCCTAGTCAATCTTTTCATTTTTGCGATCGATTTGTCATCGATCATTGTCCTTTTCAATCGTGACAATTTGGATCAATTAGTCATTGTTCCTCGTCAATTGGTGCCTATCAATTTGATCTCTTTGTCAATCTTGGTCAATTTGTCAACCAATCTCAATCATTTATCAGCCTTTGTCAATCAAAATTATGATCGAATCGACATTAATTTCTTGTTGTCTTGACCTAATTCCTTGTCCTCTTATATCTAGGGTTTTATGATTTGATCATTAAATCCTTTTCTTCTTCTTGGTGGGTTAAATAAATCTATTTATTTAGTCCTAGGTCTTTTCATGAATTAATTAATGCATGAAAACCTATTAATTAATTCACCTAATTTCTATTTCATCTTTTTCCTCAATTTTCCAATTTACTAATTTCTCCTAATTCCTAATTTTCTATTTCTCCTATTTTCTTCAATTTTTCTAATATTTCCCCTAATTTTAATGGGAATGGCATTTCAATTTTGTTAATTTTGTCATAATTTGTCAATCAATCAATCTTGCATGTCAATTTTGTCATAATTTGTCAATCAATCAATCTTGCATAGAAAATGTCAATTTTGTCATAATTTGTCATATTTGTCATTCTTGATTTGAAATTTCCTTTCAAATCTCTTCATGCTAATCTTGTCATATCTCCAATTTGTCTATAAATTGGATGATTTTCTTCAGTCAAGAGATTGATCAATCACGTTTCTAGTATCCTCGCGCTATCAAAATCAATCTTGCTTCATGCTTTTGCACTTGTAGGTGAGATCCACACAAATCCACTATTTGGAGGAGAAAGAAGAACAATGGAGAATTATGGAGGAGATATTCGCATTTGTAATGGCTTGCATTTGGTTTGATTATCTTGTCTTCATATCTCTATTGAGTGTATTAGGATTTCTTATCGTTGCAATCTAATTTTTGTGATTGAGCTAGTTTAATGTCTATTGCTTTGATGAATTCCTTTATTCCTATCTACATTTTCTGGTGAACCCGACATGAACTAACCATTTAACCATGTTTTTGAGTGCTTTTGAGCTGATTTGCAGGTGAAAAAATCAAGAAATAGGGCGACTCAAACCTCTCTAGACACTTCTATGCCTATGTCAAAGCAGTCTGCGCCTGTGTCAAGGCATCCTACGCCTGTGTCAAAGAGATCTGTGCCTGTGTCAAAGAGATTTGTCCCCATGTTGAAGGGATCTGCACCTATGTCAAGACATCCTACGCCTGTGTTGAGACATTGTGCAGCTGTGTAAAGCCAGAAACAGAGGTGAAACCAGTGTTTTTACTTGCAAATTACTTTGTTTTCATTTTGTTCTTATATTTTGGTTTTTCTTTGGTACTGATTCTCTTTGCAGCATCTTGGCATTACATGTGACGAAGACTAAAAATAAAACTACTAACAAATCTTATGCAGGACACGGTCAAAGACTTTCACTAAAACATCATGCTTGCATTTTTTAAAGTAGTTGCATATTCCATTTATTAAAGGTTAATGAACACCATGCATGCTTTGTTTGTTTTTAATTTGATTGCATGTTTTAACCCTTATAATTGGGCCTGCCTCTCGATTTGCCTGGCACTTCACACAGGCATTGGTGAGAGGGAATGACCCTAAGTGGTGACGGGCTAAAGCCAAGCTCTTCCGAACCACTCTAAATAACTGTGGATGCAACAAAAGTTGTAGACAACGAGTGTTGGAATGGTATTTTGATGATTTATTCACCGGATCAATACCCACCTGAATGGATGCCCTTACTAGAATCTCTTGTTTTTAGATGCCAAAATCCTTCTATCTATTAGCTCAGGTGTTGTGATATGTGCATGCTGAAGACACCTCTCATGTACTCCTCAGTTAGAGATAGCAAGTTCTTGGGAAGTGATGCCCCTTGAACTTGAAGCTTGGTATGCCTGAGAAGTGAGTGCACTATAAGGGGGAGCTAGTGCTACCAAGCGTCTAGCTATCTAGCTAAGTGTTGTATTTTATGGTTAGAGGATTCAACAGATATTGTCCTTGCCAGCCATAGGATTTGTTGTGAATGTGCTTGATTGTCTTGATTCAAAGTCAAACAAACATTTTGTCTTCTGTGATTTTCAAAAGTTAAATCAAAAACAAACTTTCAAAAGAGCTCATAATCAACTTGGGTTTTCAAAATCAACAAACTTCAATTCAAAACAAAATCCAAACAAAAGTCCAAATTTGTCCATGTATTCATCCAACATTTGAACATGGCTTGTCAAAACATTGAATATCTTTGTTTCAACATTCATGTCACTTTAGGCTAGGTCTTTGCATAGTCCCACTTAGGTCGTAGGGCATATTGTCATCTCACTTCATTTTAGTCCGTTTTCATTGCAAGCGTCCTCATTTTGCACTTAGGTTTAAAATCATTTCCTTAAGTTTGCATTTCATTGTCATATCCTAAGTCATTGTCATAATCATTGCCTTCTTGCATTTAGTCTCAAAAATTTGGTTTGACAAACTTAAAAAAATCAAAACTTTGGATGATACCCTAAGTTGTTGTTAGGGAGTCTTGACCATGTCTAAAATTTGTCCTTTCATTAATATCATTTTTTGTCAAACCTAGCTTAGTATCCAAGCATATAGGTGAGACATTGTCAATTTGTCCTATTGTCATTTGGTCCTTTGTCCTTTAAGATCTTGACTTCATTTCAATTTCCCAAGGTTGTGTCTTTAGCTTTGCATTTCAAAAGTTTGTCTCCAAAAATTCAAAAGGTACAAAAACATTAAGTTGCATTGTTATCCTTTTAGGTTGCATTTGTCAATCCCATTAGTAACATTGCATAGTGACATGTTTGTTGAAATGAGGTCTCAACCTTCTTACGAAGCCATGTCATCACAATTGAGAAATCAATCATGTCAATCCAATCTCGACATGTCTCAGAACTTTGATCAAACTTATTATGATGATGTAAATGTCCAAATACAAAAACTAGAGGAGAAACTAGTTCGAGAAAAGGAGATTTTGGAACAAAAAATGAAAAACATTGAGAAGAATAGATTACAAATGTCCAAAACATTTAAAAATTTTCAAGGTCCAAACCCAAAGTTTGAGCCAATTGATATAAAAGCTCTTATCGAACAATCAGACATACCAGCTCTCATCTCTCAAATAGAGATGATGAAACAATTTAGAAAAACAAGCACAAATTTCAATCAAGTCCCAAATCAAAATTCATTTGGTCAAATTTCATTCAATCAAATCTCGAATCAACAATGTTTCCAACAGACACAACCAATGGTCCAACATATATAACTAACACAACCAATGGTCCAATTTCAACAATATGTCCAACCAACTATACAATGTCCACAAAAAGTTCAATCAACATATCAATGTCAACAACTACAATCACAAATTCAAAAACAAAACTTGCAACATGCACCAAGCCAAATTTTGAACATGTCAAATCAATTTGATCAACATCTAGTTCGAAATCAAAACATGACATCAAACCAAAAACAAGTTCAAAATCCACATACAACTATGTCAAAACCTCGAAAGAAAGGTGGCCTTATTGTAAGGATCTTAAGGAAATTACCAAGTGAGTTCTTTGAGGAAGATCAAGATAATACACTTATGTCTAGCAATGCCTCATCCCCCCACAAACAAATTGACTCTCTAGTGGCATCTATCCCTACACCTTTAGAAGTTTCACAAGAACCTTCCATATTGTCCTCATCAAACAATACACCCAAGGATGAAATTATCCAAGGGCTATCCATAATTGATTGCCAAGATAATCCAATTCATGATGCACATCCTTGTCATGTTTCAGAAATACAAGACCCAATGCCACCATGCACTTTATTGCCATTACCTATTTTAGAGGACCCCATTCAAAGTCCCTCTTCCTCATGTTCAAGCATTGATTCCTTGCCAGAATCCATCACAAATGTTCAAATTCCATCCCCTTCATGCCAAATCATTGATTCCTTGTCAGAATCCCCCATGCATATCCAAAGTCCAACCCCATGTCAAGAGGATAATTTAGAGCATGAAGAAATGTGTCTTGAAATAGATCAAGATCAAGATCTTGAAACCTTATCATCCCATCCAATTGTTGACCAGGATCCCATTTCCCCAGACACTTGCAATGATTCCATTATTCCTGTCCATTCTATCCAAGAACACAATGTCCTTTCAAATCCCATTGACATTCCACTTCTTAAGAAAGATCAAGATTTCCCTTCCATCCTTTCTGATGATCCCATTAAAAGTCAAGAGCAAAGAACCTTTAAAGAGGATGCCAATGATCTTCTTCCTTGTCAAGATCAAATTATTCCTTTAAATCCTCCACAAGATCCTTTTGTTCCTCCATCTCCTTGTCTTAATCCTCCATATACACTCTAAGATCACATTTCTTTTGATGATCCCATTATTTCTCCCATTCCATCTCTTGAAGAGCCTACCATTGAACCATGTCCACTACACAATCCTAGTCCCCCTCATGATCCTAATTCCCCCTCATGATTCTAACATGTTAGTGCAAGATGTTCATGAACCCTCAACATGCATAATGGGTTCTTCCACTTTGGTCCAATCTGATCCACTTCAAGATCTCATTATTTCTCTCATATCATATCCACCTCATAATGGACTCGCGTCTTCTTCCCAAAGAAAAGAGTATCCTACAAGTCAAGATATTCATAAAGGCAAAGAAGTAGACCTTCATGAGAAAGAACCCCTCTATATCAAAGAAGATCTTAAGGGTCATGTCTACACAACTCACTCTCAAGATGTTGGTATCCCTCCATCAAAATCAAAACATACACCTTCCCCATCATACTTTCCATCCATCTTAGGTCCTTATATTCCTTTGTCCTCTATGCAAGGTCAGCAAAGGAACACATCCTTGAGTAAATTTCATCAATCCAAAAGAAGTCCATTTCATTCATATCCATCCATGCATTCCTTTCCCCCTCCAAGCAATTTGGATGCCAAGTATAAAAGTCATAAGTCTAGAAATCCACATGTATTCAAGGATCAACATGTCCAATATAATCAACATGTCAAAACAAAGAACAATATGATCTATAAAGAAAAATAAATATCCAAAAGACCACAAAGGCCCACTGAGAAAAATAAAGAAAAGTTAAAATATATATGGGTTTCTAAATCCCTTGTGCAAGCAATGCACTCCAAGGAACCACAAAAGCATGAAAAATCAAAAACCATGTGGATCCCTAAGCGGCTCCTTGAAGCACAAAATCCTAAAGAAACATCTAACTTGGCATCCAAAGTTTCTATTCCTCCATCCAACCCTCTCAAATTTGTTCCTCCATCACCTTCTTCATCCATTTTGGGCCCTTATGTCCCAAAATCCCAAGCTATTCCTCCATCCAAATCTCACAATTTGAGATCCATTTTTCCTCCATCAATCCATCACCCCTCAAGGTGTGTTCCAATGTTGATCTTGCCTTCATTTCCATCCAGTGAAGCCCAATTCTTCCAATACCCTATCCATTATCCAATGCATATTTTTCATCCTTCGATCCCTTTGATCCCATCCTTTGCATAAATCCTTGCCTTAATTTCATCTCTTTTTCCATGTCTTTATCCTACCAATGTCTTTGAGCATACTTTTATAGGTCATGGTCCATTTATTTCAAGGTTACTATCCAAACCAAAAAAAAGGTGTTTGAGTCCTTCTTCCATCCCTTATCATGTGTCCATCTTCTATTGAAAATGTCAAAATCCAAAAAAAAAAAGTGAGAAAAAAAGAAAAAGAAAAAAAAAAGTAAAGCAAATATAATTCGTCCACTGGTGAAAACCTGGCAAACAGGCGCCTTGGGCAAGTACCATGATGAAAACTTGGCAAACAGGCATCATGCGTAATCTATGAACTTCTTTCACACCACACTTGGGGACAGGTTTTATCCTATCACATCCTTTTGTCCTTCATTGTTCCATTATCCTATCGAACCCCTTTCATTACCCTCCATTATCCTATTGTCCCTCATGTCTAGTTTCCATTTCCACCTTTGATCTTGACAAGGCTGAGGATCTTCATGAGCATCATGCATCTTGTTTGCAACTTTTAGTCCATCATAACTTTTGGTTATTTATCCATTTGATTATTACAACCTTTCATCCATATTCCTTAGCTTATTGCAACTTTCTACCACTATCCCGTATTTTATCCCGACCTTGAGTCCATGTCCCTTATCCATTCTTGGTCTTTCTTATCCTATCCATATCTTATCACTATCCATACACTCTTTTTCATTCCTTGATCTTGATCTAACATAAGGACGCAAAATTTAAACATAGTTTCAAAAACCTCTTGACATGTCTCTCATGCCATGTCACTACTTTACATTGTCATATCTAGTCTCTTGTCCCATCACGTAATAGCCCTTGAAAATTGCATCCGTATTGTCTCCATGATAAAAGGCCTTTGTCTTCCCTCTATCCACCATCATTTCAGCAAGCCTATTTATTCACCTGTCATATTCCTTGCCTTGCTAGACACTGGGGGCAAAATCATAAAAATTGAAAAATGTCCTAAAATAATCCAAAAAAAATCAAATAATGTCTTGAAAAAATCCTTAAAAAATCATATAATGTCTTGAAAAAATCCCTAAAAAGTCAAATAAAGTCCTGAAAATGAACAAAAACATTTTCAAAACATCAAAATCCAAAAACAATTCCTTTGGCATTTTGCATTTTGTTAATAAATGGTCCCCTTCGTGTGTAGATAGATCATTGAGCATACATCCAACAACAAATCGATCAAACATTTGTGTAGACAACAAACAGATAACATGTTAAAACACTGTGCTTTAATGAAATCACGCATTAACAGATGAAATTTTCAATCAAACTAGACATTCAAACTGTTCACAGTTGTCATATCAATCAAAATAGCATCAACATTACCATTGGTCCTTGTCAACATTATCATGGGTCTTATACAGGGTGTGGTATACTCGAAACTAGACTGTGTCTTGTCTTAGATGGGGTACCTCATTCCCTAGAACCAGACAGCATGATCATTCTTATTTTCCACTTTTGACAATGATGATTAGACTGTTTGTTTGACTTGGTTGAATTTGTGCATCTTATCTTTTTACTGATTTATCTTTGGCTTCAATCATGTTCCTATGTTGCTCGAGGATGTCACTGAGTGATTTAGAGTGACTGGGATGGTTCATGGTCCCTTTCTTTTTTTTGTTGTGTTTGCTGTTTGTGGAATATTTGTCACAAACTGGGGCAACTATATCATTGGGTGTCTGTGATAAGTACATTTTGTTTGTGAACACTGCACATACCTTGACCCCTGATGTATGCACCCTAGGATGCTTCACTCATTCCTTGTGTGTGATGTGTCTATATTTTGCAAAAGGGGTTGCATTCTAGCTCTAGCCTTCAATGCCATGATGCTCTGCATCCGCTTTGCTACAATAAATAAAGGTTCTCACCTACTTATGTGCATTTGTGAAAGCAAGTTTTCCTTCATCTCTAACTATCCTCTATCTAATTTCTGCTTACAAACATTTCTTCCATCAGTCTTGGCAGTCCGTTCGAACTTATCATCTTCTATCATTCTTATCGATCACTTGGCCTCTTTTCTGGATTTTTCCGACCAATTCCTCGAGGGGGCATGCATATGTCATTGTTATTGTCTGGGGCATTTTCAATTTTGTTCTTTGAAACAACACTTAGAATCGCATTGTCTCAAAGAGGGGCAAAATGTAGATGTCTAAAAATGGTCAACGCTTGCAGAGTCATACTTTAACATCTGCGCATTGCCTTATTTAGGGTTTTTGCGTTGCATTAACATTTCTTCTATGTTGCGTGCTTGGTCTTTATCATTTGTGAGCATCAAGTCCTTCTTCTACATTCTTCATTTTTCTCACTTTTGAATTAGGTCTTGTTGATAACAATCTCGAGTCATGGTTTTGATCGATACTCGTCCTTGTCAATCTTGTCATTTTGCGATCAATTCGTCATTGATCCTCGTCCTTGTCAATCTTGTCATTTTGTGATCAATTCATCATTGATCCTTGTCCTTGTCAATCTCGTCATTTTGCGATCGATTCATCATCGATCCTTGTCCTTATTAATCTCATCATTTTGCATTCAATTTGTCATCAATCCTTGTCCTTGTCAATCTTGTCATTTTGCGATCGATTCGTCATCGATCCTTGTCCTAGTCAATCTTGTCATTTTTGCGATCGATTTGTCATCGATCATTGTCCTTTTCAATCATGACAATTTGGATCAATTAGTAATTGTTCCTCATCAATTGGCGCCTATCAATTTGATCTCTTTGTCAATCTTGGTCAATTTGTCAACCAATCTCAATCATTTATCAGCCTTTGTCAATCAAAATCATGATCGAATCAACATTAATTTCTTGTTGTCTTGACCTAATTCCTTGTGCTCTTATTTCTAGGGTTTTATGATTTGATCATTAAATCCTTTTCTTCTTCTTGATGGGTTAAATAAATCTATTTATTTAGTCTATAAATTGGATGATTTTCTTCAATCAAGAGATCGATCAATCACATTTCTAATATCCTCATGCTATCAAAATCAATCTTGCTTCATGCTTTTGCACTTGTAGGTGAGATCCACACAAATCCGCTATTTGGAGGAGAAAGAAGAACAATGGAGAATTATGGAGGAGATATTCACATTTGTAATGGTTTGCATTTGGTTTGATTATCTTGTCTTCATATATCTATTGAGTGTATTAGGATTTCTTATCATTGCAATCTAGTTTTTGTGATTGAGCTAGTTTAATGTCTATTGCTTTGATGAATTCCATTATTCCTATCTACATTTTCATCGATCCTTGTCCTTATTAATCATGTCAATTTGGATCAATTAGTCATTGTTCCTCGTCAATTGACGCCTATCAATTTGATCTCTTTGTCAATCTTGGTCAATTTGTCAACCAATCTCAATCGTTTATTAGCATTGGTCCTTTGTCAATCAAAATCATGATCGAATCGACATTAATTGCTTGTTGTCTTGACCTAATTCCTTGTCCTTTTATTTCTAGGATTTTATGATTTATTCATTTAATCTTGATTGTCATTTTCCCTCTAGGTTAAATAATTTATTTATTTATCCCAAGTCTTCTTGTCACAATTAAATATTTATTTAATTGGCTAATTAATTCCCCCCCTTTTTGTGAATTAATTAATGAATGAAAAATTATTAATTAATTCACCTAATTTTCTAATTTCATCAATTTCTAATTTCCTAATTTCCAATTCATCATTTTTAATCTTATTTACTAATTGCTCCTAATTCCTAATTTTCTATTTCTCCTATTTTCTTCAATTTTTCTAATATTTCCCCTAATTTCATGGGAATGGCATTTCAATTTTGTCAATTTTGTCATAATTTGTCAATCAATCAATCAATCTTGCATGTCAATTTTGTCATAATTTGTCATTCAATCAATCTTGCATGTCAATTTTGTCATAATTTTGTCAATCAATCAATCTTGCATAGAAATGTCAATTTTGTCATAATTTGTCATATTTGTCAATCTTGATTTTAAATTTCCTTTCAAATCTCTTCATGATAATCTTGTCATCGCTCCAATTTGTCCATAAATTGGATGATTTTCTTCAGTCAAGAGATTAATCAATCACATTTCTAGTATCCTCGCACTATCAAAATCAATCTTGCTTCATGCCTGTGCACTTGTAGGTGAGATCCACACAAATTTGCTATTTGGAGGAGAAAGAAGAACAATGGAGAATTATGGAGGAGATATTCGCGTTTGTAATGGTTTGCATTTGGTTTGATTATCTTGTCTTCATATCTCTATTGAGTGTATTAGGATTTCTTATCATTGCAATCTAGTTTTTGTGATTGAGCTAGTTTAATGTCTATTGCTTTGATGAATTCCATTATTCCTATCTACATTTTCATCGATCCTTGTCCTTTTTAATCATGTCAATTTGGATCAATTAGTCATTTTTCCTCGTCAATTGACACCTATCAATTTGATCTCTTTGTCAATCTTGGTCAATTTGTCAACCAATCTCAATCGTTTATCAACATTGGTCCTTTGTCAATCAAAATCATGATCGAATCGACATTAATTGCTTGTTGTCTTGACCTAATTCCTTGTCCTCTTATTTCTAGGATTTTATGATTTATTCATTTAATCTTGATTGTCATTTTCCCTCTAGGTTAAATAATTTATTTATTTATCCCAAGTCTTTTGGTCACAATTAAATATTTATTTAATTGGCTAATTAATTCCCCCCCTTTTTGTGAATTAATTAATGAATGTAAAATTATTAATTAATTCACCCAATTTTCTAATTTCATCAATTTCTAATTTCCTAGTTTCCAATTCATCATTTTTAATCTTATTTACTAATTGCTCCTAATTCCTAATTTTCTATTTCTCCTATTTTCTTCAATTTTTCTAATATTTCCCCTAATTTCATGGGAATGGCACTTCAATTTTGTCAATTTTGTCATAATTTGTCAATCAATCAATCTTGCATGTCAATTTTGTCATAATTTGTCAGTCAATCAATCTTGCATGTCAATTTTGTCATAATTTATCATATTTGTCATTCTTGATTTTAAATTTCCTTTCAAATCTCTTCATGCTAATCTTGTCATCTCTCCAATTTGTCCATAAATTGGATGATTTTCTTCAGTCAAGAGATCGATCAATCACATTTCTAGTATCCTTGCACTATCAAAATCAATCATGCTTCATGCTTGTGCACTTGTAGGTGAGATCCACACAAATCTGCTATTTGGAGGAGAAAGAAGAACAATGGAGAATTATGGAGGAGATATTCGCGTTTGTAATGGTTTGCATTTGGTTTGATTATCTTGTCTTCATATCTCTATTGAGTGTATTAGGATTTCTTATCATTGCAATCTAGTTTTTGTGATTGAGCTAGTTTAATGTCTATTGCTTTGATGAATTCCATTATTCCTATCTACATTTTCATCGATCCTTGTCCTTTTTAATCATGTCAATTTGGATCAATTAGTCATTTTTCCTCGTCAATTCACGCCTATCAATTTGATCTCTTTGTCAATCTTGGTCAATTTGTCAACCAATCTCAATCGTTTATCAACATTGGTCCTTTGTCAATCAAAATCATGATCGAATCGACATTAATTGCTTGTTGTCTTGACCTAATTCCTTGTCCTCTTATTTCTAGGATTTTATGATTTATTCATTTAATCTTGATTGTCATTTTCCCTCTAGGTTAAATAATTTATTTATTTATCCCAAGTCTTCTTGTCACAATTAAATATTTATTTAATTGGCTAATTAATTCCCCCCCTTTTTGTGAATTAATTAATGAATGAAAAATTATTAATTAATTCACCTAATTTTCTAATTTCATCAATTTCTAATTTCCTAATTTCCAATTCATCATTTTTAATCTTATTTACTAATTGCTCCTAATTCCTAATTTTCTATTTCTCCTATTTTCTTCAATTTTTCTAATATTTCCCCTAATTTCATGGGAATGGCATTTCAATTTTGTCAGTTTTGTCATAATTTGTCAATCAATCAATCAATCTTGCATGTCAATTTTGTCATAATTTGTCAGTCATTCAATCTTGCATGTCAATTTTGTCATACTTTTGTCAATCAATCAATCTTGCATAGAAATGTCAATTTTGTCATAATTTGTCATATTTGTCATTCTTGATTTTAAATTTCCTTTCAAATCTCTTCATGCTAATCTTGTCATCTCTCCAATTTGTCTATAAATTGGATGATTTTCTTCAGTCAAGAGATCAATCAATCACATTTCTAGTATCCTCGCACTATCAAAATCAATCTTGCTTCACGCTTTTGCACTTGTAGGTGAGATCCGTACAAATCTGCTATTTGGACGAGAAAGAAGAACAATGGAGAATTATGGAGGAGATATTCGCGTTTGTAATGGTTTGCATTTGGTTTGATTATCTTGTCTTCATATCTCTATTGAGTGTATTAGGATTTCTTATCATTGCAATCTAGTTTTTGTGATTGAGCTAGTTTAATGTCTATTGCTTTGATGAATTCCATTATTCCTATCTACATTTTCATCGATCCTTGTCCTTTTTAATCATGTCAATTTGGATCAATTAGTCATTTTTCCTCGTCAATTCACACCTATCAATTTGATCTCTTTGTCAATCTTGGTCAATTTGTCAACCAATCTCAATCGTTTATCAACATTGGTCCTTTGTCAATCAAAATCATGATCGAATCGACATTAATTGCTTGTTGTCTTGACCTAATTCCTTGTCCTCTTATTTCTAGGATTTTATGATTTATTCATTTAATCTTGATTGTCATTTTCCCTCTAGGTTAAATAATTTATTTATTTATCCCAAGTCTTCTTGTCACAATTAAATATTTATTTAATTGGCTAATTAATTCCCCCCCTTTTTGTGAATTAATTAATGAATGAAAAATTATTAATTAATTCACCTAATTTTCTAATTTCATCAATTTCTAATTTCCTAATTTCCAATTCATCATTTTTAATCTTATTTACTAATTGCTCCTAATTCCTAATTTTCTATTTCTCCTATTTTCTTCAATTTTTCTAATATTTCCCCTAATTTCATGGGAATGGCATTTCAATTTTGTCAATTTTGTCATAATTTGTCAATCAATCAATCAATCTTGCATGTCAATTTTGTCATAATTTGTCAGTCAATCAATCTTGCATGTCAATTTTGTCATACTTTTGTCAATCAATCAATCTTGCATAGAAATGTCAATTTTGTCATAATTTGTCATATTTGTCATTCTTGATTTTAAATTTCCTTTCAAATCTCTTCATGCTAATCTTGTCATCTCTCCAATTTGTCTATAAATTGGATGATTTTCTTCAGTCAAGAGATCAATCAATCACATTTCTAGTATCCTCGCACTATCAAAATCAATCTTGCTTCACGCTTTTGCACTTGTAGGTGAGATTCGTACAAATCTGCTATTTGGACGAGAAAGAAGAACAATGGAGAATTATGGAGGAGATATTCACGTTTGTAATGGTTTGCATTTGGTTTGATTATCTTGTCTTCATATCTCTATTGAGTGTATTAGGATTTCTTATCATTGCAATCTAGTTTTTGTGATTGAGCTAGTTTAATGTCTATTGCTTTGATGAATTCCATTATTCCTATCTACATTTTCATCGATCCTTGTCCTTTTTAATCATGTCAATTTGGATCAATTAGTCATTTTTCCTCATCAATTGACACCTATCAATTTGATCTCTTTGTCAATCTTGGTCAATTTGTCAACCAATCTCAATCATTAATCAACATTGGTCCTTTGTCAATCAAAATCATGATCGAATCGACATTAATTGCTTGTTGTCTTGACCTAATTCCTTGTCCTCTTATTTCTAGGATTTTATGATTTATTCATTTAATCTTGATTGTCATTTTCCCTCTAGGTTAAATAAATTATTTATTTATCCCAAGTCTTCTGGTCACAATTAAATATTTATTTAATTGGCTAATTAATTCCCCCCCTTTTTGTGAATTAATTAATGAATGTAAAATTATTAATTAATTCACCCAATTTTCTAATTTCATCAATTTCTAATTTCCTAATTTCCAATTCATCATTTTTAATCTTATTTACTAATTGCTCCTAATTCCTAATTTTCTATTTCTCCTATTTTCTTCAATTTTTCTAATATTTCCCCTAATTTCATGGGAATGGCATTTCAATTTTGTCAATTTTGTCATAATTTGTCAATCAATCAATCTTGCATGTCAATTTTGTCATAATTTGTCAGTCAATCAATCTTGCATGTCAATTTTGTCATAATTTGTCATATTTGTCATTCTTGATTTTAAATTTCCTTTCAAATCTCTTCATGCTAATCTTGTCATCTCTCCAATTTGTCCATAAATTGGATGATTTTCTTCAGTCAAGAGATCGATCAATCACATTTCTAGTATCCTCGCACTATCAAAATCAATCTTGCTTCATGCTTGTGCACTTGTAGGTGAGATCCACACAAATCTGCTATTTGGAGGAGAAAGAAGAACAATGGAGAATTATGGAGGAGATATTCACGTTTGTAATGGTTTGCATTTGGTTTGATTATCTTGTCTTCATATCTCTATTGAGTGTATTAGGATTTCTTATCATTGCAATCTAGTTTTTGTGATTGAGCTAGTTTAATGTCTATTGCTTTGATGAATTCCATTATTCCTATCTACATTTTCATTGATCCTTGTCCTTTTTAATCATGTCAATTTGGATCAATTAGTCATTTTTCCTCGTCAATTGACACCTATCAATTTGATCTCTTTGTCAATCTTGGTCAATTTGTCAACCAATCTCAATCGTTTATCAACATTGGTCCTTTGTCAATCAAAATCATGATCGAATCGACATTAATTGCTTGTTGTCTTGACCTAATTCCTTGTCCTCTTATTTCTAGGATTTTATGATTTATTCATTTAATTTTGATTGTCATTTTCCCTCTAGGTTAAATAAATTATTTATTTATCCCAAGTCTTCTTGTCACAATTAAATATTTATTTAATTGGCTAATTAATTCCCCCCCTTTTTGTGAATTAATTAATGAATGAAAAATTATTAATTAATTCACCTCATTTTCTAATTTCATCAATTTCTAATTTCCTAGTTTCCAATTCATCATTTTTAATCTTATTTACTAATTGCTCCTAATTCCTAATTTTCTATTTCTCCTATTTTCTTCAATTTTTCTAATATTTCCCCTAATTTCATGGGAATGGCATTTCAATTTTGTCAGTTTTGTCATAATTTGTCAATCAATCAATCAATCTTGCGTGTCAATTTTGTCATAATTTGTCAGTCAATCAATCTTGCATGTCAATTTTTTCATACTTTTGTCACTCAATCAATCTTGCATAGAAATGTCAATTTTGTCATAATTTGTCATATTTGTCATTCTTGATTTTAAATTTCCTTTCAAATCTCTTCATGCTAATCTTGTCGTCTCTCCAATTTGTCTATAAATTGGATGATTTTCTTCAGTCAAGAGATCGATCAATCACATTTCTAGTATCCTCGCACTATCAAAATCAATCTTGCTTCACGCTTTTGCACTTGTAGGTGAGATCCGTACAAATCTGCTATTTGGAGCAGAAAGAAGAACAATGGAGAATTATGGAGGAGATATTCGCGTTTGTAATGGTTTGCATTTGGTTTGATTATCTTGTCTTCATATCTCTATTGAGTGTATTAGGATTTCTTATCATTGCAATCTAGTTTTTGTGATTGAGCTAGTTTAATGTCTATTGCTTTGATGAATTCCATTATTCCTATCTACATTTTCATCGATCCTTGTCCTTTTTAATCATGTCAATTTGGATCAATTAGTCATTTTTCCTCGTCAATTGACACCTATCAATTTGATCTCTTTGTCAATCTTGGTTAATTTGTCAACCAATCTCAATCGTTTATCAACATTGGTCCTTTGTCAATCAAAATCATGATCGAATCGACATTAATTGCTTGTTGTCTTGACCTAATTCCTTGTCCTCTTATTTCTAGGATTTTATGATTTATTCATTTAATCTTGATTGTCATTTTCCCTCTACGTTAAATAATTTATTTATTTATCCCAAGTCTTCTTGTCACAATTAAATATTTATTTAATTGGCTAATTAATTCCCCCCCTTTTTGTGAATTAATTAATGAATGTAAAATTATTAATTAATTCACCCAATTTTCTAATTTCATCAATTTCTAATTTCCTAATTTCCAAGTCATCATTTTTAATCTTATTTACTAATTGCTCCTAATTCCTAATTTTCTATTTCTCCTATTTTCTTCAATTTTTCTAATATTTCCCCTAATTTCATGGGAATGGCATTTCAATTTTGTCAATTTTGTCATAATTTGTCAATCAATCAGTCTTGCATGTCAATTTTGTCATAATTTGTCAGTCAATCAATCTTGCATGTCAATTTTGTCATAATTTGTCATATTTGTCAGTCTTGATTTTAAATTTCCTTTCAAATCTCTTCATGCTAATCTTGTCATCTCTCCAATTTGTCCATAAATTGGATGATTTTCTTCAGTCAAGAGATCGATCAATCACATTTCTAGTATCCTCGCACTATCAAAATCAATCTTGCTTCATGCTTGTGCACTTGTAGGTGAGATCCACACAAATCTGCTATTTGGAGGAGAAAGAAGAACAATGGAGAATTATGGAGGAGATATTCGCGTTTGTAATGGTTTGCATTTGGTTTGATTATCTTGTCTTCATATCTCTATTGAGTGTATTAGGATTTCTTATCATTGCAATCTAGTTTTTGTGATTGAGCTAGTTTAATGTCTATTTCTTTGATGAATTCCATTATTCCTATCTACATTTTCATCGATCCTTGTCCTTTTTAATCATGTCAATTTGGATCAATTAGTCATTTTTCCTCGTCAATTGACACCTATCAATTTGATCTCTTTGTCAATCTTGGTCAATTTGTCAACCAATCTCAATCGTTTATCAACATTGGTCCTTTGTCAATCAAAATCATGATCGAATCGACATTAATTGCTTGTTGTCTTGACCTAATTCCTTGTCCTCTTATTTCTAGGATTTTATGATTTATTCATTTAATCTTGATTGTCATTTTCCCTCTAGGTTAAATAATTTATTTATTTATCCCAAGTCTTCTTGTCACAATTAAATATTTATTTAATTGGCTAATTAATTCCCCCCCTTTTTGTGAGTTAATTAATGAATGAAAAATTATTAATTAATTCACCTAATTTTCTAATTTCATCAATTTCTAATTTCCTAATTTCCAATTCATCATTTTTAATCTTATTTACTAATTGCTCCTAATTCCTAATTTTCTATTTCTCCTATTTTCTTCAATTTTTCTAATATTTCCCCTAATTTCATGGGAATGGCATTTCAATTTTGTCAATTTTGTGATAATTTTTCAATCAATCAATCTTGCATGTCAATTTTGTCATAATTTGTAAGTCAATGAATCTTGCATGTCAATTTTGTCATAATTTTGTCAATCAATCAATCTTGCATAGAAATGTCAATTTTGTCATAATTTGTCATATTTGTCATTCTTGATTTGAAATTTCATTTCAAATCTCTTCATGCTATTCTTGTCATCTCTCCAATTTGTCTATAAATTGGATGATTTTCTTCAATCAAAGGAATCAATCACATTTTCAAGTAACCTTATGCTACAAATTTCATCAACAACCTACTTCGACTTGCAAATGCACTTTGTAGGAGAGAACAACATCAAATTGGAAGGTGAAAGAAGAACAATGGAGGAACAATGAAGGAGATATCTGCATCTGGTTTTCTTTGATTTCATTTTGAATATCTTGTCTTCATGCCTTTATTGAGTGTAATTAGGATTTCTTATCATTGCAATCTAGTTTTTGTGATTGAGCTAGTTTAATATCTATTTGCTTTGATATTTTCCCAAATTCCTGATCTACATTTTTTAGTGAACCCGACGTGAAATTAAGTGGTTAGAAATTGTTTATAAATAAGGAATTGCTGATGAACAATGTATGCGAGCAAATGTATGCACAATGATGCTACAATAATGTTTACTAAGCATAGAAGCTTGAAGATCTGATTGAGAAGCCCAACAAGCCCAACAAGGGACAAGAAAAGTCTTATGACAAGATTGTTTTGAGAAAATAGAATCTGCTTTATCATTTCAAATGTGAAGTTGCAGATATATTTTATTACTGTTATTTATTTTGTAAGTGATAGGAAATCTCTTAACCGAGTGGACTTAACAGTCTTATTTGTAAACCCTCTAGCAAGGTAACATTCTAAATGAGTGTTTGAAATCCTTTGAAAAGGTCACTTCTAACAAAGTACAAGACACTAACAAGTCTGAGGGAAATCCCTTAACTGGGTCACATCTAGCAATGAGTTTGTAATCTTTAATAGGATTAGCTTTTAACCGAGCATACTCTAGAAGGGTATATTTCTCAGTGGGTCCAAAATCCCACAGTGGTTTTTCCCTATTTGGGTTTCCACGTTTAATCTAGTGTTAAATGTGTTATGATGTTTTAAGTGTATCTGTTCATGAGTATTGAATGATTTACAATCATAGTTTCATATCAGTAGAGGCTACCAAGGTTGAATCTGTTGAATATATTGAGGATAAGTTTTTATGATTCACCCCCCCCTCATCTTAACTAACATAGACAACGATACTTATATCTTCTTTCCAAAATGTTTTTTCTACACCTCCTTGTATCGACATAGTCCTAGAAGCTTCAACCACTAATCAGTTGTTTCTGTCTACTATACCATTATGTTGTGGTGTCCTTGGTGCAGAAAGTTGTTGCTTGTTACCATTATCATCACAATACTTAGTGAACTCCATAGAAGTGAATTCATCACCTTTATCTATTCTTAGACATTTTATCTTTTTTGCCACTCTCTTTCTCAGCTAAGGCTCTAAATGCCTTGAATTTACCAAAAGATTCATTCTTATCCTTCAAGAATGTGACCCACATCATCCTTGAATAGTCATTAGTGAAGATCATGAAATATCTGTCACCTTGAATGCTTCTTGTTCTTATTGGTCCACATAGATCTGTATGAATCAAATATAACAAGTTCTCTACTGAGAAGGAATTTCTCTTGAAAGTTGATAAAGTCATCTTTCCTAGCTTACATTCTTTACAAAGAGCCTTAATCGGTTTGTCTAGTTGAGGCAGACCTCTTTCTGTCTTAGACTTGCTTACTTTAACAATATTGTTAAAATTTATATGACAAAATCTCCTATGCCAAAGACAACTATCATCTATTTTTGCAATCAAATAGTTGCTAGCTTTAGGATTGAGATGAAATAGATTACATTTGGTTTGTTTTCCGGTTGCAATCAATTCACCTTTGTTGTCAAAGATTTTGCACATTCCATTTCTAAACTCTAATGGGTATCCTCTATCATTAAGTTGTGCCACACTTAAAAGATTGTTCTTTAGGCCTTCAATCCAATAGACATTGTCAGCACTGCTCTTCCCATTAAGAGTAATAACTCCCTTACCTTTAACCATATAGGGTAAGTCATTGCCAAATCTAACAACACCGCCATCAAATTTCTTCAGAGAAAGAAATTTGCTTCGATCACTAGTCATGTGATGTGAACAACCACTATCAATGATCCAATCATCAAAGTTATCCATTCTAGATACTAGTGCCTTCTGATCTAATATTTCTTCCTTAATAGCTACAAACACAATATCTTCACTAGCATCATCATCAGATTCTTTATCAGTAATACCATTGTCAATAGCTACAAGACAATCTCTCTTTCTTTTATCATTATACTTCTTAAATTTGTCTCTCTTGTATTCATTTTCACTATTAGGGAAATTAGCTGCTATATAACCAATCTTGTCATTTTGCCAACAATACTTTAAGTTCCACTAAGTTGTCTTCATCTTCAACATCTCTACTAGATCTAGATTCATAGCTATGGTCAGTATCTCTACTTCTTCTCACACATGGGTTAGAGATAGAAGGTTTGAATGCAAATTCTGATTTTTGTACACTACCATCATAGCCATTTAGTTCAAAAGCAGTAAGTTTGTCAATAATAAAGTCAAGAGTTACCTTTGTCTTGTCAATGGATTTTAGCTCTTGAATAGCTGCAAAGTGGATAGCATAGACCAGTAGCAGGGTTCTCAATACCTTACTGATTACTGTGGCATCTTCCACCTTCCCTCCTGCACTCTTTATCTCACCAACTATCTCTTTAATCCTTTGACCATACTGTTGGATATTCTCACCTTCAAACATTCTCATGTCATCAAACTTTCCTCTTAAACTCTCTTCTTTGGTAATATTAACATGTTCATCATCGCTATAAATCTCTTCAAGTTTTTGCCACACTTCATGTGTAGTTTCAAGACCATGAACATCTACATATTCGACTTCAAACAGAGAACTGATAATAGCCTCTATTGCTTGGTTATTTTTTTGTTATTCTTTCTTCTGATCATCAGTCAAGATTCCAAGAGGTGTAATATACTTAGTTCCTATATGATCCCAATATTGACTACCAAGACTCTTAATGTGAATCTTCATTCTATCACTCCATATTCTATAGTTATCTTTGTTGAACTTTGGACCTTCTTTCTTCATCATGATCAACAAGATCTTTTCCTTAAGTTGTTAGGCTTTTAGATTAAACAGGACCTAAGATGCTCTGATACCAATTGATGGTATGATGAAAGAATAAGTATCTGGTAGAATACTGAGAGGGGGGTGAATAAGTATATTGAAAAACTGATAGAAAGTTCCCAAACTCAAATTCAATCACACAAAGTAAACATATCTCAGTCAAGATCAATATTCATAAGAATACTTGATATCAACCAGTTTGACTGTTACAACAACTTAACAATAAACAACTTTAATCTTGTAAACATCAACAATGCTTAATCATAACTCAACATATTCATCTCTCAATGCTTCTAGTTACCATGCCTTATTAGAAGTTAATCAAATCAACAAATAAGATCATAACCACAAAAATATTCACCACTTGACACAAATGTTTATACGTGGAAAACCCAAATAGTTAAAAACCATGGTGAGATGAGACTCACAAGGATAGCTATCTGAACTCTTTTGAAGTTCACCCTGTTAGGAGCCAAGCCTATTAAAGCTTTACAATAAGTCCTGTTAAGAACTAATTCCGATTAGGAATCACTTGTTTAAGGGATTTACAATTATGCCTTGATGAAAAGCACAATACACTATTAGGAGTAACCTCGTTGGAGGATTTAAGAATCCAAGCTAATGGACCACCTTGTTAGAGAATTTAATGAGTAACCAAGCTTGTTAGAGCTTACTTAGTTAAGGGATTTCACTTCTGCTATTATTGTTGGAAAACAACAGGTTTTCTTGATCTATTTGAGTAGCACTGCATTTGCTTGATCAGATCCTTTTAAGCTTCAATCTGCCTTCACTCAAAGTGCAGATCCATTCATTGGTTAGGAAACTACACACTCAACAAGTTTTTGCCAATCTTGCCAACCACCTTTACAAACAACTTCATCGACCTTAAATACAAATCAATTAGGTCAGTAACACAACAAAAACATAATTCTCATCATTGAGATTACAAACAAGTTGGTACAATCTTGAGCACTATAAATCATGACAATCTCTTCACATTCTTCAAGAAAATTCCAACTGCTTCATCAGACTTTGTAACTCATCATGCGATGTGCATTAGATGCAATCCACTTTTCTCCTTCCCTAAAAAAAAACAAATGGGCCACAATAATTTGAACTTATCCTCATACAATGATCACACATGTATCCATCATTACCGCTCATCAGATAATAAACCAACAAACTTGATCAGTTAGGGTTTAACAACTAATAGGATTTACTAGTTCAACTTACAAACGTTACATACCAGTTTATAACATCTTCCACAAAGCTCTTCTTACCAGTTACTAGACAATATTAAGAACAACATTATCAGCAATAACATGAATACCATTACCGGTTCAATTGACATCAATGACAATATATCGTTAATGCAATCTCTATGCAAAATACCAACATTAACAAAAGAATATATCAAAGAAAAGGAAAATAAAATGTAACTCTTTAGACAATGATAACTTATAATTTGTCAATTTGATTTTAATAATTAGGAAAAATCTTGAGAATTGATATGACATTGATTAGCATCCACACAATCAAGCATAATACTGATGCAATCACTAAAGGAAACATCAACATGTGATTTTTGAGGTTCATCAAATCAAACTGTTGAAAGAATGAGAATACTGAAAGTTATAGTGTTGAATATGGAAAGTTTTCTTTATCTGACACTTTTACATCTATGTATTCTCAACCTCCCTTCCACCATTTCTTCAAAATTTTCTATTATTTCCCCAATACCTGTTGGCATTATACACTCAGATGAGAATAGTTGATGTTGTCATTGATGGTAACCAAATGGTAATATGGTTCACAATTTACACCAGAAATAGACATCATCTACCCACATCGGTAGGTGCTACAAGGTTATTCACTCTGGCATCCAGTCTACACCGACAATAGATCACACCAACACTCTAAGACGACATGGAAATAATATTGTTTTGTATTGTAATTATATTGTATAGCCAACATGATGTATTGTAAAGACTCATATATGTATGAGATCTTGTAGGTCATCTTGTAAGAAAAGAAAATGTAATTAGGTAATGAATATATCTAAAGACGTTAATTTAGGATATAAAACCTAATCTACTCTTTATTCATAAATAAACCCATAAGTCAATTAATAAGTCTATTTCATACAAAATATAGGGAATTATCAAAAAGTTTATAAAACATTCATAGATATATCATTATCATGTAAAATGATTAATACAAATCTCTCAACATATAAGTCCTTATTCCCTACTTAGGCTTTCATATTGCCTTAAGTATATACAAAAAGAAAGAAGTTGAGATGCATCCGTCGATTTCCATTTTGAGTCGCTTCCTTTCACTCCTTTGAATGAAGACAAGAACAAGATTCATGCACTTTTTTTGCCCAACCATGTAGCTTACGCTTCCCCGAAATTCTTGGTCAATCAAGAATACCTGACCTTGCACGAATTAGTTTAACCAAAGAATTCTAAGACAAGAGGGAATTCGATGCATGCCTAGATGATACAAGCATTTTCATTTTTCTAAATATTTTAAGAAACAAGCATTCATTATCAAACAAGGATATGGTAGAGAGCATGAAGTAAAGAATTCCATTCATTCTATGGATAATTCAAATAATTACTCGGCTGAGTATAATGCCATGCATAGCAAATAAATAGTTAGAAAAAGCAACTATTCTCTCTCAAAATCCACATTCGGAACCCATCCTGGAAGGTAATTTTCTCTACACAAGCCTATCCCTACCTTGGTTCCCACAAACATGAATACAATTGAGAATACAATCTTTCAAAACTATAAATATCATCTACCCTATAAACACTATTTTATCTATTTCATCTAATTAAAGACAATCTTTCATATTTTGGAAAACAATAAAATTTCATAAGCAATATAGTTTCATAAGCAATTTTTTGAATGGATACAATGTAAAAGAAGGTGTTACACAAGAATGATTTTTATTTCATATAAGGCATAAGGTATGCGAATGTGTTCTTTAATTGAAAATATAAACTAATCATTTTGACAAATATCACTTTAAAGCAATTAAATTAAATAACATCTATTTCTCCTATGATTTCCTTTCATCTTTTCAAAAGATTAATAAGACATTTTCAGTAAAAAAATAACATATGCAAAATCATATAAGAAATCGTACACTATATAAAAAGCTTCTAATTTCTCACTTCCTTATTTCAAATAATAACCAAACTAAAAGAGATTTTGACCTCTTTGTATGCTTGAACTGATTGAGAGATCTCTAACACGCTTCCTCCAAATAGACCTACACCTTCCTTGAACGCTTGCAAAACTATCACCAATCTATCTTCTCACTCTTATTCTTAAACAACTCTCTATTTCTCTCTCTCTTTGATACTATATGAATATCCTCACTATTTCCTCTACTATTCTCTTCTTCCCTCCGTGTGTCTATCATCTCTCCTTGTGTGTGTCTTTCTTTTCAATTCTACATCTCTATTCATCTTCAATTCTCCTATGATCTCTCCAAAAATAGAGGCTCGGCTATGGTTGTTGATTTCAAGTCTTCTTTGCATTACGTTGAGTCTTCTTATTTAACTCTCTCTCTCACATCTACGCATATAAAAAAGATAGTAATTCTAGATGCAGTTTAAGTACATGAATTGACTATGAATCTGCTTCTTATCGTGGATATTCTCAATACCATGGCACCACGTGCCTATTACTTTATTTCTTCCTATAGTTATATGCCCAAGATTGAGGTCTTCTTCTATGTTATCATCGAGGATTCATGGAATGAAGGGAGTTATCTACTGTGAGATGTGTATGCTAATCAATAAGTCTATAGTCACCATTAGAGAAGTCTCTACTATCTCGTGGTAGATTGCTAGCTTGGAGGAGGGGTCGGCAAAGTGAAATGCAATTACAAACACTTAAGTGTTTGTCATGAGCGAGATTATTGCTCTCACTGCCAAGTCGATTGCCATGATCTCCATGTCGCTACAACCTTTAAGTTCTGCATTTAACTTATGGTCTATGCCTAGTTTATTGCCATTATCTGCATCAACATCACTAGCCTAGGTTTGTGTTAACCAATGGTTTTTGTGTCTAATCGACCACCCTATGCGACATAGTCTCTATCCTATGGAAACTAAAACCCACTACCTTTCTTGATAAATATGGAATGATCAACTTTATTATAATATAGTTTCGGTAATTCACATATTTCTACACAAAGGACATTAAATCATAGAGTCACTATTTAATTCAAATTATTAACATTTTTTCACCTTTCATAGACAAATAAAACATAACATTTTCCTGACTTCAAATCATTCATCAATGCAGACATAAATGTATATGCATAACTTCACTAATGTGGTGTGTGAGATTCCCTATTCTATCAAAGTCATTAGTTAAAAACAACTCTACCTGAGTCATGTTCTCACCTTCAACTTTGTTCACTTGTTCCTGCATCACTTGCACTTGATAATTCATCAACATTGACAGTCCCAAATTAAAGAATACTAGATATCGAATTACATATCAATTGCATGAATAAAATGCATACAATATTTCCTCACATCTGAATTATCTTTTAAATTGAATGCTCAAATCTATTTTAATTTCAATGCATACATAAAAACCTACATTTAATCTCTAAAATACACTTATCAAAAATACGATTCATGACATCCTTCCCCGTAGACACCTAAAAATGGTCAACGCTTGCGGGATCATACTTTAACATTTGCGCATTGCCTCATTTTAGGTTTTTGCATCGCATTAACATTTCTCCTATGTCACGCACTTGATTTTTATCATTTGCGAGCATCGAGTCCTTATTCTACATTCTTCATTTGTCTCGCTTTCGAATTTGGTCTTGTCGGCAACAATCTTCAGTCATGATTTTGGTCGATCTTTGTCCTTGTCAATCTCGTCGTTTTATGATCGATTTGTTATCAATCCTTGTCCTCTTCAATCATGTCAATTTGGATCAATTTGTCATTGTTCCTCGGTGCATTTATCAATCAAATCATTTATCAATCCAAAATCATGATCGAATCGATATCAATTATCCTTTGTCAAGACCTAATTATCGTCTTTGCATTTCTAATTCATCTTCCAAGGTTTTATGATTTATTCATTTAATCTTGTTTGGCATTTTCCCTCTAGGTTAAATAATTTATTTATTTATCCTAAGTCTTCTTGTCACAATTAAATGTTTATTTAATTGGCTAACTTATTCCTCTTTTTGTGAATTAATTAATAAATGACAAATTATTAATTAATTTACCTAATTTTCTAATTTTCCATCATTTCTAATTTCCTAATTTTCATCATTTCTAATTCTTAATTTCCACCTAATTAATTTGTCTTTAGTGCTCCCTATTTTTGTGCTTCATGCGTCATACTCTTGGCATAGCAAGATATCATAAGGTTCTAGTCCTCTAAGCTTTGCATTGGCAATATGTCATAATTCATGACATAGAAGGTGTCATAACCTTCTTCTTTTCACTCATTTTTCCCATTTTGAAATCAATTGCTTCTAATATCCATTTCATGCTAAATTTGATCCTATCTCCAATTTATCTATAAATTGGATGAATTTCTTCAATCAAAGCTAATTGCTAATCAGACTATTGAATTTCTAATCACTTTGTCAAATCACGCTTTGAGTATTCTTGTGTCAATGCCAATCTTGCTTTCTCAATTAGGTTTATGCACTTGAAGGTGAGATCTACAACAAAACTATTTGGAGAAGAAAGAAGAACAATGGAGTTGCATGAAGGAAACATTTGGATTTACATCTGGTTTGCATAATCTTTTTGAGTGTTTTATCTTTATGTCTCTATTGAATGTGTTTAGGATAGATCATTGCAATTTAGTTTTCGTGATTGAGCTAATGGTTAGTTTTTATATTGCTTGTGATGATTTCCTATTTCCTAACCATATATTAATTGGTGAACCCAACGTGAAAACTAACCTTCTAACCTCTTTATGGTGTTTTGAGTGCTTTCAGGTTGATTTGCAGGCCAAAAAACCCAAAAAAAGGGTCGTGCAGGGTTTTCTGGAGACTTCTGCGCCTGTGTCCTGCATCCTGCACCTGTGTTGAGCATTCTGTGCCTGTGTTGAAGACATTCTGCACTTGTTTCCTACATTCTGCGCCTGTGTCATGGGTTCTGCACCTGTGTAAAGTCCAGAACAGGGGTAAAAATGCAGTGTTTTATTTGAAATTTGTTTAGTTTTTGCATTCTGCTTTCTGTGCTTTGGATTTTGGTACTAATTATCTGTGTAGAATCTTGGCATATGCATGGAAAAGACAATAAATCAAACTACTAACATGTGTTATGCAGAATCGATAGTCAAAGACAACAAATCAAACTCCTAACTTGGGTTTTGCAGGTGGCCTTGGAGAAACAACTAAACTTGGTGTTTGTATTTAAATGTTTTAGGCACCTAGTGACTTTTTAAATAGGATGGAATGAATCTATGGTTGATTTGATTGTTGAGTGTGACATTGGAGTCGGAGAGTATTCTCTCATCCTTTTAGGGTGATCAGAAATCCAGGTCTTCGATACCATGCTTTTGTCTTTGATTGTGTGTCTCCTTTAGAGGGCCTGCCTTCTCAACCACTTTGCTTTTGCAAGCAAGTGATAATCATGAGAAGGGAATGACCCAAAGTGAGTATGGCTAGAATACCTTGGCATTCTAACTCACTATAAACAAATACCTGATGGGCGAAAGCTTTGAAGGAAGTATTACATGGGAATTGCAGTTACTTGGGAAGTGATGACCCTTGGACTCTTTCTCATATCAACATCTAAGTAGGGCCTCTTGGTCTAAATCATGCTTGCACGACTACATTTTTTTGGTATCTTGATGGGCTTAATGTCTCAATCACGCTTGCGTGACATCAAGGAGTAATGCTTAACAAAAATCTTTACTAAACACCTTGTTTTTAGAGGCCAAAAACCCTTCTAGTTGCTTGAGAAGGACAAATTTAGATACTTGGAAGAGATACTAAGTTCGCCATGGGGAGATTTCCATGGGGATTGATGCTAGGCTGCCCTGAGAAGTGAGTGTCGTGGAGGGGAGCCCGTGGGGTCAAGCATCTATGTATTCTCCTTGAATCTCATAATGAGTCTACCTCTCAAGTACCAAATGTCTTTTCCTACCATAAGAAATGTGGAAATGAGCATGATTGTCTTGAGTCTAAGTTGCAATATCTTGTATTCTTTGCTTGTCAAAAGTTGAATTGCATCCCATTTCAAAAGCAAAAACAAATTGATCCAACATAAGATTAAACACAAGAGACATTCATCCAACAAAGGTCCAACAAATCTTCGAAACTCATCTTCAAGCATGGTTAGCAAACATTGTTCAAAATCTTATCTCAACAAGCATGTCACTTACATTTAGGTTCATCCTAGGTTGCATTTTGCAAAGTTCATTGTAAACTATCAAGGTTAAGTTTCACCTAAGTCATACTCCTTTGCATATCAATAAGAGTCATCCATTTGCATATTTCCTCTTGCATTAAAGTCATATCATTGTCATACATCTACATTGCTTACCCTAGGTCTCTTCATTAAGCTTAGGTCATTATCATATCATATTAAGGTGACTTGCATAGTAATTGTCCCTTTGCATATAGTCTCAAAACTAGGTTTTGTCATACTTGAGTAACCCAAATCTTTGATGCAACCCTAAGTCATTGTTAAGAAGTCTAGACCTTATCAAATCTTTTGTCCTTTTGTCATCAATATCATTTGGTCAAACCTAGCTTAGTATCCAAGCATATAGGGGAGACTTTGTCATTTGTCCTTTTGTCACTTATGTCCTTTTGTCCTTTAAGGTCTAGATATCATTCCAATTTTTTAAGGGTCCCTCTCTTAGATTTGCATTTCAAAAGTTTGTCAAAATATTCAAAAACAACCAAAAACATAGATTGCATGCTCGTCTATATAGTTTGCATTTGGTTGCATATCATACATTATCTTTGAAAATTCCAAAAACATTGCATTTGCATAAGTGACATGCCTATTGAGACAAGATCAAAATCTAAAAAGATGGGCGAACCAATGTATCAACCCATGGACAACATAGCAAATTCGTAGTTTCAAACCAGTCAAACAGTACAAATTGAAGGTTCATCAAACACATCTCTACCACCATATGGAACGGTTCAACTTGGGCCACCTCCATTATATGAACTAGTGTTTGTACCTATGAAACTAGGACATGGGAGTGTTCCACCAACTCCAAGAGGAAGTGCGCCTTTCAATTTGAATCAACCACAACTGCAACATGACATTCAAACTCAAACATTATATGAAGAACAAACTCTCTCACAAGGATTTGGTTCAGATCAAGGCATTCAACAAGAAACGAATCCAAATGTCCAACCAGATTCTTCATCTGATTCCGATACTTCTGATGATGTTGACATGTTCCTTCAAGATCCAAAGATAATAAAAAAGATGGATAAGTTCTTGAACAAGGTCTTTAAGATGTTTCCACAAAAGTATCTTAACATGATGAGTAATGTGACATCTTCAAGTGACCAAATCAATGTGCAAGAACAACAAGGTGGTGAGTTGTTAAGTTTTTCCCTGCATCCAAATGAAGAAAATGCACAACAAGCAAGTCAACCTACATTGATGAGTAAATGTGCTTCAAAGGCATTGACAGTGACTATTCCTCAAAAGTCACCATTTGAGACAATAAATAATCCACTATTCAACACAACACCTGTAACACAAGATCAAATGAAGAACACCCAAATATTGACAGCTGTCCCTCAACAGGAAGTGGTTCCTTACATGCATAAAGTGGGATCAAAATCTAAGATGCAGGAAAGCTTCACAACTGGAATGCCTAATGTCACCAATGTCCAAAATAATTCCACGATGCAACAAAGTTCTTATGTCCCGTTAAGTTCAATATCTTTTCCAAACACTATTGCGACCAATCCTTCGATAATGGTGACACAAAGAGCTACAGCTAGTGGTTTGCACCAACAACAATTGTTGCAACAATTGAGTAATATACAAAAGGTACAATCGAATGTGCAAACAAGTAATGTGCAACAACAACAATTTCACATTCGACAACAAATTGCAGCGCCTTTGGCACCATTACAAGTTAATGCAAACTTGCAACCATCACAATGGATTGGACAAACAACACAGCAAGTTAATGCAAGTGCTATACCCCATCCTAAGGAGAAGCAACGAAAAGCATCTAAACAAAGTTTTTTACAAATGATGGGATATACACCACGACAACAATTGGCACAAAGTCAACAAGTTCTGATCCATCAGCCTCAACATCAACATGTGACACAATATGTGCCAAGGCAAACAAGCTATCCTACTTTACAACCACAATTGGCACCTGTGCAATATCAACAACCTACTCAATGCAATATCAACCTAGGCTCCAAGAAGCACAACAACAAGGTCAATATCAAGGCATAGCACAACCACAACAACAAGCGATGTATCAAGACCTTTATATGCTGGAAACACCAAAAATGGCCATTTTAGAGTATCAACAACCGATCAGAAATGCGATGTATTGACAAAGGATACCAACTGGGATTAATGATGGACCTCTAAATTCTGATACAATTGCGCAACAACTTGAGAAGTTGCAATGAAAAGTTGACGCATTAGAAACTAAAGGAACAAAGAAGTTGTATACAGATCAAGATTTATGTCCTAATCCATTTGACAAGAGTGTACACATGCCTCCATTCCCTAAGCATTTTGAGGCACCTAATTTTGAGAAATATAAAGGGAATGGCAATCCAAAAGATCACATTCGAGCATTTTTCGCGGCATGTACTGAGGTAAGCTATGGAGAGACGTATTTAATGTGCTTATTTGCACAAAGTCTCATGGGACAAGCTATGGATTGGTATTCACATCTGCCAGGAAATATAAAGACTTGGTCTGAATTGGCTCAAAAGTTTTTATCTCATTTTTGCATTCAACATCGACAGTGATGTGACCATGTCAGATTTATGCAATACCAAGAAAAAGCAAGGTGAATCATTAGTGACTTTTTTGCAGCGATGGCAAAGCTTGTATAGTCATTCTTCTCTTGATATACCCGAAGAACAACAAGTAAATCTGTTTATCCAGAATTTGGTCCCAGAAATGATGTATGAGCTAAAATTGAAAAGTCCCAGTACTATAGAGAAACTCATTAAGAAGGGAATGAGCATTGAAATGGCTTTGGTAGCTAAAGGAATTATCAAGCTCAATAAAGACAATGACAACACCAATTATTCAGGGGATAGAAACAGATTTTGGTATAAGAACAAGAATGTCACTAATGATGGAGTTGTTGATGCAAGAGCGGTGAATGCAAATCAACCCCCATTCATGATCAAGAAATTGAGTGTTCTTAATATGTCAACTATGGAACAAAATCAAGCACCAATGAGCAATGTTACTCAACAGCCGCAATATCAACAACATGCTCAACAACAACATCCTCAACAATATAACCAACAACAAGGCCAACAACAAAACCAGCAGCGCAAACCCTTCCGATTGCGGGATGGGCCTCCTCAACAATTTACGCCATTAGGAGAGCCTATTGAATCAGTAATGAGACAATTGATACAAGAAAAATTTATTAAGCTACCAGATATCAAGGCAGAACCAGCGGTAAAACCGCATTGGTGGAATGATAATGCGTACTGTGAATATCATCGGTCCAAAGGACACAAAACTGCATCCTATTTCCAATTGAAACACATGATTCAAGATTTATTAGAGAAAGGAGTAATTGAGGTAGATCCACCCCATCCGACCTCTAACAATGATCATACTATTTTCAAAACTCCTTTGCTTGATCATGAAAAGGGTAAAGCGTCTTCTTCCAACTCTGCCCAAACGACCAATTATGCAAGTTCTGGTTATAATAATGTCATTAATTGTTTTTGTGCATCAACTGAGTATGTTTCTACCCTGAGAATAAAGGGACAAGATCCTTCTTGTGCAGTCACCACTCGTCGATCCAAGATAGTCCTGAAAGGAGCTCCTGCAACTCCTCCCAAGCCAACTCCTGCAAGTCAGTATAATCTTTTGGATCACCTAGGAAAGACACCTGCATAAATATCAATCCTTGAGTTATTGAAAATGTCTCCCATGCATCGGGCAGTCCTAGATAAAGCTTTAATTGAGTCCACTGTTCCGACAGATATTGATGTTGACTAGTTTCAAGCCCGGATTGGACATTTAGCTGTTTCCCAAAATGTCGCATTTTTTGACAATGATATCTCACCTGATAAGCTCCCTCACAATGATCCTTTACACCTTGAAGTCTTTGTTCATAACTACAAAATCCGACGAGTCTTGATAGATGGCAGAGCAGGTCTTAATATTTGTACTTTGAGAGTGGTTATTGGCCTTGGATATACAGAAAATGACATTGATGCTTCTAAAAGAATAACAATCAAAGCATATGATGATGCTGAGAGCCCATCCAAAGGGATAATTACATTGCCTATCAGAGTTGGTCCAGTGACAGAAAACACTTTCCTGCAAGTCCTCGACCTTGATCTCCCTTATAATATGATCCTTGGCCGTCCATGGATTCATGCAATGAAAGCAGTTCCATCCACCTATCATCAATGTTTGAAATATCCTTACAATGGAACTGAGATAAAAATTCCTGGAGATCCTAATCCATTTCAATTTTGTGCTACTCTAAAGGATACCCCTCAGCAGCAAGTCCCAGTCAATAGAGAGGCCAAATCACATAGCTATGTGGATCCTAATCAATTGTTAGAGGCTGTCAAAGGAAAACTGAAGATACAAGACCAAGGATGTGGAGAATATTCAATGGATCAGACATTCCTCATCAGGAATTTGCCAATATCTCCAAAATCATATGGCAAACCACATTTATTGCAAAAATAACCTAAGGTCATTATTCAATATCAGCCTCCTACTACATTTACAAGATGGGGAGAACTTGACAAGGAAACTGTAGATGATGATGTCATAGATTGGCTTTATAAAGATCCAACTGAGACCCCACCCGTTAGGTTGCCAGTGGAACGATATGGCAAAGGATTTACTATGCTGCAAAAGAAAGGATATGATGGTTGCAGTGGCTTAGGCCTGAACAACAATGGAAGGCTAGAACCTGTCATACCCAAGAGATGACCTCCAACTTTAGGGTTAGGTTTTGTACCATTGTGAATTGGATCCACATCTACCAAAATGCCCACGTGTAGAAAAGGGCGTGATTCTGACGATGAAATAACACCTGAGGATCCCCGACCCGAAACTGATTCTAATGAATGGGAGTGGAGTTCTTTTTCTTCTAGTTCCTATGCCCTCGATAATATTTTCATTGACCCTGATAATTTGCCTATGGAAGACAAACATGAAATAACTCCTCTTCCTAAAACCTGTCCTCATGCTTGGATAGAGACATTTTGGGATCCAAGCTCCAAATCCGATACAAGCAGTTCGGATAGTGACACTATAGATGTTCATATCTTTACCATATCAGCCCTTTCTCTCCTTACAACTGATGATGACATGCCCCTCATCTATCCCCAGCTTATCCAACATGACCAACAAGAACCACTCACATTGGACTATTTTCAAAATGATGAAGCAATTGTAGAATTCCTTGGACTACGGGAAGGCATACCACAAGGTGATCACAAGGCAGGATTTGCTATTGACCTGGATTCCACGGCATATTTTGGGGAGTCAACTCCCTCTTCTAGTCATCAAAATGAAAAAAGAAAAGAAATAGTAAAAAATCAAAAGAATAGATCTTTGGGTGAAAACCGTAAGGCACTCTCTGATCATACAAAAGTAAAAAGAAAAGACGTACCTGCGGGTGAAAACCTCTTTGAGTTGCCCAAAGGTGGAAGAGTGGACATACCCCTATCAAGTCAGGACAAATCAACATTACTTGTGGAAATGACCGAGGAAATCAATTTGGGTACACCTGATAACCCTAAGGTCATTCATTTTGCTGCTTCCTTATCACAACAGGAAAAAATAGATTTTGTCAATTTCTTTCTTGAGAAGAAAATCAGCTTTGCATGGTCCTATGCAGATATGCCTGGCCTTGATCCAGAATTGGTTCTTCATCATTTGCCACTAAAAGGCAGATGCCAAGCCTGTCAAACAGAAACTTAGAAAGATGCATCCTCAGGTGGCTCTTTTGGTCAAAGTGGAATTAAAAAAATTGCTAGATGTGGGCTTCATCAGACCCATTGATTATGCAGACTGGATTTCAAATTTAGTACCAGTTAGCAAAGTAACTGGGGGCATCAGAATCTGCACATATTTTAGGGATCTAAATAGAGCATGCCCTAAAGATGATTTTCCATTGCCAAACATAGACATCATAGTGGACATGACGGCTGGATATGAGATGCTTTCATTAATGGATGGTTTCTCCGGCTATAACCAAATTCACATTGCTCCTGAAGATCAACATAAGATAGCATTCACCTGTGCTTGGGGTACCTACTATTGGAATGTGATGCCCTTCGGTCTTAAAAATGTAGGTGCAACATATCAACGAGCAATGACGACAATTTTTCATGATTTCATGCACACTTTGATGGAGGACTATGTTGATGACTTGTTATGCAAATCTGTCACCAGAGATAGTCATCTGGCCATCCTAGGCCCAATCTTTGACCGAATGGAGACCTACAAACTCAGGCTCAATCCAAAGAAGTGTGTATTTGGTGTCACAGCTGAAAAGTTACTAGGCTACATTGTTTCTCACCGAGGCATTGAGGTCGACCCTGCCAAAGTCAAAGCAATAATGAATATGCCTCCACCTTCAAATCTCCGGCAATTAAGAAGTCTGCAAGGAAAGCTCCAGTCAATCCACTGCTTCATAGCTTAATTAGCCGACAAATGTCATCCATTCAAGCATCTATTGCATAAAGGTGTCGCTTTCAAATGGACTGAGCAATGTCAATCGGCCTTTCAAGCTCTTAAAGAATATTTGCTATCGCCACCTATTCTAGTGCCTCTGATAGATGGAAAGCCATTTTTATTGTATATTTCTGCAACTGAAATGGCATTAGGAGTTCTCTTGGCCCAATAAGATGAGAACGGAAAAGAGCGAGCCATTTACTATATCAGCCGGACACTGGTAGGCTATGAGCTAAATTATTCAACTATTGAAAGGGCATGCTTAGCAGTGGTATTTGATACGCAGAAACTCTGACATTATATGCTGAGCCACTGAACATTGTTGGTTGCAAAAATTGATCCCTTAAAATATTTGCTTAGTCGAGCAGCTTTAACGGGTCGCCTAGCAAAATGGGTCATGATTCTCAGTGAATTTGACATTGAGTATATGGAGCAAAAGGCGATAAAAGGACAAGTCATAGTAGATCAACTTGCAGAGGCTCCTATTTCTGATGATCATCCCATGTTGACCGATTTTCCAGATGAATCAGTCTTTGCTTTCACATCCTCTAATGAATGGAAGTTATACTTTGATGGGTCCCATACCAAGTTCGGGTCCGGAGCCGGCATCTTGTTTGTCACCCCTCAAGGTGACGCTATTCCAAAGTCCTACAGAATAACTTTCCACTGTACCAATAACATTGCAGAGTATGAAGCACTGGTTATAGGACTCCGAGTAGCAGTCCACTGGAACATCAAGCATTTGCAAGTCTATGGAGATTCTCAATTATTAATCCGACAAGTAAATGATGACTATGAAACAAAAGATGAAAAGATTATTCCCTATAAGCATATGGTAGATTTCTTCAAGACCAAATTCACGGCTATCCATTTCAGTCAAGTTCCAAGAATGCAAAACAAGTCGGCAGATGCAATGGCTATGATTGCCTCCATGTTAAATATGCCAAACAATATGGACAAATGTGAATTTTTAGTTGAACAATTGCTGGTTCCTTCTTTTGACATTCCGACGGTGGATGTGATGTGCGTTCTTGTTGGTCCCAACTCCCCATGGTACAATGATGTCTATCAATATTTAAAATCCCAAACCTTACCACCTAACCTTTCCACTAACCAATGCCGAGCCTTTATTCGACAGACAGCCAAATATGTCATCATCGCCGACACCCTTTACCGCCGTTCCTTTGACCATACCCTCCTCAGGTGTTTGGATTCTGATGAAGCACAAACGGCTTTACACAAGGTTCACGATGGTATATGTGGGGGCCATTTCAATGGTCTAAGATTAGCTAAAAAGTTGATTCGTGCTGGGTATTATTGGCCCACTCTGGAAAAAGATGTTCATGATTTTTTTAAGAAGTGCTACAAATGCCAGATTCATGGAAACTACATTCATGCACTAGCCCAAGAGCTTCATTCTATCATATCTCCATGGCCTTTTTCTCAATGGGGATTGGATCTTATTGGCAAGATTCACCCAACCTCTGCAAATGGACACAAGTTCATCATTACAGCCACAGAGTATTTTACAAAATGGATTGAGGCTATCCCCATGACCTATATCATGGGTGTCCAAATTTTAAAATTCTTGCTCAATTATATCATATGTCGGTATGGGGTTCCCCTTGCCATAGTCACAAATAATGGTCGTCCTTTCAAGAATAAAGATGTTAAAGAGCTTTGTGCAAAGTTTCATATCCAACACCGTTTCTCTAGTCCATACTATCCACAGGGGAATGATCAAGCTGAAGCATCAAATAAAACCATTATCAAGATCCTGAAAAAGGTTGTCAATGATCCTGGTTGAGATTGGCATGTACAGTTGAATCCAGCACTATGGGCTTATCGCACTTCTATCCGCACACCTACTGGCGCAACACCTTATTCCTTGGTGTATGGTGCGGAAGCTATTTTACCCTTGGAAGTGAAGATTCCTTCCTTGCATGTTTCCTTGCAACATCTGATTGATGACGAGACACATAGAGTCTCTCAGCTACATCATCTTGAGATGTTAGATGAGAAATGTCAGACAACTCTGACACATTTGCAAGCATATCAAAATCATCTCTGTCGCTCTTATAATAAGAAGGTCAAAGGGCGACACTTCGAAGTGGGAGACCTGGTTTTAAAGGAAAACCCTAAGAATGCACAGTCTACTGACATCATCAAAGGTAAATTTGAACCTAATTGGGTTGGTCCTTTCATAGTAACTGCAGCATATGGCTCAGGGGCATATCAGCTTGCTACCTCGAAAGGTGAACCTCTGTCCGATCCTATAAACAGCATGCATCTTCGCAAGCACTGGGCATAATTTTCTATCAGTACTTCTTCAAATATGATCCTGAAAAAATACAAAAAAATGAAAAAAGAGAAAAAATACAAAAAAAAAATGAGAAAAGAGAAACAAAAATACAAAAAAAGTGAAAAAAAAGCAAAAAAAGTAAAGAAAAATGATTCGCCCTCTAGTGAAAACTTGGCAAACAGGCGCTTGGGGCAAGTACCTTGGTGAAAACCTAGCAAACAGGTGCCATGTGTAAAATGAGATCATTGCTCTGTCATCTATCATGACCTCTAAGCTATGCTTTTTTTCTCGGCCAATTTCTCATGTCTATCTTTGTCTTGACCCGATGTCCTATTCCAGGCTCGTTATTGGTCAACATCATTGTCTTACATACCCCGGTTCTTTGTCCATATGTTTTGGTCCCGGTCTATGTATGTCTTTCCGATGCACATTGGGTGCGTTCCCTTGTCATGATCGATCACTGGAACTTTTGCATTTAAAAATGTCCTGAAAAAATCTCATAAAAATTGTAAAATGTCCTGAAAAAATCTCATAAAAATTGTAAAATGTCCTGAAGAAAATCTCATAAAAATTGTAAAATGTCCTGAAAAAAAATCTCTAAAAAATTGAAAAACATCCTGAACAAATCTCAAAAAACATTTTAAAAAGTCCTGAAAAAATCTTCAAGCAAAAAAAAAATCGAATAAAGTCCTGAAAAAAGTATCTAAAAACTGAAAAAATGAAAATCCCTAAAAATCATAAAAAGTCCTGAAAAAATGAACACAAAAACATTTCAAAACATTAAAATCCAAAAAACAAGCATTTTGCAATAAATAATCCCTTTTGTGCATAAGACAAATCAAAGAGCATCCCTCCAACGACACACAATCGCGCATTGTGCTTTACTGAAATCATGCATAAATAGATGAACTTTTCACTCAAACCAGACATTCAAACTGATCAACATTGTCATATCAATCAACCTCAAAATCATTTGTCCTTGTCTCTAATATCATGGGTCTTATATAGGGTGTGGTATACTCGAAACCAAACTATGTCCTATCTTAGACGGGGTACCGCATGTCCTGAAACTAGATAGCATGATCGTCCTATCAGCACTTTCAACTTTTGACAATGAAGATCAAGATGTTTGTTTGACTTGTTGGAATTAGTGAGTCTTATCATTTATGGATTTATCTTCGATCATGTTCCTATGTTGCTCGATGATGTCACTGAGTGATTTAGAGTGACCGGGATGGTTCATGGTTCTTTTCTTTTCTTTTGTGATTGTTGTTTGTCTGCAATGTGTCTGTCTTTTGCAAAAAGGGTTGCATTCCAGCTCTGGCCTTCAATGCCATGATGCTCTGCATCTATTTTGCTACATTAAAATAAAGTTTCTCACCTACAAAGTGCATTATTGAAAGCAAGTTTTCCTTCATCTCTAATTGTCCTCTGTCTAATTTCTTCTTACTAACATTTCTTCCATATGTCTTGGCAGTCCATTCGATCCTATCATCTCCTATCATTCTTATCGATCAATTGGCCTCTTTTCTGCACATTTCCAGCCAATTCCTTGAGGGGGCATGCATATGTCATTATCATTCTCTGGGGCATTTTCATTATTGTTCTTTGAAACAATGCTTAAAATCACATTGTCTCAAAGAGGGGCAAAATGTAGACACCTAAAAATAGTCAACGCTTGCGGGATCATACTTTAACATTTGCACATTGCCTCATTTTAGGTTTTTGTGTCGTATTAACATTTCTCCTATGTCACACACTTGATTTTTATCATTTGCGAGCATCGAGTCCTTATTCTACATTCTTCATTTGTCTCGCTTTCAAATTTGGTCTTGTCGGCAACAATCTTCAGTCATGATTTTGGTCAATCTTTGTCCTTGTCAATCTCGTCATTTTACGATCGATTTGTCATCGATCCTTGTCCTCTTCAATCATGTCAATTTGGATCAATTTGTCATTGTTCCTCGGTGCATTTATCAATCAAATCATTTATCAATCCAAAATCATGATCGAATCGATATCAATTATCCTTTGTCAAGACCTAATTGTCGTCTTTGCATTTCTAATTCATCTTCCAAGGTTTTATGATTTATTCATTTAATCTTGTTTGGCATTTTCCTTCTAGGTTAAATAATTTATTTATTTATCCTAAGTCTTCTTGTCACAATTAAATGTTTATTTAATTGGCTAACTTATTCCTCTTTTTGTGAATTAATTAATAAATGACAAATTATTAATTAATTTACCTAATTTTCTAATTTTCCATCATTTCTAATTTCCTAATTTTCATCATTTCTAATTCTTAATTTCCACCTAATTAATTTGTCTTTAGTGCTCCCTATTTTTGTGCTTCATGCGTCATACTCTTGGCATAGCAAGATGTCATAAGGTTCTAGTCCTCTAAGCTTTGCATTGGCAATATGTCATAATTCATGACATAGAAGGTGTCATAACCTTCTTCTTTTCACTCATTTTTCCCATTTTGAAATCAATTGCTTCTAATATCCATTTCATGCTAAATTTGATCCTATCTCCAATTTATCTATAAATTGGATGAATTTTTTCAATCAAAGCTAATTGCTAATCAAACTATTGAATTTCTAATCTCTTTGTCAAATCACGCTTTGAGTATTCTTGTGTCAATGCCAATCTTGCTTTCTCAATTAGGTTTATGCACTTGAAGGTGAGATCTACAACAAAACTATTTGGAGAAGAAAGAAGAACAATGGAGCTGCATGAAGGAAACATTTGGATTTACATCTGGTTTGCATAATCTTTTTGAGTGTTTTATCTTTATGTCTCTATTGAATGTGTTTAGGATAGATCATTGCAATTTAGTTTTCGTGATTGAGCTAATGGTTAGTTTTTATATTGTTTGTGATGATTTCCTATTTCCTAACCATACAAAAAACAACTCTACCTGAGTCATGTTCTCACCTTCAACTTTGTTCACTTGTTCCTGCATCACTTGCACTTGATAATTCATCAACATTGACAGTCCCAAATTAAAGAATACTAGATGTCGAATTACATATCAATTGCATGAATAAAATGCATACAATATTTCCTCACATCTGAATTATCTTTTAAATTGAATGCTCAAATCTATTTTAATTTCAATGCATACATAAAAACCTACATTTAATCTCTGAAATACACTTATCAAAAATACAATTCATGACATCCTTCCCCTCTTGGAAGAGATATCATCTCGATGTCTTACTACTCATTAATAATCACATAACAGTTATACTTCAAAAAAGCAAAATGTCATCCATAAATAGAATTTCAAATAATAACAATAGAACACATGCTATCCAGGTGTACATCATAAAATTAAAATCATTGTTTCAAAGATATCCCAAATAATAAGCAGCTATTTTCTAAGAAAATAAATGAGGAAAATGATGGTCAATCATCTCAGCATTTTCCCATGTAGCACTATCCTCAGAATATTGGTCCCATTGAACCTTATATTGAGTGAAATCTATGTTACATAGCTTCACACTATGCTGATCTAGGATTGGAATGGGCTCCACTAGCACCACCCCTAGATCCTGAACCTGTAAAGATTGCCAATAAAGAATATGAGATGCATCAACATGATAAGGTTTCAACAAAGAAACATGAAACACATTGTGGATTCGAGCTAGAGCAGGGGGTAAAGCTAATCTATAAGAAACTGGATTGATAACCTCCAGTACATCAAAGGGTCCCACATATCTTGGTGCCAATTTTAATGATTTTCCAAATGAGATAGAGCTCTTATGAGGTTTGACTCTCAAAAAGACTTTATCTCCTGCAACAAATTGTTTGTAAGTCCTATTTCGGTCTGCATAACTCTTCTGTCGGTCAACTACTTCCTTTAACCTACTCTTTATCAGCACCATTTTCTCATCCATTTGCTTAAGTAAATTAGGACCAATAATGATCCTATCCTCTAGTCTATCCCAACTGCTAGGTGTGCAACACTTTCACCCATAGAGTGCTTCAAAAGGTGCCATACCTAATGATGCATGAAAGGAGTTGTTATAAGCAAATTAAACTAAAGGAAAGTACTCCTCCCATTTGTACTATTGATCCATGCAATACATTCGCAAAAGATCCTCCACTGCCTGATTAACCCTTTCTGTTTGGCCATCAGTCTGAGGATGATATGCTGAGCTAAAATTTAGTCTTGTTCCCAATGCTGCATTCAATGTTGTCCAAAATCTAGAAGTCATCTTGGTATTCCTATCAGATATTATGGGTTTTGGAACACCATGTAACCGAAAAATTTCTTGCACAAATTTCTTGGCAAGAACAAATGATCCATCCTTGAGATTCCCAGGTATGAAATGTGTAACTTTAGTCAACTTATCCATCACTACTAAGATAGTGTCATGTTTATTCTTGCTCATTGGTAATCCTTGGATAAAATCCATACTGATTACCTACCACTTGTATTTTGGTATAACATGTTGGAATAGAAGACCTGTTGGATGAACATGTTCAACTTTCACTCTTTTACATTAAAAACATTGTGCTACATTCTCAACCACTTCTTTTCTGAGTTTAGGCCAAAAATACAGTGTTTTCAAATCGGCTACCATTTTTGTTATTCCAGGGTGTCCTAATAAGGTGTATTGTGTATCTCATGCAATATTAAATTCCTCAACTCTCCCCCTTCTGGTATGTACATCCTTCCTTGGTACCTCAAAATACCCTCTGGTTCTATCTCATATCCATCATAACGATGATATGAAGAGTCTCATTCCAAGGCTTGTTAACCCTTTGATAATGTTCATCTTTTGGAAGATTCCACAACACTTGTTGTTTCAAGTTTGTCTTCGTTGTAACCATAGCAGATAGGTGTCTTCTTTTTCTAAGAGCATTAGCTACTCTATTTTCCTTCCCTTGGATATATTCAATACCAAAGTCACACTCACTTAAAAATTCAAGCCACCTTCTCTGTCTTGCATTTAGGTTAGGTTGTGTAAAAATATACTTTAATCCTAAATGATCCATTTTTAGCTCAAAAGGCTTCCCTAAAAGGTAATGCCTTCACATTTGTAATGCATGCACAATAGCTAGAAGTTCTAAATCATGTGAAGCATAATTCATCTCATATTGCTTTAGCTTTCGTGATTCAAATGCAACCACATTTCCTTCCTGCATCAACACTGCTCCTACACCTTCACCGAGGCATCTATAATTACTACAAAATATCCATTGGGATCTGATATAGTTAATACCAATGTTGTTGTCAATTTGTGTTTCAAGAGTTGAAATGATTCCTCACACTTCTCAATCCATTCAAACTTTTTTTCCTTTTTCTGAAGTGAAGTAATTTGTGTTGCTATCCTAGAAAACCCTTCCACATATTTTCTATAATATCCTTCAAGTCCCATAAAACTCTGAACTTCTGAAATGTTCTGAGGTGTTGGCCAATCTACTATTGCTTCTATCTTTGCAGGATCAACTGAAATTCCTTCAGTGGATATGACATGACCTAAGTATTGCACCTTTTCCTAAAAGAAGGCACACTTAGAGAATTTCCTACAAAGCTTATGATCTCTCAATCATTGTAAAACTATCCTCAAGTGCTTCTTATGTTGTTCTTCATTCTTAGAATAGATCAATATATCATCAATGAAGATTAAATAAAATCATCCAAGTATTCTTTGAAAATATTGTTCATGAGGTTCATGAATGTTGCTGGGGCATTGGTTAAACCAAATGGTACAACTGTGAATTCATAGTGCCCATACCATGTTTGGAATGCAATCTTTGGAATTTCTTCATCCTTAATCCTTAATTAATGATATCCCGATCAAAGATCAATCTTGGAGAATACTAATGCACCTTTCATTTGATCAAATAATTCATCTATCCTTGGTAAAGGATATCTATTTTTGATAGTTACTTTGTTCAACATTCTATAATTAATGCATAACCTCAAAGTACCATCTTTCTTCTTTACAAAGATCACCAGTGCACCCCACGGGGATACACTTGGTCTAATAAAACCTTGCCTAAGCAACTCTTGCAATTGAGCCTTAAGCTCATACAGTTCTATTGTTGTCATTCTATATGGGGCCTTAGACGATGGCTTCATTCCAGGTAAGAGTTCTATAGAAAAATTGAACTCTCTCTTAGGTGGTAACTTGGTAAGATCTCCAGGAAAGACATCTAGGAACTCTACAAGGATAGGATAATCCTTTGGGCTTTTCTCTACATTATTCAAATCATTAACCATGATGGCAATGATGGAACATCCTTTTCTTTGGGCCTTCTTGAGATGTATTTCTGAAATGTATCTTAATTCAAGAGGCTTTTGAGACCCAAAAATTTCAACGAAATTCCCTAAATCATCAATACAACTGATGACCTTATCTTCACAATTCACTATGGCTTTATTTTTAGTCAACCAATTGATACCTAATATCACATCATATGATCCTAGTGGTGCAACATAAAGGTTAACTTGGGTTTTGAAACTAGGAAGTTCTAATTCACTGCAAAATAGACAAGTATCTACCCTTCGTTCTGCTCGATTTCCATATTGAACCATCCATGCATTTGAAATATAACCTGGTCTAACAAATATTCTAGAAACTACTTTAGGATCAATAAAACATTCAATAGCTCCTGTATCTATTAAAATAGAAACTGATTGTCCAAAGAGCTTACCCGTCATCTGAATAGGTGTGGCTTGGAAATCAGCTTGATGATTGTCGACTATAGCATGAATCTGATGTTGAGGGGCTCCTTTCTGATTTTCTCCTCTCTATGTAGGGGTACATTGTGGACAATTTGAGGTGTAATGACTCCCTCCACAATTATAACACCCATCCCTAGGTTGGGGATGGCCACCTAACCTTCCTCTATCCATATTCTATCAGGAATTGGTGTTATTGTTTGCTTTCTTGTTTCCATCTTTATTCACTCTTCCTCTTTCCTAAGTGTTGGGTCCCCTCTTAAGATTTCTTATTTGCTAATTGTTGCCATTATTGTTCCTTTGGAAGTTCCTATTCCTAAAATTTTGTCGGTTATTCACATTTTTACAAAAATTTCCCCAACTACTGCAACTTTTGCTCTTGCTTGGTCACTTTCTCAAATACCTCCTCCATAGTTAGTGGATTATGAACATCCACTTCTGCTCCTATATGGGTTGTCAAACCCAAAATAAACTTCTGAATATAGAATCTCTCATCCATTTAATATTGTAGAACATACTTAAGGAGGTTGGTAAAATTCTCCCAGTATTGAGTTACCGACATACTACCTTGAGTTAGGTTTTGAAATTCAGTCATCTTCTTATCGAAGAATAACTGAGGAAGCCACCTCTTCCTAAAGGATTGCAAGAACAATTCCCATGTGATATCTCTTGGTTTTAATTTCCTTTCAGACTTTTCATTTTCCCACCAAGTAGTAGCTTTGGCAGACAGTTGATAAGCAGCCCAAATTGCCTTGGTTTCGTTGGACCTGTTGCAGAGACCAAAATATTTCTCCATTTCTATCACCCATGCCTCTGCACCATCACCAATAGTTTTTCCATAAAACTTTGGTGGGGCTATTCTTTTCAAATCTTTTGCCAGCTCTTCTTCTATTCTAGCTTGGTTATCTGGTTTCTCATCAACCAATGGAGCTTCCTATCGGACTTCTCTGACCCTTCGAACCTCCTATTCAAGTTCATTCATTCTGGCACTCTATTGGTTTATTAAATCAAGGATTTGGTCTAGCCTTTAGTTCCCATTATTAGGCCCAGCCCTTGTGGTCCTTGAGGCCATTGTTATTCAACAATTTTTGCATCAGGGAAATGTTGATATTTCTTAGCGAAAAAGAAAAATATTTGCTAAGTTATGACTTCCGTAACTTTTATCAATGCTCCCTAACATCTATCCTCATAATGTAACTATAGAGATTAATACCCATATTCACTATTAGAGGGAAACAATATAGAACTATAATAAGACATAATTAGATAGTTTACAAATCTACTTCATTCAATTTTATAACATAAGTTAGGGTAAAAAATACATATATATCATCATAAGAATCTTACAAAAACATAACATTCAACTCAACTTTCTTATAGAAAGGAAGACAACTTTATTTATTGATAATAAAAGTGTTATTACATTATATATCACTCTTCTCGAGGAGTCATAGAAGTATATTATTTAGACTCACTAGAACTTAGGGGAGTATAACCTTTAGATTCACTCTCACTAAGTGGTTTATATCCCTTAGATTCATTATCACTCAGAGGAGTATATTCATTGGACTCATTATAACTTATCACAATTGGCCTTATTGGTGAGTATTCTAACTCAGGCTCTTTTTCCTCTATAGGAATAGTCTTTTTAGTAAGGGATTCAGTAGGACCTTTTTCTATCACAACACTTTCTTCAGGAACTGGTTTCACTTCGGGAGGAACATTATCCAAAACATGCTTGATAGGAGATAGAGGATCCTTCTTGACCCTTAGATAGTGGGCATACCCAGCTACGAACTTTCGAGTTGTTTTCTTGTTACGCATCATCTCTGTAATGTTTCAATATAAAACTATTAATCTCCAAATTCATCTTGCAAAGTGACTCAAAGGTCCTAGTGTTATAAAACATAGGCTCTGATAACAAAATGTAAAGAGGTTAATTTAGGATATAAAACCTAATCTACTCTTTATTCATAATTAAACCCATAAGTCAATTAATAAGTCTATTTCATACAAAATATAGGGAATTATCAAAAAGTTTATAAAACATTCATAGATATATCATTATCATGTAAAATGATTAATATAAATCTCTCAACATATAAGTCCTTATTCCCTACTTAGGCTTTCATATTGCCTTAAGTATATACAAAAAGAAAGAAGGTGAGATGCATCCATCGATCTCCGTTCTGAGTTGCTTCCTTTCAGTCCTTTGAAGGAAGACGAGAACAAGATTTGGGCACTTTTTCCACCCAACCATGTAGCTTACACTTCCCCAGAATTCTTAGTAAATCAAGAATACCCGACCCTGCACGAATTGTTTTAACCAAATAATTTGAAGGAGAGAGGGAATCTGGTGCATGCCTAGATGATAAAAGCATTTTCATTTTTCTAAATCTTTAAAGAAACAAGAATTCATTATCAAACAAGGATATGGTAGAGAGCATGAAGTAAAAAATTCCATTCATTCTATGGATAATTCAAATATTTACTTGACCAAGTATAATGCCATGCATAACAAATAAATAGTTGAAAAAAGCAACTATTCTCTGTAAAAATCCACATTCAGCACCTGTCTCGGAAGGTAACTTTATCTACACAAGCCTATCCCTAGCTTTGTTCCCACAAACATGCATACAATTGAGAATACAATCTTTAAAAAAGTAGAAATATCATCTCCCCTATAAACACTATTTCGTCTATTTAATCTAATTAAAGACAATCTTTCATAAGCAATATAGTTTCATAAGCAATTTTTCGAATGGATACAATGTAAAAGAAGGTGTTACATGAATGTTTTTTATTTCATATAATGTATAAGGTATGCGAACACGTTCTTTAATTGAAAATATAAACTAATCATTTTGACAAATATCACTTTAAAGCAATTAAGTTAAATATCATCTATTTCTCCTATGATTTCCTTTCATCTTTTCAAAAGATTAATAACACATTTTCAATAAAAAAATAACATATGCAAAATCATATAAGAAATCGTACACTATATAAAAAGCTTCTAATTTCTCACTTCCTTATTTCAAATAATAACCAAACTAAAAGAGATTTTGACCTCTTTGTACGCTTGAACTGATTGAGAGATCTCTAACACGCTTCCTCCAAATAGACCTACACCTTCCTTGAACGCTTGCAAAACTATCACCAATCTATCTTCTCACTCTTATTCTTAAACAACTCTCTATTTCTCTCTCTTTGAAACTATATGAATATCCTCACTATTTCCTCTACTATTCTCTTCCTCCCTCCGTGTATCTATCATCTCTCCTTGTGTGTGTCTTTCTTTTCAATCCTGCATCTCTATTCATCCTCAATTCTCCTATGATCTCTCCAAAAATAGAGGCTCGGTTATGGTTGTTGATTTCAAGTCTTCTTTGCATTACGTCGAGTCTTCTTATTTAACTCTCTCTCTCAAGTGTACATGTCTAAAAGAGATGGTAATTCTAGATGCAGTTTAAGTGCATGAATTGACTATGAATCTACTTTTTATCATGGATATTCTCAATACCATGGCACCACATGCCTATTACCTTATTTCTTCCTACAGTTATATGCCTAAGATTAAGGTCTTCTTCTATGTTATCACCGATGATTCATGGAATGAAGGGAGTTATCTGCTGTGAGATGCGTATGCTAATCCATGAGTCTGTAGTCACTGTTAGAGAAGTGTCTTCTATCTCATGGCAGATTGCTAGCTTGGAGGAGGGGTTGGCAAAGTGAAATGCAATTAAAAACACTTAAGTGTTTGTCATGAGTGAGATTATCGCTCTCGCTACCAAGTCGATTGCCATGATCTCCACGTCACTACAACCTCTATGTTCTGCATTTAATTGATGGTCTATGCCTAGTTTATTGCCATGATCTCCATCAAAGTCGCTACCCTAGGTTTGTGTTAATCGATGGTCTTTGTGTCTAATCGGCCACTCTATACGACATAGTCGCTATCCTATCGAAACTAAAACCCACCACCTTTCTTGATATATATGGAATAATTGACTTTATTATAATATAGTTTCGGTAATTCACATATTTCTACACAAAGGACGTTAAATCATAGAGTCACTATTTAATTCAAATTATTAACAAATTTTCACCTTTCATAGACAAATAAAACATAAATTTTTCCTGACTCCAAATCATTCATCAATGCAAACATAAATGTATATGCATAACTTCAATAATGTGGTGTGTGAGATTCCCTATTCTATCAAACTCATTAGTTAAAAACAACTCTACCTGAGTCATGTTCTTGCCTTCAACTTCGTTCACCTATTCCTACATCACTTGCACTCGATAATTCATCAACATTGACAATCCCAAATTAAAGAATACTAGATATCGAATTACATATCAATTGCATAAATAAAATACATACCATATTTCCTCACATCTGAATTATCTTTTAAATTGAATGCTCAGTTCTATTTTAATTTCAATGCATACATAAAAAACCTACATGAAATCCCTAAAATACACTTATCAAGAATATAGTTCATGACAATATAAGCGGTATATGAGAGAAAATAATTGTATATGCATTATGATGTAATTATTTTATGAGCGAATAAGAGCAGAGTAGAGTGAAGAAAGGTTTATGGAAGAGGTATCTGACAGAGCTTAAACCATTATTGAATTCGGCATTGGAGATGCTATTTTGAGAAGTATATTATCATTGGATTTAACCATCCAATTGTAGTCAGTGGGACTCCACTTTTGTGTTTTGAGTTTTGAGCTCTAGGTTGTTGGCCTTCCTGCATGTGCAGGCCCCTATTAAATAAGTAATATTTATTCATATTGGCCAATGAGTAAATATTGTGAGTCACAAATCCAACCTAGGTTTTTCCCCTACCGGGTTTCCTCACCAAAAATATTTGTATTATGGTGTGTATTGATGGTTATACTTCTGTTTCTCTTTATTGCATTATTACTTGTTTATCGGTATATTAATTTGGTTTATAAAGTTGCAAACAAGTTTAAATCTTTTGTTTACTGGTTAGACATTGTTTGACCTCCCCTCTTAGTGTCTTTGGGACTGATCAAGTATCTAACAATTGGTATTAGAGCCTAGTCCTTCATTTTTAGAAGCCTAACAGCTTGAGGAAGATTATGAAACTGGTACTGATGGAAATGTCTCAATTGGAAGGAGCTCTTAAAGATTTTGATGCAAAAAAATTGAAGAATATCAAACTGAAAGATGAACTCAGAACTTCTTGGGAATTCATCAAAGCACTTCAAGATAACCTGGTTATAGCAAAGAGTAAGAGAAAAGAATAACATGTGCAATTGCAAATTCAAGATGATGAAGAAAAAAAAACTCTTAGAGATATTGCAAAGAAATTGAGATAAGAGAATAGTAACATGAAGAATGAGTTGCAAGATTTAACCATGAGATTATGCAAGGATATTGAAGATAGAAAGAGGAATGAAGAATATTTGGCCAGAATACTTAATGAAAGATCAAATGAATCTCAAAGGCTTAGTTATGAAAATGATATGCTTAAAATAGATCTGATTCACATGCAACATGACAAAGAGGAACTTATGAGACAAGTTAGCACTTTGGAAAGTGAGTTGATCACTACAAATGAATACAAAGACAAATTCAAGAAAAGTTCAGATAATATTGATGATATGCTGAAAAGTCAGAAACCTAATGGAGAAATAGTTGGACTTGGATTTGAACATGGAGAAAGTTCTGGGACTGCAACCAATCATGATCACAATAAACCGGTAAGGCAACCTAATGCTTATAAATTCAATGGGAAATGTTTTAATTGCAACAAATTTGGTCATAGAGAAAATCAGTGTAGATTTAGGAATAATCAGAATACAAACTTACCCACCGGTCAATGTTCCAAATGCAATAAAAATGGTCATAACTCAAACAATTGCAGAATGAATGTGAAATTCTATGTTTGTGGTAGATTTGGACATTTATCTAATCAATGCATAACTCAAATTGCTCAAGGTTATGGAAAAGCTATTCAAAGAAACAATGCAACTTGTTATGCATGTAAAAAGATTGGGCATATTGCAAAATTCTATAGAAGCAAGAGTGTACCAGAGAACAATAAAGGATCTAATGACAAAGGCAAAGAAAAGGTGACTGAAATCAAGCAAGAATTTTCCAAACAATGGGTTAGGAAGAGAGATAAGAGGAATGATGAATCTGTCTCTGCACTGGCAGAACAGAGTAATCCTGCACTGGTAGGAGATTCTTCATCTAACTAAGGAATAATCCTTAGGGGTAAGGCAACTAATTGAAGATCATGCATTTACCCTCGGTTGGTGGTAAGAAGTTATAATTCTTCTTTACCAACAGATATGTGGAGTTTTCACTTCACCGACGAAGCATTTATTGCATTTGTAAGTTAATTTTTGGTTATAAAGGCATTATAACTTCTCATTTCATCTCACCAAGCATCCAATTATTCAAAGAGAGTGAAATTGAGCAAAGACATTCTAAAGGAAAAGCAACAAAGGTCTTTCAGAGCATTCAAGGATTTCTCAGTTAAAAGGTATTTATCTTTCGCAATGGCTTCCTCATCCTCCATTCCTGAATTCATAGAAAACCCTACAATTGTGAAGAACATAAAATGACCTAGACCCATTTAAAAAATATTCCCTAAAATAGAAAAACTAGATGACTCCATTGGTCCATTTTCTAGAATCCTGAAGGGACTTGCATTTGCTGAAGACCCTTGGGCATACATACATTTCTACATAGAAAGTTTAGGTTCCAAATATTTGAAGAACATGTACATGAATGTTATCACAAGCAAGAATGGGGTAGTAAAACTGGAACACAAGGTAGTTGAGGATTTAGGTTTCATTGATATCCTCCATATGCCAGGTTTCTCAGATGAAACCATCTGCTATGTTCTTAACAGGGTTCATGGTGAACTTATGTGGTTGGACTCAGTATTTAAGATCACTTAGGAGGCTATAAGGGCTATTACTGGTTTACCATCCACTGGCACCGGGCCTGACAAGAAGAAGAAAATCCGTAACAAAGAGGTTATGAGCTTAACCGGAGCTACATTTGACAACAGGTCACTTAGGGTCAATGATATAAAAGATGACAATGTTAAATTTGCAAGTATGGTCATTGGATTTAAAGTTGCTCATACTAATAGGTTGAATTTTGTATCTAGTTCCTACATTCATAGTGCACATGAGATGATATTAAACAATACTAAAATTGACATCTGTGAATGGTTAAAGGATGAACTATTAGAGAATTTGCACAAAATAAAAGGTGATAAGAAAGGAACCTTCAAATTTGGAAGTTTGATTGTGTTTTTAATGCTTTACTTTTCAAAAGAGACTCCTAGTATAGGAGATAAAGATTTTGCCAATGATATTTCTGTTGGAAAACAAATAAAGGGGGAAATCACCGGCCTAGGATCTAATGGTGATGAGTTAGTTAAAGACTATTTCAAGAATTTCCAAACTAAAATGAGACAAAGGGAAAGGATTCCCCAAAGCATTATGGAAAAATATGATAAACATATATGCTTTGCAGTGAAAAGAGATGAAATTTGGATGGAGGCAGTTAGACCCATAACTGTTTGGATTATTGAAATGGGATATGAGGTGGATTCACACATCTTAGACTCATATGCTAAAATACTCCTAGATGCTCCACCAGAACCAATAGAGGAAATATTTGGTAATGCTGAAACTATTGAAAGTGGTGTAGCTATGATGAAGCAGAGGAAGAAAAGAGATAAATTTATGAAAGATGTTTCTAAGATGGTAAATGATGTTACAAAAGGATTGATGAATCTTGGCGGTATTGCTGCTAGTGTGTTAGAAAGTCAATCAGTACAACAACCAGTAGCTCACATTTCCCCTATGGCTACTACATGTGATTCTGACACTAATCAGGGAACTAAATTCAAGAGAGTGGATAAGAAGAAAAGAAAACCCTCACCGACACCTGCTCCATCTCCCAAGAAGTCAAGGACATAGAGAAAGAAACAACGAGCTGTAAGAGAGCCTAGTGGTCCGAAGAAGAAAGTAACTCCAAAGAAGAAATATGAACCTAACGCATCGGATACTCTTTCACTGGAAGAGTTGATCAATGAAATCACCCAAGATGGTAACCTTGGTAATGTAAATAAATTCTATCATTCTTTCATGGAATCAGATAAGGATACTATATAAGAAAGTATTATTTTATATCTTGATATATACAAGAAAGTTCTTATTGAAATTGTAGATGAACTACCTAATGATTTATACTTAAGATTAGAGGCTAAGAGAATGTCTATCATGGAGCTTGACAAGAAATTAAAGATAGAAACTCTATTAGCTATGCATCCTGTTAATTCCAAGCACAAAATTGATGATCTAATATCTGAAGCCAATAGGACAGTTTTTGTGAGTGGTCATTGACAGGTTAGTCTTATGGTCGGCAGAGTTAAAGAAATAGTAGATGAAACATCAGATAAGTGGGATATATTTTTTGTTGAGAGAGAGAATAAAGAAGAGAAGGATAGATAGAAAATGGATAAGTCTTTTGCTAAGGTAAAGGGAAAATTGAAAGTGTACCTGATATCACAGTCAAGGATAACCTTCCTCCACTGGCACAGGACACCCCACCAATAATTGCAGAGGGACTAGCACAAACTGATAATCAACCAGAAGAAAAGGTAGAGGAAATGACAAAAGATGACACTAATTCGGAGTCTGACATTCCTTTTACCATGAATGTGGACACTCAGGACTTTAATATTATGTTGGCTAAGGAAACTACAAAGGTAAAGAGTGCTGAAGCTACAAATATTGAGATCTCTGAGTCATCGGTCAACACTGTTGACTCTCAGCAGAATATTGAGATACCAGCTAAAGTTAAGAAATCAAAATCCATCTCTGATGATACTCAGCTTAACACTGAAATATTGGTAGAAACACAAGCAAAAGCAATAACAAAAAAGGGACAAGAATAGAGTGTATCTGAACCGACAGTCAGTAAGGAAGATAGTAAAGATGACAATAAGGATGAAAATAAGGTTGAAAACAAAAGTGAGAAGAAGGAAGAAACAGTGAATAAAGAAGAGGTCAATGATGGAAGCAAGATAGCAGATGCAGTTAAGGTTAATGTGCAGACATCCGGAGAAGATAAGAAACCAACTACAAAACCTAACACTTCCACCATGGATTATAGACCTACAAATGTTACAGATGTACTTCTAGATTCAATAAAGGAGATCACCGAATGAAATGCCTTAGCATTTAAGGCTATTGATGATACTTTACAAATTTTGCAGATGATTGCATCGACATGTAAAGTTGATCACATTGTTGGGTCAGTGAGTAAATTGGACACATTGTCCAAATTCATTTCTTCAAATATTCAAATTGGAGATAAAATAAATGAAGAAATCGTTAAGGAAAAGGTGAATAAGGAGAAAGATGAATTCTTTGACAAGACAATTAAGGAATGTACTAGACAGATTGATTCTTTGTTACTGACACTAAATTCCACCATTTTGGAATACAAAGAATTATACACGGAAGCAAGTAAGCTTCACCATTTAACAAAGGATATTGATAAGGAAATAAGGAAGACACTAAAAGAAATTGATCATATAGTTGATAATATGATAGGTTCTTTGGAACTTGGTTTAGTTTTGGATCAGGAAATGGCAATCTATGAGGAGAATATTGAGAAATTAGAAAGGGAGAAAGAAAGGTTAAAAATAAAGACCCGGGAGTTGAACAAACTTGGTCCTAGTTTGGACAACTTATTAACACACCAGAATGAGCTAACCAAAGCATCTATTCAAGGCAACAGATCATCAGAGCAACAGATGCATTATCTGACTGGGATAATCCGACAGATAAAGACCATAATTTATGATAGTTCTAAATTTTTGCAAGGTCTTAACTTGGTTTTAGTAGACATTTTTCAGATTGTACATAATCGGCTACATGGCTCTAGGTAAATTTTTGAATTCTTTGAATCTTTTGACATCCTTTGTCATTAATGTCAAAGGGGGAGTAGTGTAGTGGTGTATGAGAAAAATGTACAGAAGGAGATAATTTGCTCAGGGGGAGCACACTCAATTTTTGGATTTTTCTTGTGAGTGTTGCCATCAATGCCAAAGGGGGAGATTGTTGGCATTATACACTCAGATGAGAATAGTTGATGTTGTCATTAATGGAAACCAACTGGTAATATGGTTCACAAGTTACACCAGCAACAGACATCATCTACTGGCACTGGCAGGCACTACAAGGTTATTTACATCGGCATCCAGTCTAAACCGATAGTAGATCACACCGGCAATCTAAGATGACATGGAAATAATATTGTTTTGTATTGTAATTATATTGTATAGCCGATATGATGTATTGTAAAGACTCATATATGTATGAGATCTTGTAGGTCATTTTATAAGAAAAGAAAATGTAATTAGGTAATGAATATAAGCAGTATATGAGAGAGAATAACTGTATATGCATTATGATGTAATTATTTTATGAGTGAATAAGAGTAGAGAAGAGCGAAGCAAGGTTTATGGCAGAGTTATCTGACAGAGATTAAACTGGTACTAAATCCAGCATTGGAGATGCTATTTTGAGTAGTACATTATCATTGGATTTAACCATACAATTATAGTTAGCGGGACTCCACTTTTGTGATTGAGTAGTGAGCTCTAGGCTGTTGGCCTTCCTGCATGTGCAGGCCCCTATTGCATAAGTAATATTTATTCATATTGGCCAGTGAGTAAATATTTTTGGTTACAAATCCCACTGAGGTTTTTCCCCTACCGGGTTTCCTCGCCAAAAATATCTGTGTTATGGTGTCCATTGATGGTTATACTTCTGTTTCTCTTTATTGCATTATTACTTGTTTATCGGTATATTAATTTGGTTTATAAAGTTGCAAACAAGTTTAAATCTTTTGATTACCAGTTAGACACTAATTCACCCCCCCCTCTTAGTGTCTGTTGGGACCTACAAAAATCATGCTAAATTTAGTGACCCAACGAAGCCTTTCTCTAAGGATTTCTCTTTGAGACTTTGTTTTATGGTAAGGCAAGCACATTTTTGTAATTTGATTTGAACTTGAACCCTTGCATCTTTTTGGTTCAAGGTTCAGGGTTCAACTGCTTCTCCTACTTATGTCACAACTTTGTAATAATTTTTAATAAGTATGTGCGAATCCGTAATGTCTGTTTTGAACCATTTTCTAATCGGTTCATGGTTCATGGTTCAATGTGTCCCTTTCTTTTTATCCATTGTCTTTGCTCATCATTTTTCCACTTATGTGGAAGGGTCTGTGCATCGTCAAGAGGGGCCCTCTTTTAAGTCTAGGTCTAGGTGGGTTCAGATAAATTTTAATTTTTGTCTAAGTCTTATGTTACTATGTCACGACATGAAAGTGCTCACTTGATAAAGGCTGCAACTTGGCGATAAACCACTCACGGTGAACCATGGCCGATAGTGAGTGCAAGCGGTTAAGGCAAGTGATTCATTCTAGCAGTTAGTGGAGGTCGTGCTAAGGTGTCAGAGTGGAGAGCTTGGAATGAATACCTTCATGACAGGTGGCACCTAGTTGTAAAATCCAGAGCCAATCAAAGGATGCCATGTGGTAGATAGGTGGCATATCATCAAGGTGTATATAGAGCAGACCATGGCTTTGATGGACCATTAAAGGGACTCACCGAAGGCATCAGTTTCATCAACATAGAAGGTGTCAATGAAACTAAGATTTTGATAAGATGTGTAGGCAGTTCACCGAATGCTCAGATCCATCAACAAGGGCACATCAAAGAAATATCAATTGGTTTCATCGAAAAGTGAAGGCATTGATGAAACTATAGTTTTGATGAGACAAGAAAATGGATAGCCAAAGAGGAAGTTTGGCCAAAAGGATGATGCCGAACAAACAAAAGGAAGTGGTGGGCCTGATGGCAATGAATGGGTGGTCCAGGTGTGTCAGGTGGTGAACCAGAGGTTGACAAGTGACAAGCTTAACTGGATAGGTGGACTCTAGGAAGATCTCAAAGAAAATATAGAGGCGCCACATGGTGACACCATGGCACAGGTGAGAGCCATTTAGAGAGGCTAAGGCTCGAGCAAGTTAAGAGGATCTAACGATTGGGCAAGATGATCTAATGGTTGTTTCCATGTCGTGATCCAAAGGTTCTCACTAGCTATCCCATGCAACTTGGAGACAAAGAATGTGTGCTTAAAGGAAAGCGGGCCAAGCATTAAGGATTGAGCAGCTTGAGGGAATATCTATGGCCATCACTCTACTGCCATGTGAAGATGCTTGATGGTTATCACCTACGACATAGCGATTGACCAGGTGGGCTTGGAGCAAATTTGGACATGCCACGTAGTGGGAGTATAAGAAGAATCAGGGCAAGCCCAAGTCTAGTGGCAAGTCCAAGGTGGTGGGTAAATGGATCCAAAGGAAAGTTAGGATGTGCCATGTGTCAGGCCCGCCATAAGAGAAAGTGATAGAGGGAGCCGCTCAAGTGAGGTAAGGGTTAGGCAAGTCAAGACCGATCAACGGTGATCCAGGGAAGATCTACGACTGTCGCCAAGTCACAACAAAAAGTTGCTCGATGGCTAATAGTCACGACTTGGCAACCAAGTGGTGGGGCCCTATGGAGAAGGAGAGCAGTCTAGAGGAAATAAAGAACAAGCAAGTCCAAGGAAGAAACAAAGAGCTTCATTCCGGTGGTGAACCTAGGCGATGCTGAGGTGGAAGGATAAGGGCCTTGGAATGAACTAGATGGTGCCACATGGCAGAGATGCATGGAAGAGATCTATGCAGAAAAATTCAAAGATTTAAATATGATTTCAGACTGTGGTGGAAAGGTAGAAAATTAAATGACCGACCTGCAGAAAGATTGGTGGCTGAGGGATTTATTTTTGCTCGATATGTAAGTGTTATATATCATTGGAGAGCTCTCGATATGAGGAATCTTATTCTGCATTCAAGTGTAACCCATGACAATTATTTTTGGGGTAGTTGCCTCAAGATCTCAGATTGGATGTTCTGTAGGCCAAGTTGTGCAAAAGAGTTAATGTTGAAAGATAGGGTAGCTGCTATTGTCAGAGAATGAAATCTTATTTTTTCCTCCTTGCCTTATTATTCATGGGTCTTCTCATTTTGTAGAGGTTCCATATTTTTGTGAGCAAGGCTCCTGAATCTCAGTTTCCAATTTTGATCTTTTTGCCAAATTTGTAATACAATGTCCCTTTTCAAGTAATAGAGTATCTTCTTGCTATAGATGTTTTTTGTTATAGGTCACATATATGTAAGGCATATATATAGTTTATTGGATTGTCTCTAGGCCTTTTCTTATTTTCAATGAATCCAGTCTTCAAGGGATTTTGGGTTTGTCCTCTCAAAGTGGGAGTGTAATGGCTGTTCTTAGGTACTTTTCAAGGAAGAGTTTAAATTCTATGAGCAATCATTTTGGATTCAAGATAATGTCTGGATATGTATGATCCTCTATTTCAGTTTAGAATGTATTAATGTCAGGCATTAATACAGGGATATCTTTATTAATAAATTGGATTTGCAATAGAGGTTTTCACTTTCAGTTTGATGTATGATTCCATGCCTTTGGATAAGGCACTAGTCTTGCACATTCTGGGGATTCTCAAAGATTTTAAAATATCAGGTATCCATTTTCTTTCATGTTTTGTATTTTTAGATGTTCCAGCTATCTCATGCTCCAATATTATTGAGATGTCAATGTAGATCTAGCCCATCTGTAGTAACCTCCTTGTTGTTGAGCCCTATGAGATTTATCTACTTTTGTTGATGCCATATGTCTGTCATTGGTTGTATTTTATGCATCAAAGGGTGTTCCCCCTAGGTCTTGCAAAACCTGAAGTGTAGGAGGATCATTAGGATCCTATATTATGTTGTCCAAGCCTTGAAGCATTTCATTGATTAAGATTGTCTATTTCATAGATAGTTTGTAGGTGAACATGGGTGTCACTTTTTGAGACCAACTAAATGGCGACTCTACTGGGGAGTGATCTAAAGATCTCTGGTTAGACTGTTAAATCAAATTGAAAGTGAGTTAGCCCATCCGAGTCACCACAACAAAATGGCAACTCTGCTGGGGAAAGAGATGTAAAATTTTGTCAAGTCAAATCCATGAGTCTAGCCAAAGTCATTTGGGGAAGAGTCTTAGAAGTTTACAAGTTTGAAAAATTATTTTCAGATTTGAAGGTATAAATCCTGAAAGGTTTTGTTGCTAAGAAATTCAAAAAAAAAATATTGTGACTCTGCTGTGTGAGACCCAAAAATTTGAAGTTGTTTCAAAGTAAAGATCAGAGGTTGAAATTTTATTCCTCTTTAGGGAGGTGGTGACTCTGTATGAATGATCCTAAGGTTTGGAGGTTTTCTTCAAACTTTCAGCCAAAAGTGAAGTGAATAGTAGCAATAACTATACCCAGGTATTTCCTATTCATGACATAACTTTTGTTCCTTAGAAGGTGAAGCAAGTCACTAGGAAAAGGAGTATTGGCTCTAAGGTTACATACTTCTTAATTTGAAAAGTTTTAGTCAGAAACATGGTGAGAAGTATGTCTGGTTATGAAGTTAATGACTGCATATGTTTTGAAAAGAGAGTAGAATAGTAAGATGTATCAGTATAGTAATGGTTCAGTAGATGTTTCAAATTTGAGGGATCTATATGTGGTTTCTAGATCTCCAAATCCTTTGTCAAATTTGAAAGAAATTGATAGGGAGATTGAAATATGTCTTAAAAAGATCCAAGATAGGTGCATCTTGTTTTTAAGAAGGAAGGTAGGGAAGAGAAAGGTAGAATCATCATATGTTTTTTATGAAAGATTTATTGCTGCATTATATGAGCTTCCAGTTGATGTTACCATGAGTCAGTTTGGATTGAATTATTTTTAGAGCTTGATGAGCTTGACTCAATTAGTTGGTCTTCAACTTTGAGGGAGGAAAGTATTGCTAGTATTAAAGAATGGATATATGAGATTGAAATGACCAAATCTAAAATGTATATAGTATTGAGTATAGTGATGGAGATGAATCCTTGAGTGGATATACCTCTTATGATGTTGAAGGTGACTCGTATTCTCAGCATGACTATGCAGATGTGTGTTCATAGGAAGAAGATACTTGTGAAAGTACAAGTTATTGTTCAAATAATCTTGAGCCTGTTGAGGTTTCAGATTTGAATAATGTAGATCACTTTGCTGTCAATATCAATCCACAAAGTGTTTGCAACCAGGGTTATGAAACTATGTTGCAACATATAGCAACACTTTATGATCAGCCTGATAAAGGTCATGATGCATATGCAAGTTACTGTAATGACAAAATAAATGTGCATGAAGACATGAGCACTGCAGATTCAATGCATGCATCAGATTGGGACAATGTTCACAACATAGAAGATGAAGGCAAGGAAAATGAAAATGAAGGAGAAGGTTCACTAAGTAGTGAACAAATCTTAGAACTCTTAGGTGTTGATCTTAAGAGGTATACATCTAGAAATATCCCCAATCTCTCATACCCAATCAGTATATGTTTTGATACTGATGATGTTCTTGGCGATGTGAGGCATGATACATATGATATTTCTTTCCCTATAGTTGATTTGAATAGTAGACAAGATGAAAATGCATATAAGATTGATAGATGTGATAATGTGGATTCATATGTTGATATGAACTCAGAATCTAATGTGCATTGTGTGGATCTTGCCTTCAAAAGGAAAGACAAATCTGAGGTAATCTTTCCAAATTTGCAATCAGTAAATGAACTATTGATAGATGATGATGTATTGCTATGTTTGCAAAAGGATGATATAAAGTGTGATCAACATGCTAAGTTGCAGTCATTTTATGAGGAAATGTTCCTCTCTAGTTTGCAAGCCTACATTATGGATGAGTGTTTTCCATTTTTGCAAAATAGCACTTAGCATGTGCCTGATGTTCCCAATGATCGGATGGAGTAGGTTTACATTTCTTTTCAGCTGGGAAATAATTGTAAACAATATGAAAGTTTTGTCTCATCTCATGATCAACATTTAGAGGTGGTTTTTGTTTTTTAAAGATTGAATGATTACCAGCGTGCTGATTATCTTCTATGTGATAAGTTGATGAGAAGTTGAAGATTTTGTGATCAAGAAAATGTAAATGAAACTTTTAGCTTACCCTTGATTCATGGAAATGAGAATCATGTGTTTGATAGGGGTAAGCATTGATTCCAATTTTGATGACCTGGGGCCATATGTAAATAAGTTCTATTGTACAGCCACTTTTCTTTCAGTTGTATGGTTTTCAATAAGAAGTCCTGTTGTTGGGTCGAAATAAGGAACCCTTGTTTTGGAGAGTGAAGCTCATTGAATAATTTAAAAGAGAAAGAAGTGATTTGTTTTTGGGTGGTCTGCTCTGCCATAGATTATGAAATTCTTTTGTTGATCTTGCAATCAACCATCCCCAGTTAGAGCCACTATTGGGACCTATAAAAATCATGCTAAATTTAGTGACCCAATGAAGCCTTTCTCTAAGGATTTCTCTTTGCGGCTTTGTTTTATGGTAAGGAAAGCACATTTTTGTAATTCTCTTTGAACTTGAACCCTTGAGTGTTTTTGGTTCAAGGTTCAGGGTTCAACTACTTCTCCTACTTACGTGACGGCTTTGTAATATTTTTAATAAGCATGTGCGAATGCGTAATGTCTGTTTTGAACCATTTGCTAATCGGTTCAAGGTTCATGGTTCAATGTGTCCCTTTCTTTTTATCCAATGTCTTTGCTCGTCATTTTTCCACTTATGTGGAAGGGTCTGTGCATCGTCAAGAGGGCCCCCCTTTTAAGTCTAGGCCTGGGTGAGTTCAGATAAATTTTAATTTTTGTCTAAGTCTTATGTCTTTTCCCATGTCTCTATCAGGCTGCCTAAGGGTCAAGCAGATCAAGAAAAATCAATGATGATCAAGATGGATCCAAGGCTTGTCACTATGTCGTGACATAAAAATCCTCGCCAGATAAAGGTCGCGACTTGGTGACAAACCACTAGTGATGAACCATGGCCGACAGCTAGTGCAAGTGGTTAAGGCAGGTGGTTCATTCTGGCGGTTAGTGGAGGCCATGCTAAGGTGTTAGAGTGGAGATCCCAAAATGAATACCCACACAATAGGTGGCACCCAGTTCTAAACTCTAGAGCCAATCAAAGGATGCCATGTGGTAGATAGGTGGCATATCATCAAGGTGTATATCGAGTAGACCATGGATTCGATGGATCATTAAAGGGACTCATTGAAGGCATTAGTTTCATTGACATAGAAGGTGTCAATGAAACTAAGATTTTGATAAGATGTGTAGGCAGGTCATTGAATGCTTGGATCCATTGACAAGGGCACATCGAAGAAATATCAATCAGTTTCATCAAAAAGTGAAGGAATTGATGAAACTGTAGTTTCGATGAGACAAGAAAATGGATAGCTAAAGAGGAAATTTGGCTGAAATGTTGATTCCGAACAAACTAAAGGAAGTGGTGGGCCCAGTGGTGATGACTAGGCAATCCCGGTGTGTCAGGTGGTGAACTAGAGGTTGAAAAGTGGCAGGCTTGACTGGACAGGTGGACTCCAAGAAGATCTCAGAGTGAATCTAGAGGTGCCACATGGTGACATTGTGGCATAGGTGAGAGCCATTCAAAGAGGCTAAGGCTTGAGTGGGTTAAGAGGATCTGATGGCCGGGCGAGATGATCTAATGGTTGTCACCATGTCGCGAATTGAAGGTGCTCGCCATCTATCCCATGCGACTTGGCGATAAAGCACATGCGCTAAAAGGAAAATAGGTCAGGAATTAAGGATTGAGCAGGTTGAGGGAAGATCTACCACTGTATCTATACCACCATGTAAAGATGTTTGATGGTTATCACCTACGACATAGCGACTGATGAGGTGGTAGTTGACATGGCAGTCCAGGTGGGCTTGAGGCGAATTTGGATGTGCCATGTAGTGGGAGTATAAGAAGAATCAGGGCGGGCCCAAGTCCAGTGGTAAGTCCAAGGTGGCGAGTAAATGGATCCAAAGGCAAGTCAGGATGTGCCACATGTTGGGCCTACCAGAAGAGAAAGTGATAGAGGGAGTCGCTCAGGCAAGGTAAGGGTCAAGCAAGTCAAGGTCGATCAATGGTGATGTAGGGAAGATCTATGGTTATCACCAAGTCGTAACGAAAAGTTGCTCAATGGCTAAAAGTCTTGTCGTGGCGACCAAGCAGTGGGTCCCAATGGAGAAGGAGAGTAGTCTAGAGGAAATAAAGAACAAGCAAGTCCAAGGAAGAAACAAAGAGCTTCATTCCGGTAGTGAACCTAGGCTATTTTGAGGTTGCAGGATAAGGGCCTTGGAATGAACTAGATGATGCCATGTGGTGGAGATGCATGGCAGAGATTTGTGTGGCAAAATTCAAAGATTTAAATATGATTTCAGATTGTGGTGGAAAGGTAGAAAATTAAATGACCGATTTGTAGAAAGATTTGTTGCTGAGGGATTTATTTTTGCCTGATATATGTGTTATATATTATTGGAAAGCTCTCAATCCAAGGAATCTGATTCTACAGTTGAGTGTTACCCATGACAATTACTTTTGGGGTAGTTGCCTTAGGATCATAGATTGGATTTTTCAATCAAAGAGATTGGATGTTCTACAGGCCAAGTTATACTAAACAGTTAATGTTGAAAGATAGGGTAGTTGTTATTGTTAGAGAATGAATCTGATTTTGTCCTCCCTACCTTCTTATTCGAGGGTCTTCTCATTTTGTAGGGGTTCTAGATTTTTGTGAGCAAGGCTCCTGAATCTCGGTTTCCAATTCTGTGCTTTTTGTCAAATTTGTAATACAATGTCCCTTTTCAAGTAATAGAGTATCTTCTTGTTGTAGATGTTTTATGTTGTAGGTCATGTGAGGCCCTACCCCAACCCATCCTATCTCTTCAGTTATTTTCATTTTGGAACTATTTTGGATACTAGTTTGGACACACTATGGATATAGAACTTTTCATGATTCCGCGATTTTGGTAACATTGATATATGTGGATGCTTCATTTCTATGCCTTGTGGATTATAGAATATTATATGATTCTAGATTAGGGTAATGTTGTGATGATGCAGGTTATTATCTGAATTTCAGGATTTGATATAATGTTTGGAAAATGTTTGCGTATATTGTAGATGGATCAATTTTGAGAATTATGAGGAAATTGCTTTGGATTGTGACAAATTATATTTCATAATGTCAAGTCTTTGTAGAATGAATGTATTGTATTCTGATTATGTGATTTTATATTTTATATGAGGCTATTTGGGAAGTACTAATGTTTAAATTGAGATGTGCAGGAAAATATCCATGTGACCATGGAAATATTAGGGAGAATCAAGCCTAGGCCAATGTGCGTTAGTAAAACCAGGGGTTGTCTATTTGAAGAGACAACACCCCGTATGTACTGTATTTTATTCGTAAATGTAAAATGTTGCATGAGTGTAATTTGTATTTATTGGAATATTTAAATTGTTTAAGGGACAATTGCCATGTGTTTATTGTGATGTGGAATTATGTTGTAGTGTCACTTGACACCTATGTAGTATGTTGTGTTGGCAATTTGTCATGTCACCTTTTTGAAGGTTTTATTTTTGTTAATGGTTATATCCCCTAATTATCCTTGAAGGAACCAAGAAATCTAGGTTAGAGAGCCACAAGGAAGGTCAACTCAGAGTTGACCCGTAGGTTAACTTCAGGTGGACTTTCTGAAGGTCAAATCAACTCCTAGAGTCAATTTTAGAGCTTTTCTATTAGGCCTCATGGGGTACCTATGGGTGAAGGCCAAAATTGGCCATGTGTCTTTCCCTTAGGACTTGTTTAACCACCCAAAAAAAGTGGTTTTCCCAAGATGGACGAATTCCATCTATAGGAGTGCCATCCTTGGTAGGATAACCTTCTTGGAGAGAGTAATCCCTCTTCCCCATTCCATTTCCCTTCTCTAGGCACCTAGGTTAGGGAGTGTGTAAGACCTAGGGAAGACCAACCCAATGGGAGATCACTCACTCTATCCAAGAGGTTGGAAGGAGTGAGAGAGGCCTTCTTAGGCTAAGAATGGAAGCTTAGTGAGCTAATCACCCACTCTCCACTTTTGAGATTTTTGGAAAAATTTGAAAGGAAAAAACCAGTTTTAGAAAATTTAGAGGAATTTGGTGGCCAAGATTTGCAGAAAGTTGTGTGGATTGGGCAGCTCATCTTCAACCAAGTTTAGAATACCTATTGGCAGAATAAGGTTGGTTGTTATCTCCTCTTGTTTATGTTGTTTATGTTAGCTATGTTGTTTTGTTGAAGGAAAGATTTGCTTGTAAAGGAAGTGTGTATGTATAATGTTGTAGAAGGAAATAATGTGTAGTTTTATTTCTATGTTTTTTCTGTTTTGTGTTTTTTGTTTTGGGAGTGTCCAAGATCTCCTACTCTTGGGAGAGTAGGATGATCTTGGGGTGGAAGAAGCATGACAGCCTTGGGTGAGAGGCTCTCCTTAAGGAGAGTGATCTCAAGGGTGTCCTTTGTGACCCTTGCTGCATAGCCTTGTGTATGCATTCGGGGGTCATAAGGGGAGAGAAATGGCTTTGAGCCTTTGGGGGGGCATAAGGTGGTTGGGATGAATTCTGATTGAGTATTTGTGTTGCCATGAGGTGGCTTGTGATATTCTTTTTGGCTGCAGTCTCCCCAACGGTACTTGGTCCACTTCCACCCATAGATTTATCTCCACAAATGTGGTGATAGTGTAGCTTGGGATGGGAAAGTGTATGTGTTGTGTGTTTTCCCTATTGTTATGTTGTATTGCTTGGTTGTAACCCGTCTATGCCTTGATTCTCCTAGCTCGGGGGTGGCTTCTGGTAAGCCTAGGCTGGGAGGTGAGCATCCCATGGTCACAGTCCTAAAATTTACTTGCAGGTGGCTTGGGAAAAAGATTAGGAGTTGCAGATTGATGTGTTGCAGACTTCTATTCAGGATTCTTATTTTTATTTTAATGCAAAAAAAAAGAGAAAAAAAAAGAAGAGAAAGTGCAGATGTAAATATAGGACTTAAAATGATTCTGTTTCTATTTGAATAAATGTAATTTTTATTTTCTGTGTAAAGATTAGAGAAAGATGTCTGTTTAGAAATTCTACCCATTTTCATATTTGGGCTATTGTAACCTATCATTCTGGAAAGTAATGTAAATTTTTATTATATTTGAATGCCTATTGTGTTGTAGAAGACTACATTTAAATTTGGTCTGTAACATGTTTAGTTACTGCAATATTAAAGAAAAGCAACAGAAAAATGCATTAGGATTCCTTATTTACTATTCATTAGTTTATTTACTGCATTAGTAAGGAAAAGAAAAAGAAATGCAGTAGGGTTATTATTTACTTGCATAGTGTAAATTCTGTAATTTTATGACTGTTTTTAAAAAAAAAGAGTGAACTAGTATTGTTTTTTTTATTTCTCACTATTCACTTGCATAGTTTAGATTTTGTTATTTTATGACTGTTAAAAGAAAACCAGAACTATTTTATTTCTGTAGCAAGTTTAAATAAAAGAAAGAAATAAATAGATCTATTCTAAATGCTGTTAGAAGACTTAAAACGGAATGTAGATGGTTAAAAACCTCAGATCAATATAAGGGTTTTAACCCTATTACTTCAACACTTAGTCATATATATCTCTATATGTATATAAGTATATATATTGAAAATATATACCTATATAGATATAAAGTATATATATACATATAAGCTTCCTGTAATGTGCATACCCCTGTAACAACAAAATAAAAGATGCATTTTGAACTTGTGCACCTCTGTTTCAAACATATAAAATATAATGCAGAATAAACCCTTTAATCATATATATATATATATATATATATATATATATATATATATATATATATATATATATATATATATATATATATATATATATATATATATTCTGCAATCTAAAGTCATGCTCTCTGGATGCCTGTAGAAGAAAATATCTACATATTCATAAACGATACTATGCATATTATATATATATATATATATATATATATATATATATATATATATATATATAATATACATAATATACATTGGAAATTCAAAAAAAAAACTACATCTTATACCATTTTTATCAACCCACGAAACTTATTAAAAATGTTGCAAAAAAAAAAGGGAAGCAAGTCTCGCGGGCCACTGTGTGCAACACAGTGGATGGCCACGGCCGAACCACTGTGCTACACACAGTGGGCGGCGCCGAAGGGCACCGCACTGTGTGTAACACAGTGGGCGGTCGCGGCCGCCACTGTGCTACGCACAGTGAACGGCGCCCGCCACTGTGTGTATACACAGTGGGCGGCGGCTATGCCGTCCGCCACTGTGTGTACACACAGTGGGCGGCGCTGCCGCCACTGTGCGTATGCACAGCGACGCCCGAACCCCTGCGAAAACCTCCGCTCTCCCCGCATGAAACCCTCCGCCTCCGTACCTGCAGTTACAACTCAAAAAAAAAAAGAAAGAAAGCAAACAAAGAAAAAGGGGTAATATAAAACCCTAACCCATTCGGGTTAGGGTATAAAATGGTAAAGAGGAAATAAGGTAAGAGGTAAAATATAAAAAAAAAGCAACCCTAACCCAATTTCGGGTTAGGGTTAGCATTTTAGGTAATTAGATATATATATATATATATATATATATATATATATATATTTATATATATATATATATATATATATATATATATATAGGAGATTTAGATTTGAAACACTAAAATTGATTTTTAATTATAATGAGGGTTAGAATTTAAGAATTTATAATGTGATATATATATATATATATATATATATATATATAAAAAAGAGGGGAATTTAAATTGGAAATTTAAAGTTAGATTTTAGTATATAATTTGGGGTTAAGTTTATAATTGAAATATTATGGAATTTTGAACCCTGATTTTAATGTATATATTTGGGGACAAATTTAATAATTGGATTCTTATGGGATTTTAGACTTTTGATAATAGGGGTTAATTTAATATTTGAATTATTATATGTCCTCATTCTTTAGAAATTTAATTTTATTTAATTCAAGGGGGTTAATAATAAAGGATTACTATAGTTGGATAAACTATACGTTTAACCCAGCAATATATTTAATTAATCAATGGACTTACCCCCCCCCATATCAATGGACGTTAGGAAAATTTATTTAGGAACCTTAAGCCCTTGAGATCGATTTTTGGTCGGATTGAAAATTAATTGACAAAATCAAGGGGTTTAGGGAAAATCAGAATTTGGCCTTAGCTTATTGTCGGTTTTAGTGGGCAAATGACATTGTAGTAAATTGAAACCCTCATCGGGTGGATGCGTATAATAAATTTTATATAAGCATCAAATAATCATTAGCAACATCATTATATGACCTGGAATGATTTAATACGTTAAGATAGCCAATTATCCCTTGGTTTAATTAGCGACAACTTGTCTTAGGTAATTGAGCTAGCTAACTAATCGGCAATGCAAATTAATCTTCACCAAATCAAGTCACTCGCTCGAGTTGGTTATTTAACTTAACCTTAGTAAGTAAGTTTATTTACATCCTAGATAAGACAAAACTTTAGATACAGTTGTTATGTATTAGGATTTATAGCGAGTTCATGACGTCAAAAAAAAATTTGTTGTTCCGTTTTTGTGCCTTAAAGTTTGGGCACGACAGGTCACATATATGTAAGGCATATATACAGTTTATTGGATTGTCTCTAGGCCTTTTCTTATTTTTAATGAGTCCAATCTTTAAGGGAGTTTGGGTTTGTCCTCTCAAAGTGGGAGTGTAATGGTTGTTCTTAGGTACTTTTCAAGGAAGAGTATAAATTCTATGAGCAGTCATTTTGGATTCAAGATAATGTCTGGATATGTATAATCCTCTATTTGAGTTTAGAATGTACTAATGCTAGGTATTAATACAGGGATATCTTTCTTAATAAATTGGATTTTCAATAGAGGTTTTCATTTTTAGTTTGATGTATGACTCCATGCCCTTGGATAAGGCACTGGTATTGTAGATTCTCAAAGATTTTAAAATATCAAGTAATCCATTTGCTTTCATGTTTTTATTTTTAGATGTTCTAGCTATCTCATGGTCCAATGTTGTTGAGATGTCAATGTAGATCTAGCCCATTTGCAGTAACCTCCTTGTTGTTGAGTCGTGTGAGATTTATCTACTTTTGTTGATGTGATATGTCTATCATTGGTTGTATTTTATGCATCAAAGGGTGTCCCCCCTTAGGTATTGCAGAACCTGAAATGTAGGAGGATCATTAGGATCCTATGTTATGTTGTCCAAGCCTTGAAGCATCTCATTGATTAAGATTGTCTATTTCATAGATAGTTTGCAAGTGAACTTGGGTGTCTCTTTTTGAGACCAACAGTGTGTTTGGACTGATCAAGTATCTAACAATACCAATGAAACTTCTCTCTCTAGATCTCTCTCGCTTTTACTTCTCTCTATATTTTTCCTCTTACCTTCCCTTATGTCAATTTTTCCAATTGTTCTTTTAATTCATCTTATCCACATACTTCAAAAATCTGATAAGAAATATATATCTATTTATTAGTTAGTCTTAAGTTTGGTTAAACATGATTTTTCTCCACTTCACACATTATTTTGATAACTTCCATTATCCTTGTATTTTCAACCTCCCTTCTATTGTTCCTTTAATTTTTTCTATCATTTCCCTCACACCCATAAAATTTCTCTCTATAGATCTTTCTTGCTTTTAATTTTTTCTATAGATTTCTTCTTATCTTCCCTTATATCAAATTATTTGACTATTATTTTCCTTTGTCTTAATCAAATCCTTCTACACCATATCCCACTTACCCTTATGTTCCTACACAAACAACCTTTAATCCAATTTCTTTACCTATTTTCTCCCCTTTTACTTCTACCGCTACATCTCTCATGTTGGAGAACAATCAACAATGAGAGGAAGGGAGGGGGGGTGAATCAATGTTGATAGTAAATTATCAATCTTTTAAAACTTTTGCAATTTGAAAAATATAATCAACATGAAATGACAAGTAGATGCAACATCATGCACAAATCTCACAATGCAAATGGACACAATGATATGAGTGGAAACCCTCCTGAGCAATAAAACCACTCAAAATGCCTCACTAGCTTACTTGAAAAAAATCACTTTTACAATGCCCCACTAGCAAGAATGGCCTCACTAACCAATGAACCTCACTGGTTAAAAATATGCCTCACTAGATTTTCAATGATGCCTCACTAGCTTTCTAACTTTACTAATTGAGTTTTATAAATAGAGTTTCATCTCTTCTTCTTTACCTAGCATCTTCTAATCTCATATCAACTGAGAATTAGAAGTAGCAGTATATCTCAAATAGTTCACTTACAATTCATCATAGTGTATATTAATCATACACAATCATATCATATAAAGAGCATGTTTGCTCATGTATAGAATACAAGTATGCATATAAAGCTACACATAGTGATACACTGTAGTGAAACTATTAGGAATCCCATAGATACTGAGAGGGGGGGTGAATCAATATCTAACCGGTGAGTAGAATTTCTTGAGTTAAAACATGCAGAACATATTATAACAGTGTACTGGTATGCAAGAAATAATGCAATAAATAGAATTAAGAACATCCACATGAAAAACACACCATAACACAAGGTTTTAACAAGGAGACCCAGTGTGGGAAAAACCTTAGTGGGATTTGTGACCCACAATATTCACTCACTGGCCAATAAGAGAATATTACTTACATAGGGGCCTACACATGTAGGAAGGCCAACTGCCTAGAGCTCACTGCTCAATGGGAAGTCTCACTGACTTACAATGAGGATTATAGAAATCCAATATCTTGTACTGCTTTACAATAGCATCTATAATGTCTGATCTAGTACCGGTTGTTGCTCTACTTCTTACATAAACCCTTAGCCTATATTTCGCATAATAGGTCTGCCTAATATTTTTCCTTAATGCTTCCTCTCCTATTATAAATGTCTACAATGATCTCTTTTATATATAAGAGTCATTTTACAATTTGCCAAGTTGGCTTACAAAGTTTTTACAATAATAAACAAAATATAGCAGGGCACCTTGACTTGTCTTTGTGGCATTTTGTTTTATTTTTCATGTTTTGATTGTAATAAGGATGTGTGATGACCATCCATGTCTTGGTGATCCTTTTTGTGTGGTCAAGGGACTCTTAGGTCATTCTATAAACCTAGAGTTGCCTTAGTCCACTTGGATCCTATTAGGTCTAGTAGTCATTTTTTCTTGTAGTGATTAGTTTTGGGCATTAGGAGGTTGATTTTGATTTTTTGTAGTCCATATGGTCATGTTAGAACCATTTTGGAATGGTTAGGGGTCATAAATGTTGAAATTGCTAAAAATACATAAACTATCAAAAATGGTGTTGACAACTTTTGACAGTTTTGTGCAACTTTTTGAAATTTAGTTAAACAAAGGCTCCAACAATTCCCAATCACCTTGGTTTGGTTGAGCTTGTTAGGGGAAGCCTATTTAGGCTTTGAATTTGACTTCCAAAGGGTTGGAAGTGATTGAGATGTAAAATTGCACAAAATTTTGATAAAAAACTAGTTTTCTGAGAAAACTCATGACTGCACAGTTCTGTACAGATATGAAAGCTTGAAATAGGCCCATGGTCATATGAACATGTGAAAGACCTTGCATTTGGTTCTAGTTTGATATATTTTGGTGTTGAATTGAGGAAGTTATCAAATTTTTCCTCTAAACTACTGCAAACCCTAGGGCTTTGGGGTTTTACTACTAAATGGCACATATCTTGCAATTCTAGGGGTGTCAATTCAAGTCCCTTTGGAATTTGCAAGGTATGATGGTGTACTATAACATCCTAAACACTCAAGACCTGGTGAAGGAGATTGCTTGGTGTTTGTGCAAGCCCTAGGCTAAATATCCTCATGTATTTAGCCTACACTTTGATGTTTGAAGTGTGCCAATTAGTAGAAGGACCAAGGGGCTAGTGAAAGCTATTGTAAGGCAAGCAAACAAGTTGAAAAAACTTCCCAAGACTCTGGCCAAGCCTTATGAACCCATCATCAAGTGCTTGCTAGTGTTCCAAGCCTGAATTGGCCAATTAGGCCTATGAACCAAGTGAGAGTTTGATAGTGCAGGAATAAGGTGAAGCTCTGTCCTCTTGGGGAATGTTTAACCATATGTTGGAGGTTCCAAATCACCAAAAATAGTACCATGTCCTTTGTAAAGTTTGTCTTGTATTGATCAGTTCCTTGCTGATAGACCTAGTAGCTGAGTAAGCCCAAAAGATGAAGTTGGCATAGTAAGGTTTGGGGTAGCCACTTAGTGGTTGGATTTTGGGGTTGGTTAGGGTCATAGAAGGTGTCCCTACTACTGTTTAGCATCAAACAATAGATTTGAGGGATTTTCCTTATTTGAGCCTCATTAAGGGATTGAGTCCCTGAAGCTACTTTTGTGTCAAAGTTGAGTAACCCTTAAGGGATTGGGTTTGGCCTTGGATAGGTCTTAAGGTTGTGTGAGGGTGGTCTTACACTTCCTTACCAAGTATGGGTAAGGTAGAATAAGTTTGAATAGTCACCTTTTGAGTCTGAGAGATTGTGAGTCCATTTGACACTTCCTATTGTGTGCACTCTGCATCAAAAATCCTATCGGCCTCCATGTTAGTATACCTCCTTTCTTTGTGCCAGTGCCAGTGTCTTGAGTGCCAGTGTAGAGTGTGATCTACTGATGCCAGTATAATGCCTTTGTTGGTGCCATAGGATTCTCAGGTTGCCATCAATGACAAAACCTTTAATCACATACAATGTCTCATTGGAGTGTGCATATGCCAACAGAAACAAATACATTTAAAATATTGTTCATAGAAAAGTAATTATATAACATGAATTAATGTCACTGTAAGAATGAAATATCCTTGAAAAGAACAGATAGCAAGAGAAAAAAAAATTATTTTCATCAAACACAACTCTCTGTTTTTGAAATGCTTCAATCAATCTCATATAATTGAACCAAGGGGAAATTAGAGAGGAGGCAAATGGTTAATCTAAGCATAAATAAACATGAAATCAAACAAATTTAATAAAAACCATTATACCTCCATATATCTCCTCTTGTTCCTTGGATTGAGCATGATAAAGTGAAGGCACCCATTTTGATGCTCCAATTAATTTTCTCTTGGATTGTATGTGGTTGGCTCTCCAATGTTGGCATTATGTGAACCGGTATGAGGACATAATGACATTGTATGTTGTCATTGATGTCAATATGTTGAAGAGGTGAGATCCGGCATATGTGAGAATCGGTATAACACTATGAACTGGCATTGGTGCCAAAGTGAAGCGGCATGTTTGTTCAAGGTGAACCGACATATGGTTATGGTAACCGGCACATGGAAGCATTGTATGACTATCGGTTGGTAGTCTCAACTTTAGGGTTTCCGATTGAAGTGCTTCAAGCCTGTGTGGCTCAACCGGTGATTGTGTGTGATGAGTTAGCATGATAACGATGAACAGATCATGTTGCCATGTAAGCCTTGTGTGCATGAAGGATCTTACATGAAGGAGATTATTCCTATCTACCTCAGGAATGTGCAAAGTCTGTAAACGGTGATAATGTGTGATGGGTTATCAGCCACCATGAAATCGATGGAAAATGAACGATGGAGAATGTCTTGAGATTGGATCAAGACTGTTGCATTTTATGCAGTGTGCTCAATGGTCAGGATTGAACTGTTTGAATTCCTTAACCTAACAAGTTTTAGGGTTTATGCTACCGACCTATCTATTTTCCTATAAGGTCGATGTTGTGATTCTTTCTAAGGTTGTTGGCAAAAGTTGTGTGTGTGTATCCAAGAGAAGAGATACATGATTCTTGCCAGACCAAAGGAGAGAAGTGATACCTATAGAGTGTAAGTGCAGAAGGTGAAAAGGAGCTTAAGCGGATCTGTATTGGCATTGAGTGTTGTTACCATATCATTGTAATACCTATTGATCTCTAACCACTTCAACAGTTGAGAAATCCCTTAACAAGGTAGCTTTAACTGGCTTGCTATAAATCCTTTAATAGGGTGACTCAAAACCATTGAGTTCTTGAAATCCTCTAACAAGGTAACCTTTAATAGGGTTTAACCCTTAACCAGGTATTCTAGCCATCCCTTAACCGAGTGATCCCTAACAGGATCAGTTCTTAACAGAGCCTATTGTATCAGTCTTTAACCAAACAAAGCTCCTAATAGAGAGGACTTCTAAAGAGTTCAAAAACAAGCTTGTGGGTATTCATCCCCACTATGGTTTTTCCCAATTGGGTTTCCACGTGAAAAATATGTGTGTCATGTGTGAATGTCTTCTTCATGTGATGCTTCGTTGTTTTCTGTCAAGTGGTGAATCATGTTGATCTATTTGCTCATATGTATATCTTTGATGGTAGACTACCTGTTCATGCATAAGGGTGAAATGGAAATGAAGTGTTAGATTGTATGAGAAGATAAGTGTCAACCGGTTTATGCTTGTCTCAGTTATTCTAGGTTTTTTTAGTTGTACTCTGTTTAAGGAATAGTGTTACTATTTTTCTGTTAATGCATAGTGTCTGCTAACAAACAGACTTAAGAGTGTGTTTTTGTCTGTACTGATTCACCCCCCCCTCTCAGTACCAGTTTGGTACTATTCATTCATCATTGAGTTATCATCCAAAATATGCACAAGATGTTTGATAGTGGGATGAAATGGATGGATAATTGGCTAATTTATAGATGTGGGAAGATTTGTCTATAGCTTGGGTGCTTTGGATGATTATCTAAACTCAATTGGATAGCATAAACTTACTTGATTTTGGAGATGGATAATGAAGGAGTGGAGCCTCCAATTTATAGAAGGAAAGGAGAGGAAATGGAGGGCTAGGATTGATCCAAGATGGAGGGTCAATATTTAATGTGAGCCCACACATGGATCAAGAGAAGTTGAAAAGACAAGTGTGGAGTCTAGAGATATGCCATAAAGGCATTTATTATCTCCACACTCCTCAAGGTTCATTGGGAGGGCTTACCAATGCACCTAGGGAAGAGAAAAGGAATAAAAATATTCCTTGGATGATAAGGAGAAGGAATTAAAAACTCCTTAAAAGGATGAGCATGGGGATTGGAGGAATAAAAAGGAATTACAAATTCCTTAGAGGAAGAGATACCTAGAGGAATGTGAGATTTTTGAAAATATCACATGTTAAGAAAACTGGTGAACAACTGAGAGGGGGGGTGAATCCATTGTTAACAGATTATGTGAATTAAAGCACTTAAAACCTTGTACTGGAATAACTGATTAAGCATTAAAGTATAATTTAAAACCAAAGAATCTATACCATGAAACCATAACACATAACACCATGATTTGTATGTGGAATACCCAGAAAGGGAAAAAACACAGTCGAAAAACCGACCCAAAGTCAGATGATACTTCTGTAGAAAGTATATGATTACAAAAGGGGCCTGCACATGTAGGAAGGCACACTGCCTAGAGTGCATTTCTCATTACAATTGAGTCTCACTCACTACAGAGATTTCAACCACCTCAAAATATTTGGACAACAATCCAGAGATAAGAACTGTCGGTGATAACATCAACCATGCCAGATTATAGTTCTAGTTAAGCTCAATAGAGAAGGTCTAAAACATCTTACATAAACCCAACTCAATCACCTATGATCAACCAAATCCTCTACACAAATGATTATTACATTATTCTCTCCTTGCCGTTACATCCATCCATCCATCCATGATCTATAATGAGATCCTACATATATTTATACCAACCTAGGACCTAACCAATTAGGTCAGCCACCCAAATGCTAGTTCAATAGATCCATTACATAATCCTAAAATAAAATCATAACACATGTCATCCTAAGACCAAATAAACATAATCTAATCAATAAAACATCTTAGAAGCACATCAAAGGATCCACCAACACATTACATGAAAACCGGTCCATAACCTAGATAGCACTAGACCTAAATTAGATCCACACATGCCAAAGCGATGACACCAATTAGTCAAGGCATGAACACAATCACCATAAACATCTTGAATCCCTTCTAGAATCTCCACCAACACCACTTATGCATTACATCAAAGATCTTCAATAAATATTTATTGTTGAAACCCTTACCAGACCTATAAAGCAGGCTTACTAGAACATAAGATAGTATCACATCATTAACTCAACACCAACTATCTAAAATATACTTTAGAAGCATATAAACCATCCATACAAACTTGTTCCATCATCCAGATCATACTAGTGACAATCAACTGATCATATGCCAAATCTAATCCTTCTACCAAAAGCTGGTAAACAACCATAATAGCTAGTGTTGACATCAATGACAAAAAATCAATGCAACACATAATCAATTCCATCATATGGCCAACAATCCCCCCTTTTGGCATTGATGAAAATACTAGATGTGTAAAACATCCAAGTGCCAAGAAATTTCAAAAAAGTCTCCCCCAATGGAAGACCGCCAATAATTTCTCATAAAATAATATAGCAATGAATCTCTGAACCAAAACTTAATCAAAAGACCAAATACCACCAATCTCCCCTATGGAGTACAATCAATCTGAAAAAATAAGTAGCATTGGTTTTCCACATATATTCCCCCTCCTTTGACAACAATGCCAAAGAATTAAACAAAGTATGAAAACTCTAAATCTCAAGGCTGACTTCTCCCCCTGAGTAGTAACAATACTTCATCAATCTAGAGCAGAAAATAGATCTAATAATGCATACCAGACTGATGCACATCTGCATCATTTAAGTCTCTATCGGAGGGGTAGAAGCCCCCAATCTATCTCTCAAATACTCAAATGATTCGCTACACAAAGGTTTAGTGAAGATGTTTGCTACCTGTTCTTTAGTGTTCACATAAACCAATCCAACTTCTTTTGCTTCCACCTTTTCCTTCAAAAAGGTATACTTGATTGATATATGCTTAGTCTTAGAATGAAATACCAGATTCTTGGATATGTAAATAGCTACAGAGTTACCACAATGGGTAACCATCAGATCATTACAACTCGCTTGTATATCCTTCAACATCTTCTACATCCATAGAACTTGAGTGCAATTGGTTGCGGCTACAACATATTCAACTTCAACAGTAGATAAATAAATGCATGATTGTTTCTTGTTGATCCATGAAACCAACTTCTTCCCAAGAAAGAATTCTCCACCGGATGTGCTCTTCATGTCATCAACATCACCTTCCCAATCTGCATCTGTATATGCACATAAAGTAAAGTCATCATCTTTAGGGTACCATAAACCATATTCAGTTGTTCCTTGCAAATACTGAAATATCCTTTTTATTGCACTTTCATGATTTTCTCTTGGATTACTTTGAAATCTTGACACAATACTTACTGCATTCATTATATCTGGTCTAGTCTATGTTAAATATAACAAACCACCAATCATGGATTTATATCTTGTAGAATTTACTAGAGGGGATACATATTTAATTGACAATTTTTCACTTGTGACCATAGGAGTACTAACCGGTTTGGAATTTTCCATACCAAATTTATTCAATAATTCCCTTAGATACTTAGTTTGACAGATAAAGATGCCTTTTTTAGTCTGAGTAATCTGCAAACCTAGAAAAAAATTATTTCTCTATTCATAGACATTTCAAATTCACTCTGCATATTATCAAAGAATTCCATGCATAATTTTTCTTTACCTCCAAAAATGATATCATCAACAAATACTTCAATAATCTGAATATCATCATTAGTGATCCTATAATATAGGTTACTGTCAGCGTTAACTTTTACAAAATCAAGCTTCAAAAGATACTTATCCAACCATGCATACCAAGCTCTAGGAGCCTATTTTAATCCATATATGGATTTCCTTAATTTTCAAACCATATTTTTGTAATCTATCAGTAAAAATCATCAGGTTTCTCAATAAAGACTTCCTCTTCAAGTTCTCCATTTAGAAATGCACACTTAACATCCATCTGATAGATCTTGTAGTTCTTATAGGCTACATAAGCAAGAAATAGTCTAACACTTTCAATTCTAGCTACCGGTGCAAAAGTTTCACCACAACCTGTAGACACCTAAAAATGTCTCATTGATCATGTACTAATTATTCCTCTAATTGATTAAATAATTCCTTAATTATTTAATTAAGTTAATTAATTTTATTCTTCTAATTCTTCTAATTCTTCTATTTCTTCTATTTATTCTAATTTCATATTTCCTCAAAATCTTGCTAATTATTCTATTTTTTATTCTATCATCATTTGATCATTTAATCATTCTCTGATATTAATTAAATATTTATTATTTAATTAATTATGGTTAAATTCCCAATTTAAATAATCTTTAGTATTTAAATAAATAAACCAATTATTCAATTTCTATCTCCAATAATCTAATCATTCAACTCTCTTCTAAATATTAATTAAATATTTATTATTTAATTAATTGTGATTTTATCCTTTAAATTAAATAAACTTTATTATTTAATTAAAGTCCATTTCTAAATAATTAAATAGTTTCTTTAAATTATTTAATTAACTAATTAATTCTTCCATTTCCAAATCCCCAAATTCTAATTTCATTTAATTTCTTATTTCTTCTAATTTCTTCAGAATTCAAATACATGTGTATGATTTCAAAAACCAAATTGAAAATCAAAGTCAAGTTCTAAATATATTCAAATACTAAATTCAATTAATAAATTCAATTATTTGAATTAAAATATCATGCAAAGATTAAATTAAAAATCTAAATCTAAATGCAAGCACATGTTAAATCAATTAATTAAATCATTATCTCTCCAATCTCTATTTCCATCTTTTAGGTAGCTTTTTCTAAATTAAGCTTTCTTTGTCATCTTCTTTATTTCCTCCAATCATTCTTTTTCTTCCTTCAATCAGCTTTTTCTCAATCAGTTAACTCAATCAATCTATTCAATCTATTGAGTTTCACTCCTACAATCAGCAGTTCAACTATCAATTTTTATGTGAGCTCACTTGAGTTCCACCTCTTGATCAATCTATTCCACCTTTCAATCAATCTTCTCCAATTTTCTATAAATTGAGCATTCAATCTCCATTTTCAATCCTCCTCAATCTGAACAATTATTTTCAATAATCACGAACTTCGAATCTTTGTGTCACTTGTAGGTTACCAACACAATATCTGAGAGCCATCATACCATAGAGAGGAGAAGAGCAATGGAAGCAATACGCGATCTTGGGATAGGGAGTTTTGATTTGATTTGATTATTTTAATTCCTATTTGCTTGATTGTGTTATTTAATTGTCTGTTTGTTAAGATTCTTTGATTAGATAGGGATTTGTGATTTCCCTTGTTTCTAATTGATTACTTTGTTATTTGAAGATGAATTCTAGCATGCATATACACAACCAATTCCTTCCTTCTAAGAATATCTTTTGCATACCAATCTAGCCTTGTTTCTTACAACTTGTCCATCCTCATTCAGTTTGTTTTTGCAAACCCATTTAGTTCCAATAACATTCTTATTTTTAGGCTGAGTAACCAAAGTCCAAGTATTATTCTTTTCTATCTGATCTAATTCATCTTCCATAGCTTTCATCCAACATTCATCTTTAGAAGCTTCAATTACTAATGCTAGTTCAATCTGAGAAATGAAACATACCTCTTGATTTGCCAACTTCTTCTTGTCATAACTCCCATGTTTTTATCTCTAATTATTTGATTTTCAAAATAATTTAGCCTTACATACCTTGGCATTTTCTAATTTTTAAGTTCTATGTGCTACTCTTCATTTACATTTGAGTTTTGTGATAATTTCAGGATAACTGGTTCAGTATTATGTTCTGGTACAGGCACTATCAGATTAGTTATGATCATTTCCACTGTCGGTTCACTGTCATATGATTTAGCCTTGTTTTTGTATTGCTCATTCACTTTCACATTAGCGCTCTCCACAATTCTCTACAATCTTCTGTTATAACATCTATATGCTTTGATTTTAGTTGAATAACCAAGAAATATTCCTTCATCACATCTAGGGCCAAAATTTTCAATGGAATCATCTCTTTTGATGTAACACTTACTTCCAAAGATTTTGAAATACTTAAGAGTAGGGGACTGACCAAACCATAATTCATAAGGTGTCTTACTGGTATCTCCTTTGATATGAACTCTATTGAATGTATAAACCACTGTACTTATTTCTTCTCTCTAGTAAATATGAGGCAAATTATCTTCCATCATCATGCTTCTGGCTGCATCCAAAATGGTTATGTTCTTTCTTTCCACAATGTCATTCTGTTGAGATGTCTGGGGTGCACATAACTATCTCCTAATGCCATTTTTCTCATTATAATTGTTGAATTCACTGGATGTGAATTCACCACCTTGATCCAATCTCAGACACTTATTTTTCATCCCTATCTCCATCTCAACCATAGCTTTGAAGATCTTGAATTTCTCAAAGGCTTCATATTTCTCCCTTAGAAAAGCAACCCACATCATTCTAGAATAGTCATCAATGATTAACATGAAATATCTATCTCCTTGAAAGCTTCTTGTATTAGTAGGACCACATTGGTCAGTATGAATCAAATAGAAAATATCATTACATTTATCAAGTATTCTCTTAAAATAATTTCTGATTTTCTTACCCATTTGACATTCCTTACATACCATATTATTAGGCTTCACAATCTTAGGTAAATCTCTAACTACCTTAGTTGAATTGATCTTTACAATGCAATCAAAATTTACATGACACAACGTCTTATGCCATTGCCAAGTTTCATCAATATGTGCAATCAAACATGTCTTTTCATTGTAGTTCAAATGAAAGATGTTACCTTTTGTCTGTGTACCAATTGCAATCTCTAATCCTGATTTGCCAATGATTTTGAACTTTCCATCCTTGAATTGTAATTGGAATCCTCTATCTACCAGCTATCCTACACTCAAAAGATTATTCTTCAAACCTTCAACATGATAAACATTATCAGTGTTATTCTTACCATCCAATGAAATGGTTCCTCTTCCTTTGATCATGCATGCCTTGTTATTACCAAACCTGACTTGACCACCATCAAATTCTTGCAAGGTTAGAAACTTTCTTTTGTCTCCTATCATATGATGAGAACATCCATTGTCTATTACCCATTCATCTTTGTCTTCAATTTTTCTACAAGGGCCTTTTCCTCAGTTTTGATAAGTGGTTCTAGATCATCTTCCTTCATAGCATAAAATACCTAGTCTTTTCCCTTACCGGATTCACTAGTGAAATCTCCTACTAGTTCTTCTTTTGAGTCATCAGTTACTCCTTCCTCATCAGCATAGTAGCATGATTTTTTTTTGTTTCTCCTATACTTATGCTTGATATGATATTCAAGGTTAGGCTTAAAAGATCTTCTTTCTCTTTCTTCTAATTTTGAATTCCTCTCAGGGAATCTAGATGCAAAATCACCTATCTTATTACATGCAAAACATTTGAAAGGAGATTTTCCTTCATACTTACTTCCTATTAGACCTTTAGGTATCCTTCTAGAAAATAGGGCTTCAAGTTTCTCAAGCTCTTAGTCTTCTTTCCTAATCTCTTCCAATTCCTTTGCATACAAATCTTTCCAATTTTGTTTGTTGGTTGATGATGTAGATGCCCTAAATGCAGTATCAATCTTTGTAGCTTCTGTAGGACCAAATTCTTCAAGCTCAAAAGAAGATATCTTCCAAACAATAGTATCTCTATTGACAAAATAAATTAGGCATGGTTCTTAGCTCATTAATTGTAGTTACCTTCATCTTATATATTGGTGGCGAAACCCTTAACACTTCTGAAACAATCTCTTCCTCGCTTAGAGATCCACCACACCACTAAATTCTTAATATAATTTCATTTACCCTTTCCATGAATGCAGAAATTTTTTCATCTTCCTCCTTCACACTCTCATATCTTACCCAATAACATTCAAGTTTTGTGAACTGTTTAGTGAATATAGGGGTTATATCTGACTCCCAATCGATCTAGCATGGGGATGATCTCAATTTAAACATTAAAGAGTTCCTTAGAAAGGATTGTTATATGGGGAAAGAAGGATAGCTCAATCATGACAGGTAAAAAGAATAATTTATGCCTTGATGGAAAGGTCATCATTACTTGGCAAAGCGGCAGATCTCCAACAATCATTAATAATTCACCGCATGCTTTGTGGGTAACCCAATTCAAAATCTCAAGGAACACCGGGAAAGAAGGACTTAGTCTACAGAGAAATAGAGCAAATAGCCTGAATCCAAAGATGGGAGGAGACCTAAGGTGGGAGGAACCAGACAATATGTCAACCTCCAAAGCGATGCTGAAACTATGGGCAAAATTGGAAAAGGGTTCTCTTACCAGCTTCATGGAGAAGCTCATGGACTATGACAAAGGTAGGGTAAACCTCGCCGTTTCCAAGATTTCTAAAAACTGGTCTAATTGCTCCTTTAAAATTTATGGAGTTAAGTTTAAGTTGGATGTCAGGCTCATATCTACTATGACTGGCATGCCCCACACTAGGCTTAATTTCTTTCGAGACCTTAAAGTCTCCAACAACGTGGTCAATCTGTTCTCACGGAAAGAGAAAGAGAGGGTTAAAATCGGCAAAGCCACTGGGGGCTACTACAAAGCTGCAAATATCAAGAAATTGTGGGGTTGGGTTCTGAATGCAATTATGGAATACATCATGGTTGAAGGTCATTTCTCTAGGGCCCACACCTACCACTTTGTTCTCTTAAACCATTTCAGACACGACAAAAAGGTATCCCTGCCCTACTACTTTTTTAGGTCCCTCTCCAGGTCCCTAAATAAACACATGAATAACCCTTCTAGCCCGATTCTCCATTGCGGGCTTTTATTGCTCATCTATGAGCATTGCAAAACCCTCGCCCTACTGGAAAATATGAGGATTTTTGCCTCTCTGGGTAAGAGAAAGATGGAAGGAGGAGACTCCAACAAGGAGAAGGTGTCCTCTAGCAAAAAAAGGAAATGTGCCCCTATGTTGGAAATAGAGGAAATTGAAAAGGAAAGCAGTGGAATGGAGATGGATGACTCTAACGATGAAGACAACTGGAAAGATGAGGAGCTGGGTAATGAGGAAGAAAGTGGTGATAATGAGCCTCGTCATGAAAGCCCTATCCTCAGTGATTTCCCTAGTAAGGACAACAACCATCCGATGGAGGAAGTGGATTTCAAGGAAAATGAGGAAACTAATGTGAATTCTGAGAGGGAAATGAATAAAGATTCTTAGAAGGACCTAACTAAGGACAGGGTTAGCGAGGATAAGGAAAATGCAAGTAAAGGGTTAATCTTGGATAACCTCAAGAAACTCTCTGAGGTGAGAATGGATTATTACAGATGGACTTATGAGCTCCTGAAAAACCTAGAAAAAAAGGGGATGAACACGGATGAGAAGAGGGAGGATGAAAACAAAGAGTAGAACATGGAGGATAAGGTTAAATCATTGGAAGATGGGAGAGAGGAGATGAAAAATCTGATGACTGTTATCCCAAGTATCCTTTTTGTTGTCACTAAAAACCTAGAGGATATTGCTAAGGTCCTTGATCATACCTACTCTCCAAAACTAGTTGTGGAACTTGACTTGGATGAAGAGACTATCCAAACTGGTAGCGATGATGCTACTCTGGTGGGTGGCACTACAAAGAGGACCAGGGCTAGTGTCAAGAAAGTTGTGGCTACTTTTGCAAAGGATCTCCCTAGTCTCAGGGATAACATCAAAGAGCTGCATGAAATTAGCAACACCCTAACAAATGCCCTAGAAAAAACCAACTAGTATCTCTTCTGGATTCTGGATGGCCTCCTGGCTTTGTGGGGCTTTTTCTGGTTTTCTTTGGTTTTGTGCTAGCTTTTCTCTGGACTATTCCTTTTTGTATCTTGTCACTTTTGCTGTTTAAGTTTTGCTTGTAAAGGGTTTTGGGGCCCCTTCAAAACCTTCTTTTACCTTAATAAAAAACATTCAAGTTTTGTAATTTTAATAGTAAGATCACCTTCATTCAGAGTCTCCAACTTGTCCCATATAGCTTTTGTCAATGATTTGTCTGATATTACCATGAGTTGTTGATTTGATAAGGCTCTTAAGAGGGCTTTTCTATCTCTACAGTCATTCTCAATGTTCTTTTCCGAGTCTGCTGGTGTAGGATCGATAGATGCCAGATCATGAGTGTAACCATTCTAAGTTATTTCCCAAATTTCCTTTCCAATGCATCTTAATAGTTTCCATCTGAATCTTCCATACTCCATAGTTTGTTCCATCAATCCTAGGATGTACTTTTTGAAAATAGTAGTTGAACTACTGGTTGCCATAGGATCTTCCTCAAGTAGTTAAGCTTCTACAAAAATAGGAGCTAGCTCTGATACTAACTATTAGGATAATCGGTGAACAACTAGGGAGGTGGGGGGGTGAATCAGTTGTTAACAGATTATGTGAATTAAAGCACTTAAAACCTTGTACTGGAATAACTGATTAAGCATTAAAGCATAATTGAAAACCAAATAATAAATACCATAACAAGTAACACCATGATTTGTACATGGAAAACCCAGAAAGGAAAAAACCATGGTGGGAAACCCTACCCACAGTCAGATGATACTTCTACAAAAAGTATATGATTACAAAAGGGGTCTACACATGCAGGAAGACACATTTACTAGAGCTCACTTCTCATTAAAATGGAGTCTCACTGACTACAGAGATGTCAACCACCTCAAAATATTTGGACACAATCTAGAGAGAAAAACTATCGGTGATGACATCAAACATGCCAAATACAGTTCTAGTTGAGCTCAATACTGAAGGTCTAAAACCTATTACTTAAACCTAGCTCGATCACCTATGATCGACCAAATCCTCTACATAAATTATTATTACATTATTCTCTCTTTTCCCATACATACATCCATCCATCCATGATCTACAATAAGATCTTACATTTATTTATACCAACTCGGGACCTAACCAATTAGGTTAGCTACCCAAATGATAATTCAATAGATCTATTACATAATCCTAAAATAAAATCATCACACATGTCAACCTAAGGCCAAAAAAACATCATCTAATCAATAAAACATCTTAGAAGCGCATACGAGAATCCACCAACACGTTAGATGAAAACCAGTCTATAACCTAGATAGCAACGGACCTAAATTAGTTCCACACATGCCAAAGTGATGACACCAATAAGTCAAGGCACACACACAATCACCATCAGCATCCTGAATCCCTTCTAGAAGCTTCACCAACACTGCTTATGCATTACATCAAAGATCTTCAATAAAGCTCTGTCAGTGAAACCCCTACTAGACCTATAAAGTGGGCTTACTAGAACATAAGATAGCATCTGATTATTAAGTGAATATCAATTGAATCAGACATACTTCAGAAGCATATGAACCATCCATACAAAAATTTTCCATCATCTAGATCATACTGGTGACAATCAACTGATAATCTACCCAATCCAATCCTTCTACCGAAAGTCAGTAAACAACCATAACAACTAGTGTTGAAATCAATGACAAAACATCAATGCAACACATAATCAATTCCATCATATGGCCAACATCACATTCACCTAAGAAAAGAGAATTTAAGGAAGGCACTTGGATGGGAGATGTATAGAGAGATGTGAGGAGTTCATTTATGGAAAGTGGTTGAGTGAGGGGACAAGGAGTTGACTTTGTGGCTAATCATGATGATTAACCACTAGCAACTCATTAGGAGAGGGATTAGAAGAATAATTAGGGCGAGTGGGATTTGTAGGAGGATTTGAATAGGAGAGAGAATGAGTGGAGGGAACTAAAATTTGGAGGAATAATGGTAAGGAGAATTAGGAGGGTTTCTAGAAGAATTAATTAGGCTAATGATGGGTTAGGAAAAGGTGATTTGTAGGAATCACCTAGGTTAATTAATTAATTGAGGTTAATTAATTAAAGGGAAGATTTTAGAAGAATTAATTTTGGATACCTTAGAAGAAATAAGGAGAATTGATTTATTAAATAAATCAATTATTGGACCACAGTGACAATATTAATTGAATTAAATTACATTAATACTGAGGAGAACAAGGATTACCATAATTAGATAAATTAACTATGCGAGAGAATTAAATTAATTAAATTAATTAATTTAAGTGTCTACATTTTGTCCCTCTTTTACATAGCAGAAAAATTTTGGTGATAGGTAAAAGATAGAAAAAGGATGCTCCAGCACAGAGCATGGGTGGTGTATTTTTTTAAAAAAAATTGGCGGAAAATTATCGAAAAGAAGAAGGGAGGAGGAGAAATGAGGAGTGAATGAAAAAGAAAGAGAGAAATGATAGAAGGAATATGAGAGGAGAAGAAGGAAGGAAGATAATGAAGGGAGTGGGCCTATGAGGGGGGCCCATATAAGCCAAATAGGGCCCAATGAATAGTCATTGTCACACATAAGCATTGGAGCATTTTGGAGCATAGAAGAAGAGATGAAGAGATGGATCATGTTCCCACACATGGGCACCACGTCGAGAGGGTTTATCTTTATGAGAGACCCACCTACTATGGACCATCGATACGTACTGCTAACCTCCTTTATGATTTGATAGATTTAGGTTAAATCTAGGGCTTCAAATAGACTTAAAAGTCTAATGGGGCGGTCGCATTGATTGCCATTTTGGCACATGCTCCTCTAGGGTAGTGCAAGCACTAGCAAATAGCATGAGTGCTTGTGGGTCAATAGGAATGTCAAGGGGTTTTCAGGGTGGGAAAACACGCTTGGCACAAGTTCCTGTGCTAGGTTAGGTTAGGTTTTAGGTTGGAGGGGGAAAGAGGCACATGATGGGAGTGCCCACACTAGTCTAGGTTGAGGTCAAAGTCTAGGGGGTAGTTTAGCACATGCATCTGTGGTATAGCATGAGTGCTAGAGGATGAGGAAAATGAAAATTTTGGAAAGTATGGATATAGAAAATAACTTTGGTGGGGGGGGAGGTCATGAATATCCTAGGAATAATATTGGGCCCAAAATGTTATGGGATTATGAAGTGTTTTCTTGGATGCAAGCGGACTTGAGTCCATTGGCATCGAGGGAGCACTGGCCGGTGACCATGAGACTCTATAAGAGGTAGAGGGCGAATGAGTTAGAGTTTATAACTATAGTGGGATTGTATTTCATAGGTCCATGGCTGAGGATTCAAGCACATATTGCTATGATGACAACACTAGTAGAGAGATGGGATAGAAGGACTTGTACCTTTCTACAAGAGGGGTGAGAGTGACCTTGTAAGATGTATGGAGGATCTTGAAGATCCCCATTTGTGGTGTCATCCCCAAATACTAGTTAGATGCAACAAACTTCTACCTTTGAGATATTTGCAAGTATGATGCACTACCTATGTTGGATAGGAGCAGGATGTACCTCAGTAGGGTGATGGAAATCCCACACATCCCTCACCAAGGAGTTGTGATCTATGGGTTTCTGAGTGGATGGATGATGCCTAATCTAGGAGTGCATGGATTTCCTATTGGATGGAGCCACTGTGTATACTATATGGTTCAGGATTGTGCAGAGTATGCTTGGGGAGATACAATGCTAGCTCAGCTTTATCATGACATACATCTTGTAGTATAGAGGAACTATGTTAGCTTGTTTGCAAGGGTCACCCTTGTTGACAATTTGGCATTAAGTTGTCATTGATGTCAACCGGTTTGGCTAGGTAACCGGTAACTAATAATTGGTGACAGGTATAAGAAGAGAAAGATAGAAGGCTACCAGTAAATGTGACTTGTGTCATCTACTAGTAAAGAAGGATTATTGGTAAGGCATAAACCAAGATGAAGGTTGTTTGTGTGTTATGAAGGCACAACAACTGGTGAACGGAATAGAGAGGTTGTTTGATGGTCATATCGGTAACATAAACTAAGCTGGTAGTCAACCTTGGTCTACAATGTATGTCAAACTGACATAGGAATCCAAGCAAAGGAGGATGTTGACAAGCATGATAGCTGGATGCCAGATGGAGGTATTGCACAGGTCGGTGGAATGTGCATTGATGTAACAAATTTGCAAGTAGGTCGGGTTTTATGAGGAACCTGTAAGTCATGAAGGATGCCAGAGGATTGTGGCTCAAGGAAGGCAAGTTGGAAAAGCAACTACATTGATCCTGCAAGAAGATTTGATCTTCGTATCTGTTTTGTGAAGCAAACAACAAAGCCATTAATGGCAAATGACAGAGAAAAGAAGAAAAGCATGGTGCAGACCTCCAGAATTTAAAAACTCACATTGGAATGCGAATCTTTGCTAGTAATTGATCGATGTCATGAAGATCTTATCTCTGGAAAATAAGATCAAATCAAATTGTATTCAGATCGAGTTAGAGAAGGAAAACCTAACACGACAATGTTTTAATGCATTCTTGGCGAGAATCCACGATTATAAATACATGAGCTCAAAAAATATGAGGTTGATGGTTGAGGAGAAGAAGAAGAGTGAGGAGAGTTTGAGTGTAGATAAGAATCATCTTCCTTAGAATTTATTCTAAGAAAGTTGCAGAGTGAGTCAATAAGTAAACTAGTGAGAGGGTTTAACCAATAGTGATAGAGTACTGGTATAACTGTAGTAGGTCTAACAGTTAAGCAAACTGGTGAAGTGTGAGTGATCAAGAAGGCATCCAAATGTGACACAATGAGTTATGAGATTGTGTGAGAGAGAGAGATAAAGAAGAGAGACCAAGAATTAGAGAGAGTGAGATCTAGTAGACAAGAAAAGACTTTCAACTGATAGTAACCTATTTGATCAGAGTTGCAGAACTCATTTGCAACAAGAAGCTATAACTGTATCAAAATTTTAGTCCAATATACATCACCAAGCTAGATCTTGGTGCAAGGGTTGGTGCTCCTTGGGTTGGTGCCCTAAGTATTTTTAATTCAGTGTTTTACATGTGAGGCTGAATTGGAGCAGTAGTCTCTGACAACATTTCTCACCGAGGTTTTTCCCATATTGAGTTTTCCTCATACATCTATTGTTGTGGGTTGCATTTATGTGATTGTCCCTTTTTGGTTTCCTCATTTTCTTTAGTGGTTTGATTGGTTGGTGCTTAAGAAAATAACTGATATTCTCAAGTTGCCTTAAAAGAGAAAATAGATTAGGAACCACTTATTAACCTCCCTCTTAGTGGTACTCTATGTTTAACAATTGGTATTAGAGCCTAGGTTCCTAGTTATTTTTAAATCCTTGTGTAGATTCTGGAATTAGAACACAATGTCAAGAAATGAGTTTGCTTCCTCAAAAGCTCCCATATTTGATGGATCCAACTATGCCTTATGTAGAAGAAGAATGGAGACCTATATTTCCTCCCTTGGTTTTGATGTGTGGATGTCTGTCAAGAATGGGTATGTTGTTCCTAGTGTTCCTCCCACTGATCTAGATGCCAAGAAGGAGTATGAGATCAAAGCAAAGGCCAAACATGCTATCTTGAGCGGGATGTCTGATAATGAGTTTGTCAAATTCATGCATTGTGCATCCACCAAGGAGAATCAGGATAAATTGAAGAGGTTATTTGAAGGAGATGAAAAAGTCAAAGAGGCTAAGCTTCAAGAACTAAGGGGCCAACTTGAAGGCATCAAGATGAAGGATGATGAAGAGATTGCATACTACATTCACAGATTTGGTGAAACTGTGAACACCATCAAAGGACTTAGAGACAAAATTGTAGATGAGATCCTTGTCAAGAAGGTACTTAGGTCCCTTACACCTAGGTATGATACAAAGGTGTCTACCATAGAAGAAGCTAAGGATCTAAATATATTTTCAGTGGATGAGCTATTTGGCTAATTAACAGCCTATGAAATGATAACAACTGGTGATGCTTCCTTAAGGAAATAGGCAACATTCAACACCACCCAGAAGGGCAAAGAAGTAGTTGCTCATAAAAGATCCAGTGAAGAATTTGATGCAAAGGTAGCCAACTTTGTCAGAAATTTCAAAAGAGGATCCGACAAGTATAAAGGAAAGTTACCACTAAAATGTTTTAACTATGGTAAATTTGGACACTTTGCTGAAAAATGGCCTTATAATGAAACCAGTAGAGATGAGCCAAGAGGTCTTAGCAGATCTGTTGGTAAAGATAAAGAAATAAACGTCCATTGGGAAGGAAGGAGAGGATACTGGAAACAGAACAACCTATGTACTATTGAGGATGATACCATAGATGAAGAAAGTGCATTAGAAGATGACTTCCATGAGAATGACAAAAAACTTAATCTCTTTATCGCACTCGATGAATCAGTTGGTGAAGATGAGGAAGAAGAGGATATCGAGGCTGAAGTAGATTTAGAAGGAGAGATTATAAGTTCTCTTGAGGAACTAAGTAAAAGGAGAAGAGAACTCAAGAAGGTCAAACTTGTTGTAGTATATGAACAAGGTCTCTTGAAGCAATCCCTAGATGAATCCAATCAAGTTATATTTGACTTGAAACTGCAGTTAAAAGAAGCCAAGAGGATATGTGAAGTTACATCATCTGATGTAATGAAGAAGGAAAAGGAGCATAAAGATTTGAAAGCATAAATAGTGAAGCTCAGAAAGGAACTTCAAGAAAGTAAGGAAGAAATAAAAGTAAGAAGCAAATATGAAGACAACACCAAAACCTTAGATAAGATGTTGAGAAAAAAAAATCAATCCAAAGATATCGGTGGCCTAGGATTTGAAGCAGGTCAAAGCTAAAACAACAAAGACACATTCGGTAAAGAAATAAAGTTCACCTCTTCAAATGAAGATGAAGAAAAGAAGACATTCAATGTAAGAAAGGATACCAGTAAAAGGACATATGCAGATGTTGTTGGAAATCACCATGCAAACCGGTATACACAAGCAATGGACCAGAGGCCACACTCATTACATCGACATACAGATCCAAGGATAAATGCAAGAGTTGACCATGAAAGATTCACCAGAGTCAATAGAATGAAGAGAAGACCCCTAGTGATGTAGTCCTTTCCAAGACCAAGGCAACCTAACCAGTATGCTTCAAACTTTCATGGTTACTGTTACCAGTGTAACAAATTTGGACATAGAATAGCTGACTCTAGATTAACCAATAAGCCCTCTGTGAGTTATGAATGCAGAAACCCTTTTAATACACACTGGGATATGAATGTTGTCTATTATTAGTGCAATGGACATGGTCATAGAATTTTTTAATGTAGGAAGAATAAATTGGTTCCCTACAATAATTTTAAGGATTTATCTTTAAATGAAAATATGGAATGCTATAATTGTCAAGAGTATGGACATATAGAAAAGTTTTGCAAAAATAGGAAGATAAAGAAGAAGACAAATCCTAATCAAGGACTGGTAGTTAAACCAGAGCACAAAATAGCAGTTGACAAGAAGAAGGAACCCTGCTCAACACTATCCTTATCACTTCCTTAGGGAAATCCGGAATGCAGAGAATTTTTGTGAATCCTAAGGTTTCAATTATTTTGTGTACAGGTTTCACATTACCGAAATCATCACAAATAACAGTCTTGTACAAGTTCTTAATTTCTTCATCTCCTAATTCTTCTATATGGAAATGAATATACATCCTAGGGTCTTTTACAAAAACTACTCCTTTGGAGATTTGCGAAAAAGCACCAACATTATCATCCTTATTTGCTATTTCGGGAACTAACTGAAAAATGGGCCTAGGACACTTGATTACTTCCACTACAATAGGGTTTCCTATGAATTTAGGTACAAAAGAGGATTCCATGATTATAAATACCTTTTTCTACCTTTGGAAAGATTGGTTGCTGAATTGCTTTGCTCAAAATGCCTTAGCTCGGAATTTTCGCACTCTTCGAATGTTTGAATGCTCGGTGCAGTAAAATGGAGCCAAAAACATTGATTTATAATGTCAATTATGCCAACCACATTTAATTCTTGTCGGTTAAGTAATCACTTAACATATCTGTCAATATAGAAGTAATTTTAACTTCTTACCATCAACTGAGGGAGTAATAGCATGTTTCACATTTGTTTGCCAAACCCTCAAAGAAATTTTCTTTAGTTGGATGAAGATTCTCCTACCAATGGAGTGTTTCTTTCTTCTACCAGTGGAGTGTTACTCTGTTCTACTAGTGGAGGAGTATCCCTATCAATGTTTAGTTTTGATTTCCTGATCCATCATTTTGAGAATTCCTACTTTACTTCTTCAACCTTTTCTTTTCCTTTCAAACTAGGACCTTTGTTGTTTACTGGTGAGGACTTGCTTCTACAAAATTTAGCAATATGCCCAATTTTGTTACATGCATAACACATCACATTATTTTTTTGAATAACCTTCCCATAACTTATGCCGGTTTGTGTTATGCATTGATTAGATAAATGTCTAAATCTTCCACAAATATAACATCTCACATTCATTCTGTAATTTTTAGAATTATGACCAACTTTGTTGTATTTTGAAAATTGACCGGTGGGTGTACTAATATTTTGATAATTTCTAGATCTACATTGATTTTCTCTTTGACCATACTTGTTAAAGTTAAAGCATTTTCCATTAAATTTATAAGCAGTAGGTTGTCTTACCAGTTTGCCATGATCCTATGTGTTTTTAGTACCGGAGCTTTCACCGGTTTCAAAGCCAAGACCATTAGTGTCACCATTAGGTTTTTGATTCTTCAACAAGTCACCAAGTTCTTTTGAGCTTTTCTTGAATTTTTCTTTACGTTGATTTGCAGCAGCCAGTTCTCCTTCCAAGATACCTTTTTGTCTCATGAGTTCATTTGAGTCATTTTGTGCATGTATTAGATCTATCTTCAACATATAATTTTCATAACTAAGTCTTGTGTTTTCATTTGCAGCATCATTCAGTCTTCTAGTCAAGTCTTCTTCATTCTTCTTTCTATCTTCAATTTCTTTACAAAATCTTAGTCATATCCTACATCTCATTCTTTATTGTCATGTGTTCTTGTTTCAACTTATTCATCAGATCACTAAGAGTTTCCTTTTCATCATTCTCATTTTGCATCTTTTCACAAAGTTCTCTTCTCTTGTTTCTTGAAATAGTAAGATTTCTTGCAGTGCTTGAATAATATCTTGAGTAGCCTTTAGATCATCTTCAAGTTTGATATTTTTCAATTTTTTTGCATCATAGTTGTGTGTGTGAAAAAGAGAACCTGTAGCTACAAGCACAACACTTCAAATAAGTCATTATATGCATCGTCAGTAATCAATAATCAATAAGAAATAAACCATAGCAAAGTGACCAACTTCCTTCTAAAAGATGCAAGTATATGATTGCTCTCAGATTTTTTATAAGCAATACTAGTGACTAGACTACACCAAGATGAAGGATTTAATCTATATGATATTAAGCTATATGGATGCAAGATGGATGAATAATTCAAGCAATAATAACCAATTCAAGCAACAATGGATGCAAGTAATCTAAAAAAGCACAATGATTTCAATGACTCCAGAGTGAAATTAGCATGATAATATTCTCCAAGCATGTTCTCAAAAATCTCTGGGGTGAATTGGAATGAGAGTTGAAGACTAAATTTATAGAGAATCATAAAAAGCTCAATTTAGGATTAATTGAAAATAATTGAGAAATCAGGTTGAGTTAACCTTGAGAAAGATTCTAATTATAGTTTAATTGAAATGCATTCAAATTAGAAGTCCAAGTTGCATTTGAAAATAATAATAAATTAATTCCATGCACATCTTTGATTCACTCAAGAAAAAGGTCTTTTCAATGCAACTGAACTTCTTTTACTGAAAAGCTTTGAGTTCCAATTTCAGAGAATAATTCAATAATTCAATTAGATTGCTTTTCTGATTTCAAGTTCTAAATTTAGAAAAAGAAATAATATCTCAAGTTTGATTTCTCTCTTAATTCAATTCTTTTTTTTATTTTTGTTTTGTTTCAATTCAACTCTTTGTAATAAATTAATCCTTTTTGCATGATTGAATGGAAAATTTATTAATTAATTAAATATGCAAGGATAATTAATAAATTAAAATGGGACAATTGATCAAAATGATATTCTTGGAAATGATTTGATTATTTAAATAAATATTTAATTAATGTTGAGTAGTTGATTTGCCATGTGATTTTTGATAATTAAAGAATTAATAATGTGCTCAAGATTAATTTAATTGCCTTTGGTTAGGACCTTGATGATGTTGTCGAGATTAGGGGCCCATGGTTTAGATTACCAATTTTAGGATATTACATTTGCCCCTCTTTGAATTAATGTGCAAGCAGTGCTCTAATTCAAAGAATGTGTGATGTCTAGGAGATGCCAGTTCTGAACTTGATTGATCACGAACTAGATGAAATGCAAGGTGTTTAGCTTGACTCAAAGTGACAAAGTTGAATGAAGTCTGATTAAAGTGATACTGATCTTGAACTTGATTGAAATGAGGAATGATAGAAAACAAAGATACCAAACTTGAACTTGATTGATCAAGAAGCGGATCTTACTGATTTAGAACTTGATTGATCTTAGATAAAGTAAGTGATGATAAAAATCGATCTTGAACTTGATTGATCAAGACACGATGAGCGAAGAATAAACCATCCAACTTGATCAAGAAATGAATATTGAACACCTGCTTAGATTTAGTGTGACCAAAGAAACTCTTTAAACTTTTGATTGAGTTTAAACGAATAATCATTTTGATTTGAAGCAATGAAACTGATTAAAGTTAAGAGATTAATTCAAATGAAAGACAAATATCAACTTGATTTGAAGCGATGAAGCTAATATGCCCCTAGCGATTGATTTGATTCAAATGATTGAGAGATCTCAACTTGATTTGAAGTGATGAAACTAAGATGTGAAGTCATAAGGTCATGAGTATGCCCCCTCAGGAGTGAAATCAAAAGATAGCAAGGGATTGATTATAGGCAATTGTGTGACAAAAAATAACTTATTTGAGCACAAAATGATCATGAGGATTTTTTTGAAAATTTTGGTGATGATTGATAAGAAATTGAGCGTAGAGTTGATTGTAATGTTGAGCATAGAATGAAATTGAATTAAGATTCAGTGTTTGAAATTGAGCGCAATTTGAAGAAAGAATGAGCATTTGATGAAAAAAGCACTAAGTGGCCAAAATTTTGAAATTGACTAGTAAAACGATCTTGAATTTTGATTTCGATCTCGAAAATGGAATCAAAGCAGGCATATTAGCTAAGGGTACAATTTTCGTGACCATCGGAGCAAGTTGAAAAATTAGGTTTTAGGCTATATATAGGATGAAAGTGTCATTTTCAATTCATTTTAACCCTTCAAGTTTGAAAATTCAAAAAGCCTTCTGCAAAGAAAAATGGTGGTCCCTACTCATCAGCATCGATTTGAGTGCCAAAGATGTCACAATCGACCCCAAAACTATGAGCCAGTGGTAAGTGATTGATCTTTAGCCTCTTTATGTTTCCAATTTTGAATTTTTTTGTTTATTTTTCATGTTTTTCACAGGTTTGGGGTCGAGTGCCGCGGTTTATCATGTGAGATAGGATCCTGTCTCGTATGAGAAACTGACAATTTTTCTTTTATCATTTGAAGCTATTAGATTTTTCGTATGGGAGTAACCCTCGTGTCGTATGACAGGTCGGTTAAGAGACCATTTTGTCATGCGAAGTCCAATAAAGTGTCATTTGAGGCTATTTTCTCGTACGAGAGCCATTCTTGACTCGTATGAGATTATGTTTTAGCTGTGTTTTGTCGTTTGAAAAACAGTGACCATTTTTGAAAGTGTAAACATGAAATTTTTCTTTTGCATTTGACTTATTTGGATTTGCCTAATGTTTAACTTCTCTTGTAGGCTCATGTGGAATGTTTTTTGATGATCATTGTTGGGTTTTTGTGTAGGTGTGCTTACCTCCTGTTCTCTTCAGATGTGTATATCCTCCCACTATGGCTTCAGTTCGTGATTTGTCTGAGGTCGAGAAGGCTCATATTGATATGTGTGGCTTTACTCACCTGATGAGGTTACCTAATATCCATGTGAACCATGAGATGCTAACAGTGTTGGTAGACTGATTTCATTCAGAGCATAATACCTTTCATTTGCCAGTCAGGGAGTTGACTATCACTCTCGAGGATGTATATAGGATCCTTCGTATCCCTTTTGCTGGGGATAAGGTGGATTATGATACTGCATTGTTACCTGGACTACAGGCTCTTAGGAACATATTCAGGGATCCTGATATCTTGACTTGTTCTATGAGTTGGGATATATTGATGGGCAGGCATAGTGAGGAGTATCCACTGGCATGTGTCCTAGCAGGTTTCATTGGTTGCTTCTTGATGCCAAACAAAGGGCAATAGGGTTTTCAGAGCGGATGGGGCCGTATGCTAGAAAGGTTGATAGAGACCCCTCAGAGACTTGGCTGGGGCTCTTGCTTATTGGCCCACATGTATCAGGAGATGCATGAGATTATCTATAGAGATGGGTGGAGCATGGCTACAGGGGTTTACATTTTACAGGTGTGGGCTTGGGAGCACCTTCCTATTTATCGGCCGATAGTCAATGATAGTAGAGAGCCTGGGCAGCCTATTATCTATAGGTATGCTGGATATATTATGCAGCCCCATCATGGGCAAGATAGACTTCTGGCGATGATAGTTGGATGATATGATAGTTGTTATATGGAGACCATATAGGGGGTTGGAGTCATGGGATGACTGGCGGGTGGTGCGGAAAGATCTTTTTGTTACATGCCTACTGATTGGGAGATCACAAACTATTGTGGAGCGATTCATTGTTCCACGAGTGATGAGGTAGTATGACCGGCCATAGGGGATCTCTCAGGAGTATATAGCATATGCTCGATACGCTGATGAGAAGAGATAGGGATGGTCACCTAGACTATCCTATGCTTTAGCGATACAGGAGCTGACAGGTTTACATTGGCTGAGGTGGGATTACTTTGAGGATATAGAAGATGCGGGGGTATTGCCCTAGTACAGGGATTACTCTCAGCAGCATCCATTCCCTTACTTTATAGATCCTAGAGAGCATGCTCCTCATATTGAGGATGTGGAGGATGATGCCCAAGCACTGACATAGGGCCAGGCACAGAGACAGGGCCATAGGCAAGGACAGGGCCAGAGACCAGATGCTCCACGACGGACTAGTGGTGATCCTAGTGCTAGCAGTAGTGGAGTACGAGTTGGTGTTGGATAGTAGAGGGGTGAGGGTGGATCCCTTGGGAGAGTAGGCATGAGGTTGGGTGGTGGAGAGGAGGAGAAAGCAACTCTGAGGTAGGTCTGGCAGCGACAGGATGAGTAGGGTGGAGCCATAGGTGGAGATGGCGGTGGAGATGGCGATGTAGATGGTGGTGGAGAGCAAGGGGCTGAGACAGGTCGGTCGATGAGAGCATGCCTTGCAGATCTACAGTCACAGTTGATAGTGGCTCAGACTCAACTGGTGGAGCAAGACTGACAGCTAGTCGAGGTTAGGGCAGAGCATTATTGCCAGATCACAGCATTGAGAGCCGAGTCGAGAGAAGAGATAGAGTCTCTTTGATAGGAGGTGCTGCTCTAGAGTAGTAGGGCTACATATTATGTGGCAGCATATAGTGTCGTAGTTCCTGTTGCATAGTAGGTGCAACCCTATTCACAATATATGGATAGATTGAAGGGAGCACAAGCATAGCGCCAGGATCCCAGGCATCAGGCTCCTCCTCCTCCACCAGGTGATGAGGGAGAGAGCACTAGCTAGATAATTCTTTTTGTAGCTAGGATATTTTTTGTAGACACACCCATTTTTTTGTAGCCAATATGATTCTTGCTCTGTTTTCTTTTCTATGCAATAAGATGAATGCAAATGATTTAATAATAAAATGAATGAATGAATCTATATTAAATGTTATGTATGCATCTAAACATCTCAAAACACAAGTACTCAATCGAAGAAATAATGATAAAAAAAGAAGACCACCTAGCGTAAGAAATGATGACGCTCTTAGCTCTCATTCATAAGATAAAGAGATTATTACTATACTGAAATCACTCTAGATTCACAAAAATGCAAAATGAAATGCAAAATGATATGTGAAATGCAACCTAAACCTAGTCACTAGATTTAAAATACTTAAGATTCATCACTAAGCATAATGAACACAATAGGCAGGTTAGAGTTCCTTTCTTTTTCAATGTGCAATATTAGTTATCTTGTCCGCAATGACCCTTTTTTTGTTATATCCTTGGACAGATTTCATAGGGACCTGAATTGCATCATAAAGAAATTCTCTCAAAATAGACAAAGAAATGACATGGACCTCCCTATAGCATACAAATAAGCGGAGTCAAGGTATGTGAGGCGATTTCACCTTAATGTGAAGGCTCTTATCACAAACAACCAGCTAATTTATATGTTTCCAGATCATCAGGATCATTCCTACAAGTAGAAAACAAAGAAAATATTATGCCCCCAATCCTTTCTTCTCTTAGTCACAGTTGACTTCCTCGAGTTACTCAGAGGGACAATAATCCAAAATCAATATAAAAGACAACATACAAAGAAAATTTTCATTCATAACCCAAATTGTTTAGTAATTGTATTCCGTTATGTTGTTTTACTTGTGAACTCAGTGATAAAAACTCTGTAGTAGTCAGGAGACAGGTAACTAACTTGGAGTGGATGACTAGGTTTCACTGACAGAATAATGACTTGGTTGACATTGCTTAGGATATGTAATGTGCTCTGTCGAGTAACCTAAGACTAGGATGTTGATCAGTTTCAAGTCATGAGGGTTCTAACGAACTAAGATGTCACAAAAGTGACTGAAAATATGTACAAGCGAAAGCAAAAGATGCTTGAAAGCGGGAAATGCCAATGTTGCATTGATAGATGGAGCGCTTGAGTACAAGAGGCACCTGTTTGCCAGGTTTTCACCTGCTTGGCAGAGATTCATTTTTTTTTTACCAAGGTGCCTGTTTACCAGTTTTTCACTAGGGCAATTTTTCTTTTTTTCTTTTTTTTCTTTTCTATTTTTTTTTTTTTTTTTTGTTTTCTTCAGGACTTTTTCTGATTTTTAGGATTTTTTTAGGAATTTTTCCAACTGTACAAGTTTGCTGGAGTAGAGAGTGCTAAGCAAAGAATTTCTTCAAGTGGATGGTGTTAATCGATTCATGGAACTGTTCTCCTTCCGAGTTTGAGAGTTGATAGGCACCAAAGCCGAATACTGCAGTAACAATGTAGGGACCCAACCAGTTAGATTCAAACTTCCCTTTGTTGTCATGAAACTATTGATTTTTTGGATTTTCTCTTAGAACTAGGTCACCAAATTGAAATTCTCTTTGTCAAACTTTCTTGTTATACCCTCTAGATATTCTCTTTTGATACACTCTGAGATGATCAAATGCCACTTGTCGATGCTCATCCAGCAATTTGAGTTCTTGCAATCTAGATATTCTATGATCTTTATTAGTAACAAGACCTTGCAATGAAACTCTTAAAGATGGCATTTCTACTTCAATAGGTAATACTGCTTCGGACCCATACACCAAAGAAAAAGGTGTAGCCCCAGTAGGTGTTTTGATATTGGTTCTATAAGCCTATAGTGCAGGATTAAGCTGCAGATGCCAATCCTTCCTAGACTTGTTCACTGTTTCGTGCAAGATAGTCAGTAGGTTTTTGTTAGATGCCTCAGCTTGTCTGTTACCTTGAGGGTAATATACTAATGACTAATGTTGCTTTATTTTGAATTTCTCACAAAGCTCATCCAGATCTTTATTTTTGAATTGTCCTCCATTATCAGTCATGATGGACGAAGGTATCCCATACCTGCAAATTATATAGTTTAGGATGAATAAGGCGACTTGTTTACCAGTTGCCTTGGTGAGCAGAACTGCCTCTACCCACTTGGTGAAATACTCAGTGGTAGTTATGATGAATTTATGTCCGTTGGATGAAGCTGGATATATCTGACCAATGAGATCAAAGGCCCATTGCTGAAAAGGCTAGTGTGTTATAAATGGTATGAGGTCCTTTGCCGAGGCATGTATGAGATTTCCATGAAGCTGACATTTCTCACAAGTCTTAGCAAATTTAATGGCATCTTTTTCCATATCTGGCCAGTAGTAGCCAGCCCGTAATAGTTTTCGAGCTAAAGTAGAACCATTCGAATGAGATCCACAAATACCTTCATGGACTTCCAATAATGCACATTTAGATTCTTCAATTTATAGACATCTAAGCAAAGTACCATCCAAACCTCGTCTAAATAAATTGTTAGCTATGATAACATACTGCAAAGCATTTCAAGTTAGGTTTCTTTTCTCGTTACGAGTAAGGTTTTCAGGGATAATTTGATCACATAGATAGGAATAGATGTGGCTGTATCAGGATGAGTCATGTCCAATAATAGAATAGACTATTTGGGTCTTAGGAGAATCATAAGCAGGGTAATATAACTCTTCCACCAGGAAATCAAAGCAAAAATTGGAATCCTGTAGCTCAGGTATAGATACCAAGGTAGCCATAGCATCTGCTGCTTTATTCGCTGATCTAGGAATTTGTTGGAATGATACAAAAGCAAAATACTTCTTGAAATCATCTACCATCCTCTTGTAAGGCATCAATTTCTCATCTCGAGTCTGATATGTATCATTGATTTGATTGATGACTAGCTAAGAATATCCATAACTATGTAATTCAACAACCTTCCATTCAATGGCTAGATTTATTCCATTCACCAAAGCTTCATATTTTGCAATGTTGTTTGTGCAAGGGAATAGAATCTTATAAGACTTTGGAATTGAGTACTTCTGATGAGTAATGAATAGTATGCCAGCACCTGAACCATTTTGAGTAAAGGAACCATCAAAGAACATCTTCCAGGGTTGTTGAGTAAGATGCATTATTGATTCATCTGGGAACTCAATGTGTAGTGGTTGAGTATCCTCAAGTGGAGCTTCAACAAGTTGATTAGCAATTACCTATCTTTTTATGGCTTTGCGTTCCACATATTCAATGTCAAACTCTGTAAGGATCATTACCCACTTTGTCGATTGTCCAGTGAGTGTTGCTTTATTAAGAAGATACTTAAGTGGATCAATTTTGGCCACCAGCTTGACTGAATGTGCGAGCATATAGTGCCTAAGTTTCAGTGATGCAAAGACTAATGCCAAGCATGCTTTTTCTATTATACTGTAGCTCATTTCATAAGACACCAATGTCCTGCCGATGTAATAAATAGCTCTTTCCTTTTTGTTGTCATCCTGTTGTGCCAGAAGTGCCCCCAGTGATGAATCAATTGCTAATATATATAAGATTAGTGGCTCACCCTGAATAGGTGGCATCAATATCGGTGGATTAGATAGGTACTCTTTTATCTGCTGAAGATGTTGTTCACACTACTAATCCCAGTTGTATATTATTCCTTTTCTCAATGCTTTTGTAAAAGGTTGAGCCTTGTCTGGTAGTTGAGAAATGAATCTTCTAATGGATTGGAGACATCCCTATAGACTTCTCATTTGACTAATGTTCTTTGGAGGTCGCATTTCCATTATAGCTTGGACCTTTTCAGGATCAACTTCGATGCCCTTCTTTGAAATGATGTAGCCAAGTAGTTTACCGGATGTCACTTTGAATGCACACTTCTTTGGATTTAATCGGAGCTTGAACTTTTCCATTCTGTCAAGTATAGGACCTAACTCTTGAATATGCATTGATCTTTTCATAGTCTTCACTAAGGTGTCATCAACATAATCTTCCATATTCTTATGCATCATGTCATGAAAGATAGTTGTAACTGCTCTCTGATAGGTTGCTCCTGCATTCTTTAACCCAAATGGCATAAAGTTCCAGCAAAAGGTTCCCCATGCACAGGTGAAAGTTGTCTTTTCTTGATCTCCAGGAGTGATTTTAATCTGATTGTAGCTGGAAAATCCATCCATTAATGAGTACATCTCATACCCAGCTGTCATGTCAACTATCATATCAATATTTGGCAATGGAAAGTCATCTTTTGGACATGCTTTATTGAGATATCTAAAATATGTACCAACTTTGATAGATTTATCTGCCTTCGACACAGGTACTATGTTGGAAATCCATTCAGCATAATCTATTGCTCTGATAAATCCAGCTTTGAGCAGTTTTTCTAGTTCAGCTTTGACCAATAGTGCGACATGCGAGTGCATCTTGTGGAGTTTTTGTTTAATTGGTTTTACTCCTGGTGTGATTGAGAGATGGTGCATAATGAGATCAAGATCCAAGCCTGGCATATCAGAGTATGTCCATGCAAAATTTATTTTCTTCTCTAATAATATATCAGTGAAATCCTTCAATTCCTCTATCGATAGTGATTGAGGTACGTGAATAATTTGTGGTGTCTCTTGATTCCTGATATTTATTAGCTGAGTTGGCTTGATCAATATGGAAGACCACTCTTGAAAATGACTAGGCAGTATACCAAGTATCTCACCTTCAGGCGCCTCAAAGAGGTTTTACCTTTAGGTACGTCCTTTATTTTCTCTTTTTTAGATTCTGACACTGCCACTGTATGGTTTTCACCATCAGATCTTTTATTTTTATTTTTCTTGTTTTTGCGACTAAGATACTTGATAACCTCTTTAGTCATATTTTCACTCCGTTCATTGGTGGAAGAGTTCATAGGTTCGACTGCATTGAGATAATAGGATAATGTATAGTCATTGGCAAAAGTAGGTATATCCATGGGTTGATTTTGTAAAGTACAGTCAATCAATTCGGGATGTATTAAGGACAAATTTTGGATAGGTTCAAGAGAATTCACGGTAGTTTATCACAACTACAGATCGAAAAGTCAAGTTCTAGAATGATACCTTGCGTAAGTGTCTCGAGACTAGGAAGAGTTAGATCATGATTATTAAAGTTCATGTTAATATTTAATTGATCTAATCCAATAGACATACTTGTAACATCATTTACTACACCAGACTGGAGGTCATGTCGTGGTTTAACAACAACAAGACTAGTAGGTAACTTTTCATTGTTTGTATCAGATGATTTAGAATTTGAGGATGAGTGGGTATCATCATGAACATGACCGTCATCAGAGTCATCAGAATCATCAGAGTTATTGAATGAAGTTTCCAAGTCTCTTTTAGGTGATTTAGTAAGCATATGTATGGTATCAATACTAACATCTTTAATGCTACAAATTACTTCATATTGTAGTTCATTTGTCATTTGTATCTGACACACCTATTGACATGATCTCATTGTTTCTGTATTTTTTGTCATCTACTCCATTCAGCTTCTTCTGGACTGATAACTGGTTCTTGTTCTACAACTTCTAACTCTTCCTATGTAGTGCTATAACTGATTTGTTCTATTTTAGGATAAGGACACATAGATGAGAAGCTTTCTGGTATTGTTCCTTCTTTCAATGCTTGTTCATAATTTGCTTTCCTCTTTTGTCTAATTTCTTGTATTTCCCTCTCTAGTTTTATGCGCATTAGCTCTTGCATATCATCTATGACAACACTAGATTCTTTTGGAGTTTCTATAGTGGATGTATTTGAAAGATAGTCAGGACCCCATTCATACTCATTTGAATTAGTCTTTGAATCATCTACTTGTTGCCTGCTAGTATATGTGACTGGAAATTTTAATGGTGAAAACAATTCTCTGATTCTCACAACTTCATCTCTTATATCCTCAGGAACCTCAACTTCTTGTATTATCGTAGCTGATACCATCGAAGCTTGAGCACTGACTATTTCTTCTTTCTTAACTGTTGATTCCTCTTTCTCTTTTCTGCACTCTTCTTTTGTTTGTTTAGTGTTTGCTTCATGTAATGTTAAAGGTGATATATTTTTCAAGCCTTTAGACTTAGAAACATGCTTTTGTTCTAATGTCTTTTTAGGATTGTATCCCAGTCTAGCCTTATCATGTGTGGATTTGGTTTGTAGCTAAATTGGTTTAGTAATACCTCCTTTTTGTTTACCCAAAGGACCAGTACCTGAGTACCCCATGCGCTGAATCATTTTGTAACCACAGCCATATTGGTTTGAGGAAATCTCACAATGTCATACCTCCTCATTTGGACTATCTTCCTTAAAGAGCCAGTTAAGCACAACATCCTCTTCTATTTCATCCACCAAGGACGTAGAAGACTATATGAAGAGACCATCATATATAGTATTCGGAGCTGAAGTTTGTGTTCTCATAGCCTTTGATGGCTTGCCCAGCTATTTTGGCAATGGAGGGAGAGAAACTAATGATAGTGCCGGTTCTATCTTGTAGCCATCCATGCCGGTATCTGTAATCTTCACTCTCTTTTATAAGTCTTTCATCAATGTTTCTAGATCTTCATTTGGAGAGGCTGCCCTATTTTGAGGCACAAAAGTATCTGCACCTTTTGTCAATGCATTACAGATGACATTTGTATTAGCAAGAATATTGACTTCAGCTCCATTATAAGGAAACATTAAGCATTGGCGATATGTTGATGGTACTACCTTAATTTCATGAATCCATGGCCTGCCCAGTAATATATTGTATGACAATGGAATATTGAGAACTTGGAAAAGGACATCTCTCTCTACTGGTCCCACTCTGACTGGTAATGATACCAAACCTTTGGAGGTCCTCTCTTCTTCATCATAGGCTTTAATTGTTATTTTCTTGCCTGGATCAATGACATTTTCAGAGAATCCTAGTTGTGTAAGAAGATGATAAGTACAAATATTCAACCTTGTGCCTCCATCTATCAAAACACATTTAATTCTATGTTTTTGGATCATGGCTTCAATATGCAATGGCTAGTTATGTGGATGATTTAATGAACTGTCATCTTCCTCAGAGAATGTCAAATAGTGTGGTGAAGTCAGATGACCTACCATAGATTGAAACCGATCAATGTCTAAATCTTTTGAAACTTTGGTAGTGAGAAATGCTTCATCTAGGATTTCCTTGTGAGCAGATGAGAGCTATAGCAATTCAAAAATTGAAATTTGAGCATTTGTCCTTTTCAACTATTCAACCATGCTGTATCCAGAGGATGATGATGAGGTTAATCTTTTAAATTTGTCCAAGGTTGATTCCTTTTGTTTGTTTGGCAAGGTTGTTGGATTTGATGTTTCTTGAGCAAGTTTGGAAGAACTAGCTCCTTGGAGGGTAACTTTCTTTTGAGATCTGGTCAAAGCTTTTGCATATCGTGATTCATTTGGTTTATCTTGAACTATAATCACATTGCAATATTCTGAGTGTGAAGGTTCAATCATGTTGATAACATTGTCCTAGTTTGCATAAACATAATTTACCTTGGCACCTCCTTTGGTCTTTGAGGAATCACCTTGTTCATAAGCAGGCAAAGGGTCTTCAAATGCTTTATGATCAGGATTGGTTGGATGATTCCTAGCAACAACTTTACCAGGATCTATGAGATGCCAAATCTCATGTTTTAGCTTCATGCAATTGTTTATGTTATGACCCTTATTCTGATGGAAGTCATAGTATTCATTTTCTCTCCACCATCTTGGTTTGACATCCGGATCATATGGTCTGGAGTTATCTGGTAGTGTTATCAAGTTGTTTTCCAATAGAGTTTTGAAGGCAGACTCATATGATTCTTCAAGAGGAGTAAAATCACGCTTAGGTTTGGAAAGCCAAGGCTTTTCTTTGAACCATTCCTTTGTTTTCTTTGGTGGATTTTCTACTGCAATCTCAGCGGCTTTAAGTGCTTGTGTACCACTAGCCAGGTTGAATATTGTGGATTTTGAGTTGGTTTTGATAGTGTCTACTACTCCATCATTAACAACATTCTTGTTGTTGTCTTTGGCAAATTTCCAGTACTTGTTCTTCTCTTTAGAGCTAGATCCTGTTTGTGTTTCTTTCTAAGGTGTGATATCTCCCTTCTTTATGAGCAAATCTTCCATTCGAATGGCATTATCTACCATTTTGTTAAATGATGGGTGTACTTGCATTTGTATGCTATATTTTAGTTCAGGGACCAAGTTATTGACAAATATATCCATTTTCTTAGAGTCTGGAATAGGTCATGGGTACCTAGAGAACATCTTTCTCCAGCATTGGAGAAAAGTAAGAAGAGGTTCCCCTATTTTCTGTTGAGTATTACAAAGATCAATCATAGTCATAGGATGTCGAATGTTGTATGAGTATTGTTGTAAAAATAGTTGGATTAGTTCTTCGAATGTTTTTATTCCTTTGGGTAGACTTGAGAACCATTCCATTGCTTGACCTCCTAAACTCCTTGGGAAGAGACGCATGAGGAAGGTTTGATCGTGCATGAATTCTATACAAGCAACACTAAATTCCCTAACATGATCTTGAGGATCTGAGGTACCATCATATTTGTCAAATTTTGGGATTTCCACTCATGAAGGGAATGGAGGCATGTGTAAATTCTTGTCAAATGGGAAGAGACATATTGTTTCCAGAGAATATTGTTTCAGGGACTTGTCCTTATTCTTCAGCTCTGTAAGCTCTGTCCGCAAAGCTAGTAACTATTTGTGTACCATGATTATAGGTGAGTCTTCCCTTTTAGTAACAAGTGTCTGAACATCATATCCAATAGGAAGTTTAGCACCTTGATTTGCTAGTTCTAAGAAATAGTCTTCCTTTTCTCGGGTCATGATAGTTTTCATCATTTTTCTAAAGTCTTTGTCTTTCTGACAGTCAAGGATTTCTTTTTCTAGAGGTTCAGTAGCTTTGTCAATCTCACTTGATGATGATGAGTCATTATGATTTTCAGGAATATTATGGTCATTTTTGTTTCCATCATTGTATTCTGTCTCATGTATAGTGGGAGATTTTGGTTCATCAAAAATTGGTCCACCTAATGACTATGACATGTCTGTGAGGGGATCCTTCACATAGAATGGATTATCTTGATAAGTGAAGGTTTGTTCTTTGCCTTTGGCTTGTTTCTTATGAGAACTCCTAGTTTGAATAGGCATTTTTATGGATTAGTGTGACCTAGAGTTGTTTTGTGATGCAGAGGTCAAGATCAATTTCAGAGCTAGTTGTTCTATTTAGAGTATTGTTTGGGAGAAACAACTGAGATTTTGTCTGATTTCAAGAACGATCTATCTTGTCTAAGACACTATCCAAGTTGATTCTAAGTGTAGTGTAAGATGCAGTCTAGTTTTAGGAATGATCTATCCTATATAAGATGTTATCTAAGTGACTAAAATTTGATAGGTAGTTGATTGAACTAGCCGAGAGGTGATTGACCAAATCATGCAATGCAAATGATAGAGGTACACTATCTTGATCTATTTATGCTCAGGAAAATGATAACCAGTATTATGTTCACTGTAAGCTATTTTTAGGAAAGTTTGATTGTTCTGTTTTGACAAAACCAGAGACTCGTACGATAGGATTTTCTGGACCGAACGACAATTTAGCAACTATAGGATGACAATAATTCTATTTTGTATGAGTTGCTGCTTCGTACCGTATGACAAATGGGCATGTGTAGGATGACAAAAGACTAAGAGCAATTCTATTTCACACAAAATAGAATACAGAGCTAGGTGACATAATGAAATGACTTGTATGACACAGAATTGGTCTAGGATGACAAACCAAAAGACTCGTATGACACAGGATGTGATATAGGATGATGAATTATCAGACTCGTATGATTGTTCACAGGATAGAGCCTAGAAATTTTGAGTTTTTTATTTTTTCGATTGCTAAGTATGACCAATTCTAAGATGGACTGATTTTTGACTAGGATAGACTATTTTCTGACACGGACAGATTTTTGACTGAGGATGGACTAGTTTCTGACACAAACAAAGTTTCGACTTAGGATGGACTAGTTTCTGACACGGACAGAGTTTCGACTTAGGATGGACTAGTTTCTGACACGGACAGAGTTTTGACATAGGATGGACTAGTTTCTGACATAGACAGAGTTTCGACTGAGTTGTTTCTGGTCTTCACTAATTTTTGGTATTTCAGTTTTTGTTTCAGGGATGAAAACATAGAAAATAAGTAGTATGTATAGTGACTCCAATCATAGCATGCAAACCCTAAGGAATTTGGTGAGGAAAGAAAACCTTTGCTTGTAGAATTAGGTACACACCCAATAGCTAATCAGAATATGGCTATTGAGTCTCATGTAATGGATTCTCAATGCTGTATTATCTGACTCCAAACACTAATGGGGGCACGAAATGACAAGTATCTTGGGAGAGTTACTATCTCTCTTGCACAAAGATTATCCCCCTTTCGGAGATGAACCAGGTAACTTCTAATTTTAAATTGGATTTAGTCAGGGATCCATTTAGCGCATCGAGGTATGAACTCAATTAAGAGGTCTCCCAGCCTTGAAAACCAAGGTTTAATATACTTGAAGGTACGGAGGAGAGCTATTTCGAAGCACTTTCATTGACTTGATTTTCATCAAATCATGTTTATTTTATAGTGGGTTGGAGTACTTGGTGTCTAGTCATTCCCACTTAGGTCGTTCCCCTCACACCGGCCATAATGGATTTAAGAGTTTTTCAACCCCTCGGGAGGGTAGGCCTGCTAAAGATGTACAAATCTCAAACAAAGAAAAAGCTTCAAGGGTTTGGATTTCTTATTGTCTAGAAAAAGACAGGAGCATACTCTCCTACCTCTTAGAATCTTCTAAAAGCACAAAAGATAGATTTGTTCTTTAACCAGATAGTAAGTTAGGTTCCTAAAAATGAATTTAAAGAATACACGATGTTTAGTCGATTCTCCTTCAGGCAACTTGCAAAGACAAGGAATCAGTAGTCATATTGTCTTTGTGTGACAAGCATATTCTTTGACAAGCATTCTACAAAAACTAGTTAGGCTATGAAAAACTCTAAGATAGATAGATAAACAGTCAGGGTCAGTCATCAGAATAATCAATCAGAAATGAAAAAAATGTGAAATTTGCCTCCTTTACCAGAAAATATAGGATCATACGATAGGCACTCGACTCGTACGAGATGGGATGCAGTACAGTACGAGACCAGATTGCTGATGATGTTGGCTTATACGACAAATGATTTTTGATCATACGACAGAGGATCTGCTCATATGACAGAGGGTCTACTCATACGATAATGTGTTTGTAATTTGTGCAACACCTCCAATTTGTTGTTTCAGCCTGTAAGAATTGTCGAACGAGATGTACGGACAAAAAACCAAAAAATCTGAAAGCTGAAAAATAACAAAAAAAAATAAAGCAGTTAGTATTGGAGGCCAAAAAAATATAGTCTTCAGGCCCCACAATGGGCGCCAAAGATGTGTGTGTGTGAAAATGTGAACCTGTAGCTGCAAGCACAACACTTCAATTAAGTCATTATATGCATGGTCAGTAATCAATAATCAATAAGAAATAAACCATAGCAAAGCGACCAATTGCCTTCTAAAAGATGCGAGTATAAGATTGCTCTCAGATTTTTTATAAGCAATACCAGTGACTAGACTACACCAAGATGAAGGATTTAATCTATATGATATTAAGCTATATGGATGCAAGATGGATGAATAATTCAAGCAATAATAACCAATTCAAGCAACAATGGATGCAAGTAATCTAAAAAAGAACAATGATTTCAATGACTCCAGAGTGAAATTAGCGTGATAATAATCTCCAAGCGTGTTCTCAAAAATCTCTGGGGTGAATTGGAATGAGAGTTGAAGACTGAATTTATGGAGAATCACAAAAAGCTCAATTTAGTATTAATTGAAAATAATTGAGAAATTAGGTTGAGTTAACCTTGAGAAAGATTCTAATTATAGTTTAATTGAAATGCATTCAAATTAGAAGTCCAAGTTGCATTGGAAAATAATAATAAATTAATTCCATGCACATGTTTGATTCATTCAAGAAAAAGGTCTTTTCAATGCAACTGAACTTCTTTTTCTGAAAAGCTTTGAGTTCCAATTTTAGAGAATAATTCAATAATTCAATTAAATTACTTTTCTGATATCAAGTTCTAAATTTAGAAAAAGAAATAATATCTCAAGTTTGATTTCTCTCTTAATTCAATTCTTTTTTTGATTTTTGTTTTGTTTCAATTCAACTCTTTGTAATAAATTAATTCATCTTTTGTAATAAATTAATCCTTTTTGCATGATTGAATGGCAAATTTATTAATTAATTAAATATGCAAGGATATTTAATAAATTAAAATGGGATAATTGATCAAAATGATATTCTTGGAAATGATTTGATTAATTAAATAAATATATAATTAATGTTGAGTAGTTGATTTGCCATGTGATTTTTGATAATTAAAGAATTAATAATGTGCTCAAGATTAATTTAATTGCCTTTGGTTAGGACCTTGGTGATGTTGTCGAGATTAGGGGCCCATGGTTTAGATGACCAATTTTAGGGTATTACAGTAGTCTGAGAGAGCTCCTTCTAGTTGCTTCATCAAGTTTTCCATCTCTACCAATGTCGATCCTCCTCAAGTTGTTAGGCTTCTGAAAATAGAGGACTAGGCTCTGATACCAATTGTTAGGATTCCCACAGATATTGAGAGGGGGGGGGGGGGGTTGAATTAGTATCTAACCGGTAATAAGATTTTCTTAACTTAAAACGTGTAGAGAAAATTAGAACTGTGTACCAGTAAACAGAAAGTAATGCAATAAACAGAGATAAAAACAACCACATGAAAAACACACCATAACACAATATTTTAACGAGGAAACCCAACATGGGAAAAACCTCGGTGGGATTTGTGACCCACAATATTCACTTACTGTCCAATAAGAGAATATTACTACTACAAGAGGGGTTGCACATGCAAGAAGGCCAAGTGCCTAGAGTTCACTGCTCAATTACAAAATGGGAAGTCTCGTTGACTTACAAAATAGATTATATAAATCCAATATCTTGTACTGCTTCAAAATAGCATCTACTATGCCAGATCTAGTACCGGTTTATAGCTCTACTTCATACATAAACCCTTAACCTATAATCCACATAATAGGTTTGCCTTATTTCACTTAATTACATTCCTCCATTCATTACATATTTGTTTTACAATGATCTCTTATATATATGAGTCATTTTAGAATTTGCCAAGTCGGCTTACAATTATTTTACAATAATAAACAAAATTCCTATCAACTTCTATGTCGGTATGCTTCCTTTCACTGCCAGTGCTGGTGGTCTGTGTGTCGGTGTAGAATCTAACTTTGCTGGTGCCGATGGATTACCTTGCTGGTGACATAGGATTGTAAGGTTTCCATCAATGACAAAACCTTCAATCACCTACAATGTCTCATTAGAGTGTGCATTTGCCAACAATCTCCCCCTTTGGCATTGATGGCAACACTCATGAGAAAAATTCAGAAGTGCATCCAGAAATTGAAGTCTGAAAATTGTTACCAAAAATGTGTGCTCCCCCTAAGAAGATGATCCCTAAGTTATTTGATTTTTCTCATACCACTACTCCCCCTTTGGCATCAATGACAAAGGTTGTCAAAGTGTCAATAGAGTGTAGTTTCCTGTTTCAACCTTATAACCGGTTGGTTACAATCTGAAAAAAGGTCTGCCAAAACCAGATTCAAATTCTCAATGAACTTTTTACTATCTTTAATTGTGGCCTCTATCCTCTGAATTGTACCGGTGAGGTGTTGCATTTGCTCTGTCGGTGTTTTATGTCCTTGTACCAATGCATCAAATATTTCTTTCCTTAAGGATGCTAGGTAGTATAGTTTTGGACTTAGTCTTAATTTCAGATCCTTAGCCTTATTTTTTATTCTCTCCTTTTCTCTTTCTAGCTTTAGTAATTCTTCCTCAAAGCCTGTTATCTTTTGCTCAAAAATTGATAATGAATGAGATGAATTAATAAAATTGTCAGCTAGTTGATTTATTTCCTCCTATATCCTGCTGATCTTCTTGTCTATATCAATTGTCAAAAAGTTAGTCTTACAAGTATCTTTGTACAAAGTTTTGAAATCCTTTAATGTGCTACATAATTCTGGTAGAAGTGTGTCAAATTGCCTTGTACACTTCCTTATTTGTTCCTCAAAGAATTTTTGTTTTTCCTTTTCTAACCTCTCTTTAAATGCTTCCTCCTTTATTTGTTCAACTGTCACTATGTTGTGAGTAATATACTTAGACAAAGTGTCAAGTTGACTCAAAGAATACTTATTATCTACATTACATTTTGGAGCTATCATCTTCAAAATTGGAATTGTGTCATATATAGCCTTATATGCCTGTGAACTACAATCTGATATTTTCTTTATAGAGTATAAAAGAACTTCAGTTACATTTGTTGTCTTGAATCCTGCAGTTGAAGAGCCAACACTCTGAATTCCATCGGTGGGAGCAATATCCTTACTTCCAGTGACCTCTGGTAGGTCAGTCTGTGTTTCCATTTCCTTAAGCAATGGTTTGTTTTTCTCAGTAGTTGCCGGTGGCACTAATTCTGTATTAACCTATTCCTATGCTAGAGCCTATTCATCTGCTTGTTGCTCTATTTGTTGTTCTACTTGTTGTTTTGTGGTACTATCTCCCAGTTTTCCTTTAGTGTTATCTATGTTATCAGTTATCGGTGGCTCACTAGCCATATCTATCTTACCAGTTGTGTCCTTATCTACCATAATGTTGACCTTCTGAGTATCAACATCTACTATATATAATACCTTAGAATTAGGATTTGTATCCTCTTGTGATATATCCATACTCTCATCAGCTGGTTGATCTTCAATTGTTGTTACCGATGGAGTATCTTGAGACGGTGGGGGTAGATTATCTATTATTTTGATGCTTGGAGGTCCACCAACCTTTCCTTTTCCCTTATCCTTGTCTTTCTGATGTACCTTGATTGGTTTGGGTTTTCTATATTCTTCCTATTTTTCCTTCTCAACAAGGAATATATCCCATGCATTAGTAGTTTCCTCTGCAACCTCATTTACTCTACCAACCATAAGTGCTACATGTCGGTGTGCAGTTGAGAATATTGTCCGGTTAGCCTCTGAGATCATATCATCTGTCTCCTTTGGTGAGTTAATAGGATAAACAACAAGTAGTTTCTCAATTTTTATTTTCTTGTCAAGCTCTATAACAACTTGCCTTCTAGCTTCAAGTCTCTTAAATAGTTCTATCGGTACTTCATCTACAATTTGCATAAAAAATTTCTTATAGATATCCAAGTGTAGAATTACACTGTTTTCAACTTTCTCCTTGTCATCAACTGATAATGTACCATATAGTTTGTTGATGTTTTTCAGCTATCCATGCTCTGTTATTTCATCTAGTAGTTTGTCAATTGGAGCAATATTTTGTTGAGTTCTTTTCTTTGGTGTTAACTTTTTCTTCTTTGGAGTTATCTTCTTAGCCAGGGGCCTTACTGCCTGTTGTTTTTGCCTGGTTCTTCTAGGTGAAGGTGTGGATACTGGTGAAGGTTCCCTTTTCCTCACAACTCTTTTAAATGCAGCTGGCATGTCACTTTTGGAAGAAGTTGCTATCGGTGAAAGGTGATTTTCTAGTTGTTGTGCTTGTAACTCATCTTCAATGATACTGGTATGTTTAAGTACATCTTCTTTGATAGTCTTAGCCTGCCTTGATCCTCTCCTTATTGTTGCTTCTACTTTCTTCACTCTCTTATTGGATTGAATTTGATTTTCAATGGTTTCAGCACTGCCAAATACCTCTTCCTTAGGTTCCTTGGGTGCTTCTAGAAGGGCTTTTGCATATGTTTCAATGATGTGATCATCTATCTCATAACCCATTTTAGTAACCCAAATTGTTCTTGGGATAATTGCCTCTATCCAGATCTCATCCTTCTTGATCACAAAACATATGTCATCCTTATATTTATTTACAATTTCTTGTGATAGTCTGACTCTAGCATTCATTCTAGCCTTTAATTCTTGAAAGTACTCATTAATATTCTTCTCTTTGTTTTCACCCATGTTGTTCAATAAGTTAGATAACTATTTTCCTACCGGTATATCAAATCCAAGGTTCTTATTACCTATACCAGGCACCTATTTGGTTATATGTAGCATTAAGAAAACAAGTAAGTTGCCAAATCTAAATGTCCCTTTCTTATCCTTCTTGATCTTTCCTAGATTGTCAATCAATTCATCCTTCAACCATTCACACACATCAATTTTCACATTATCCTTAATCATGTCATGAGCACTCTTTATGCATAAGATGGAAACTGAATTTAGTCTATTTGCATGTGTTGTTTTGTAGCCTAAAATCATGCCAATGAATCTCACATTTATGTCAATTATATCATTCACCCTTAAGGACCTTTTGTCGAATGTTGCACCTGTTAGGTTCATTACTAGGTCATTTGAGACCTTCTTTGTCTTGTCAAGTCTGTTACCAGTGGAGGGTAACCCTGTTACAACTTTTACTACCTCTTTAGTTATTTTCTGAATTGAATCAAGCCAGAAAAATTCACCATGAACCTTTCTCAACTCTATCCTTATCACTTACTTATGGAAATTCGGAATGCAGAGAATTTTTGTGAATCCTAGGCTTTCAATTATTTTGTGTTCAGGTTTCACATTACCAGAATCATCACAAATAACAGTCTTGTACATGTTCTTAATTTCTTCATCTCCTAATTATTCTATATGGCAACGAATATACATCCTAGGGTCTTCTGCAAAAACTACTCCTTTGGGGATTTGAGAAAAAGCACGAATATTATCATCCTTATTTGCTATTTCAAGAACTAACTGAAAAATGGGCCTAGGGCACTTGATTACTTCCACTACAGTAGGGTTTTCTATGAATTCAGGTATAGAAGAGGATGCCATGATTATAAATACCTTTTTCTACCTTTGGAAAGATTGATTGCAGAATTGCTTTGCTTGAAATGGCTTAGCTTGGAATTTTCGTGCTCTTCGAATGTTTGAATGCTCAGTGAAGTAAAATGGAGCCAAAAACACTTATTTATAATGTCAATTATGCCAACCACATTTAATGCTTGTCAGTTAAGTAATCACTTAACATATCTACCGGTATAGAAGTAATTTTAACTTCTTACCATCAACCGAGGGAATAATAGCATGTTTCACATTTGTTTGCCAAACCCTCAAAGAAATTTTCTTTAGTTGGATGAAGATTCTCCTGTTGGTGGAGTGTTTCTTTCTTCTGCTAGTGGAGTGTTACTCTGTTCTACTGGTGGAGGAGTATCCCTATCAACATTTAGTTCTAATTTTCTGATCCATTGTTTTGGGAATTCCTTCTTTACTTCAACCATTTCTTTTCCTTTCAAACTAGGACCTTTGTTGTTTACCGGTGAGGACTTGCTTCTACAAAATTTAGCAATATGCCCAATTTGTTACATGCATAACATGTCACATTATTTTTCTGAATAGCCTTCCCATAACCTATGCTAGTTTGTGTTTTGCATTGATTAGATAAATGTCCAAATCTTCCACAAATATAACATCTCACATTCATTCTACAATTTTTAGAATTATGACCAACTTTGTTGTATTTTGAACATTGACTGGTGGGTGTACTGGTATTCTGATAATTTCTAGATCTACATTGATTTTCTCTATGACCATACTTGTTATAGTTAAAGCATTTGCCATTAAATTTATAAGCATTAGGATATCTTACCGATTTGACATGATCTTGTGTGTTTGCAGTACCAGAGCTTTCACCAGTTTCAAAGCCAAGACCATTAGTGTCACCATTAGGTTTCTGATTCTTCAAAAAGTCACCAAGTTCTTTTGAGCTTTTCTTGAATTTTTTTTATGTTGATTTGCAATGGCTAGTTCTCCTTCCAAGATACCATTTTGTCTCATGAGTTCATTTGAGTCATTTTGTGCATGTATTAGATCTGTCTTCAACATATCATTTTCATAACTAAGTCTTGTGTTTTCATTTGCAACATCATTCAGTCTTCTAGTCATGTCTTCTTCATTCTTCTTTCTATCTTCAATTTCTTTACAAAATCTCATAGTCATATCCTACATCTCATTCTTTGTTGTCATGTTTTCTTATTTCAGCTTATTCATCAGATCACTAAGAGTTTCCTTTTCATCATTCTCATTTTGTATCTTTTCACAAAGTTCTCTTCTCTTATTTCTTGAAATAGTAATATTTTCTTGAAGTGCTTGAATAATATCCCGAGCAACCTTTAGATCATCTTCAAGTTTGATATTTTTCAATTTTTCTACATCATAGTTTGAGAGAGCTCCTTCTATTTGCTTCACCAAGTTTTCCATCTCTATCGGTGTCAAGATCTTCCTCAAGCTGTTAGGTTTCTAAAAATAGAGGACCAGGCTCTGATACCAATTGTTAGGATTCCCATAGATACTGAGAGGAGGGGGTGAATCAGTATCTAACCGGTAATAAGATTTTCTTGACTTAAAACATGTAGAGAAAATTAGAACTGTGTACTGGTAAATAGAAAGTAATGCAATAAACAGAGATAAAAACAACCACAAGAAAAAAACACCATAACACAATATTTTAATGAGTAAACCTGGTGTGGGAGAAACCTCGATGGGATTTGTGACCCACAATATTCACTTACTGGCCAATAAGAGAATATTACTACTACAAGAGGGGCCTACACATGTAGGAAGGCCAAGTGCTAGAGCTCACTGCTCAATTACAAAATGGGAAGTCTCACTAACTTACAAAATGGATTATATAAATCCAATGTCTTGTACTGCTTCAAAATAGCATCTACTATGCCAGATCCAGTACCGGTTTATAGCTCTACTTCATACATAAACCCTTAACCTATAATTCACATAATAGGTCTACCTTATTTCACTTAATTACATTCCTCCATTCATTACATATTTGTTCTACAATGATCTCTTATATATATGAGTCATTTTACAATTTGCCAAGTAGGCTTACAATGATTTTACAATAATAAACAAAATAAATTACAAACAAAATTCCTATCGGTTTCTGTGCCGGTATGCTTCCTTTCACTGCCGGTATCGGTGGCCTATGTGACGATGTAGAATCTAACTTTGTTGGTTGATGGATTTACTTGTCGGTTACATAGGATTGTAACGTTGCCATCAATGACAAAACCTTCAATCACCTAAAATGTCTCATTGGAGTGTGCATTTGCCAAGAAAAAGGTACTCTAAGTATTGATGGAAAATTGAAGGCACATGTATATTATGTGGAAGGCATAAAGAACAATTTGTTGAGTGTGAGTTAGATGTTGTTAGGATTTCCAAAGATACTGAGAGGGGGGGTGAATCAGTATCTTACTGGTATATGAATTTTCTTGAATTATAACATGAAAAGCATTTCAAAACTGTGTACCGGTAAACCAAAAATAATGCAGTAAATGAGAATGACAACCAAAACATGAAAGACACACCATAACACAATATTTTTAATAAGGAAACCTGGTGTGGGAAAAACCTCGATGGGATTTGTAACCCACAATATTCGCTTACTGGCCAATAAGAGAATATTACTGATACAATAGGGGCCTGCACATGCAGGAAGGCCAAGTGCCTAGAGCTCACTGCTCAGTTACAAAAGAAGTCACACTGACTTACAAAATGGAATATACAAATCCAAGGTCATGTATTGCTTTAGATCAGCATCTACTATGCCAGGTTCAGTACCAGTTTAAGCTCTACAATATTCATAAACCCTTATCCAAAATCCACCTTACAATTCACATATTGGGTCTGCAATAATCCTTCCCTATTCACATCCTAAATGATCTACAAGATCTCATACTTATATGAGTCATATTACAATCTGCCATATCGGCTTACAAAAATATTTTACAATTAAATACAAAATACAATTAAATAAAATTCCTGTTGGCCATGGTGTTGGTAATCTTTCTTTTCGGTATCGGTGAATTGTATGTCGGTGTAGAGTCTGTCGGTGTCAGTGTCTGCCGGTATCATATGATTGTAAGGTTTCCATTAATGACAATACCTTCAATCACCTAAAATTTCTCATTGGTGTGTGCATTTTCCAACAACCTCCCCCTTTGGCATTGATGGCAACACTCGTGAGAAAAATCTAAAAAGTATCCAGAAATGTTGTCCAAAAAGAATTTGCCAAAATTTGTCTTACCAAAAATGTGTTATAAAAATGTGTGCTCCCCTTAAGCTGATGATATCTTTCTTCTAATCATTTTTCTCATCTCCACTACTCCCCCTTTGACATCAATGACAAAGGTTGTCATTCACTATCAGTGGAGTGTGGTTCCTACCTAGATCCTTGTAACTGGTGCGTTACAATCTGATAGATGTCTGCCAATGCAAAATTTTGATTGTTGCTAAACCCCTTGTTGTCCTTTAATGTCACTTATGTTCTCTAAATTGTACCAATGAGTATGTGCATTTTCTCTTCTAGTGTCTTAAGACTTGGAACCAGAGCCTCAAAAATTTATTTTCTCAAAGAAATGAGGTAATCTAGTTTAGGGCCTAGTTTGCATTTTAAATCCTTTGCCTTACGCTTTATCTTTTTTTAAAATCTTTTTCTAACTTCTCAATTTTCTCCTCAAGAACTACGATGTTCTTTCCAATTTCCAAAAATGAATCTAATGTTCCTATTAAGTTGTCAGCAATATTGTTGATTGATTTTTGTGCTTTGTTGATCTCTGAATCTATGTCCTTTGTCAAAATATCAGTTTTGTAGGTATCTCTGTACAGTTTCTTGAAATCCAAAATTGTTTCTCCTAGTGCTAGTAATAAGGTGTCCATTTGTTCCTTATTCTTCTTCACTATTTCCTCAAATAATTTTTCTTTCTCCTTATTCATTTTCTCTTTGAATGTGTCTTCATTTATCTCATCTACAGTAATTAGATTGTCAGTTATATACTTAGATAGTGTGTCTAATTGGATCAAAGAGTCTTTATTATCTATGTTACACTTTGGAGATATCATTTTCAAAATTGGTAATGTGTCATCTATAGCCTTGTAAGCTTGTGCATTACACTCTGTTATTTTCTTTATTGAGTCCAAGAGTACCTCTATCACATTTGTTGGCCGAAATTCAGTCATTGATGTGCTGGATGACTGTCCAACTATCCTCACAATCTATAGTCTGCCGGTTGTAGTGATAGCTTTGCTTTCCTCTTTCTTAGGAGGATCTATTTGAGTTTTCATTTCCACTACCAAAGGTTTGGGCTTTTCAGATGAAGGAGGCACTATCTTTGTTTGAACCTGTGACTCTAACTACTTCTCTTCTTTTGTCTCTATTTGTTTTACTATGCTCTTGTCTGCTGATTTTTCTGATTGTTTCTCATTGCTATCTACTGTTGTTTCTAATGCTTTACCAGTGGTATCCACTGTTGGTTTCTCTTTGTTTACCTTTGTATTGTCTACTGTCGGTGACTTAGTTGGTTTTTCAATTTTTGTAGTTGTCGGTGGCTCAGTAGATGCAACAGTATGCACATCTGTGGTCTCTTCCTTTCTAGTGTTTGGGGGATCATTTGATTCTTTAGTTTGTTGTTGTTACCCAATTCCAATGTTATCAATTCCAACATTTTCTATCGGTGGCTCTATTGCCACATCTGTCTTCTCAGTTGATTCCTTATCTACCACAATATTTACCTCTTGGGTGTCTATGTTCATAGTGTACAAAATTTTAGACTCTAGATTTGTATCCTCATGAGGAGTCTCCACATTCTTTGTAGCCAGTGAATTATCAATTATTACTGGTGGAGTAACTGAAGGTGGTGGAAAATTGTCTGTCACTTTTATATTTGGTGGTCCACCTATTTTGCCTTTTCCTTTGTCCTTATCCTTTTGGTATACCATAAAGGTTTTTGGTCTTTTTAGTTCTTCTTGTTTTTCTTTCTCCACAAAGAAGATGTCCCATCTATCAGTTGTTTCTTCATATATTTTATTCACTCTTCTGGCCATTAGACTTACTTGTCGATAACCACTAGAAAAGACTATCTTGTTTGCCTCATTGATCAGTTCATCAATTTCCTCAACTGATTTCACTAGATGAACAACTAGCATTTTCTCAATCTTGATTTCTTGTCTAGTTCCATAATGACAACCGTTTAGCATCAAGCCGCCTATATAGATCACTAGGCAAATCATCTACAACCTTTATCAAAAATTTCTTATAAATATCTAGGTGTAAGATGATACTATTTTCTATGCTTTCTTTCTCCTTATTTGTAAAAGTATCATACAATTTACTTACATTTGATAAGTTTCCATCATCTGTTATTTCATTCAATAGGTTGTCAAGTGGAGGAATAACCTGCTTTTGCTTTTTCTTTCTAGGGGTCATCTTTTTAGCTGGGGGCCTCACTGCCTATTGTTTTTGTCTTGTCAATCTGGGTGTAGGAGAGGGTGTGGGTGAGGGTTTTCTTTTCCTTTCTACCCTTTTGAATACAACTAGTATCTCACTGTCAGAAGAAGTTGCAACCGGTGAAAGATGTGCTTCTGGTTGAAGTCCTTCCAGTTCACTTTCCTTAATACAAGTTTGCTTCAATACATCTTCTTTTATTGCTTTCGCCTGTCTAGTACCCTTCCTCACTATCTATTCAGTTTTCTTGACTCTTTTATGAGATTGGATACTAATCTCAATTGTTTCTGCATTTCCAAAAACTTTCTCGGATGGTTCCTTTGGTGATTCAAGGAGGGCTTTTGCATAGGTCTCAATTATGTTATCATCGGTCTCATATCCTATCTCTGTTACCCAAATAGTCCTAGGGATAATTGCCTCCATCCAGATTTCATCTTTCTTGACTACAAAACATATCTCTTTTTGATATTTATCAACAATTTCTTGAGATAGCCTTATTCTTGTCTTCATTCTAACCTTTAGTGCTTGAAAATGTTCATTTATATGTTTCTCTATGTCATCTCCCATTTTGTTTAATATATCCAATAGTTGATTTCCTACCGGTATATCAAAGCCAAAGTCTTTCTTACCAATACTGGGTACTTCCTTGGTAATGTATAGCATTAAATATACAAGCAAATTTCCAAATCTGAAAGTTCCCTTCTTATCACCTTTGATTTTCTTTAGGTTTTCTATCAATTCATCTTTAAGCCATTCACACACATCTATTCTTTGATTGTCATTCACCATGTCATATGCACTTTTAATACATAGGCTGGATACTGAGTTTAACCTATTTGCATGTGTGGCCTTATAACCAAGAATCATACTGATAAATCTAACATTTATGTCCTTCACATCATTAACTCTTAGGGATGTTTTGTCAAATGTTTCGCCGGTTAAGGTTGTCATAGTGTCATTTGGTACTTTCTTAGTTCTGTCAAGCCTGCTACCAGTGGAAGGTAAGCCTATTACTACCCTAATTGCCTCTTTAGTGATCTTATGGATGTAATCCAACCAAAAGAATTTCCCATGGACTCTACTTAGGACTATTCTTATCACATCTTTAGGAAAACTAGGAATGTTAAGAATATCCACAAAACCTAGGGTTTCCACTACCTTGTGTTCTAGTTTGATATTACCATTTTCATCACAGATTACAGTCCTATACATGTTCTTGATTTCATCATCTCTTAATTCCTCAATATGACAATGTATATACATTCTAGGATCCTCTGCATAAACTACTCCCTTAGGTATTTTCGAAAATGCTCCTAGGGTATCATCCTTTTTTGCAATTTAGGGAATAAGTTTGAGCACAAGTCTAGGTCACTTCATAACCTCAATCACAGTAGGGTTTTTTATAAAATTAGGTGCAGATGAAGAAGCCATAGTTATAAATGCCTCAATCTTTCTTTAGGATGAGTGCTTGGATGAACTGCTTCACTTTTCTCTAAGGATGCCTTCGCTCAGAAATTTTTGCACTCTCAGAGATTTGAATGCTCAGTGAATGAAAAAGGAGCCAAAACACTTACATTATAATGTTATTTTATTCAACTACCACATTTAATGCCTGCCGGTTAAGTCAAAACTTAACTCATCTGCCGGTAAAGAAGTAATTCAACTTCTCACCATCAACCGATGGTATATTAGCATGTTTTTCAATTTGTTGCCAAACCCCCAAAGGATTTTTCTTCAGTTAGATGAAGAATCTCCTGCCCATAAAGTGATACTATGTTCTATCGGTGGAGGAGTATTCCCATCAACATTCCAATTTGACTTTCTAATCCATTGCTTTGAGAATTCTTGCTTTACCTCTTCAACTTTTTCTTTACCTTTTAGGACGGGTCCTTTGTTGTTTGCCGGTGATGTCTTACTTCTACAAAATTTTGCAATATGTCTAATCTTGTTACAAGCATAACAAGTCACATTGTTTTTCTGAATAGCTTTTCCATATCCTATGCCTGTATGTGTTCTGCATTGATTAGATAAGTGTCCAAATCTTTGACAAACATAACATCTTACATTCATTCTGTAATTTTCTGAATTATGACCAACTTTGTTGCATTTAGAACATTGACCGGTGGGTGTATTAGTGTTATGATAATTTCTACATCTACACTGATTTTCTCTATGACCATACTTGTTACAGTTAAAGCATTTCCCATTAAATTTGTAAGCATTAGGTTGTCTTACCTTTTTACTATGATCATGATTGTTTGCAGTACTAGAGCTTTCACCAGCTTCAAATCCAAGGCCATTTGTATCACCGTTAGGTGATTCTTCAGCATGTCATCAAGTTCCTCTGAACTTTTCTTGAATTTCTCCTTGTGTTGATTTGCAGTAGCCAACTCATTTTCCAAGAAATCTTTCTATCTCATGAGTTCAGTTTGTCATGTTCTAAGTGAATTAGATAAGTCTTCAGCATATCATTCTCATGACTGAGTCTTAGATTTTCATTTGCAGCATCATTGATTCTTCTAGCCAAGTCATCTTCATTCTTCTTCCAATTTTCAGTCTCTTGCAAAATCTCATAGTCATATCTTGCATGTCATTCTTCATTGTATTGTTTTCTTGTCTCAGTTTGTTCACTAGGTCATTAAAAGTTTTTTTTTCATCATCATCATTCTACATCTTTTTACAAAGTTCTCTTCTCTTATTCCTTGCAATAGTGAGATTCTCTTGAAGTCCTTGAATGATATCTTGTGCAGCCTTTAGATCATCTTCAAGTTTGATATTCTTCACCTTTTCTACATCAAAGTCTGAAAGAGTTGTTTCCAATTGCTTTCTCAAGTTTTCCATCTCTACCAGTGCAAGGATCTTCCTCAAGTTGTTAGGCTTTTGAAAATAGAGGACTAAGCTCTGATACCAATTGTTAGGATTCCCAAAGATACTGAGAGTGGGGGGGGGGGTGAATCAATATCTTATTGGTATATAAATTTTCTTGAATTATAACATGAAAAGCATTTCAAAACTATGTACCAGTAAACCAAAAATAATGCAGTAAATGAGAACAACAACCACAATATGAAAGACACGCCATAACACAATATTTTTAACGAGGAAACCTGGTGTGGGAAAAACCTCGGTGGTATTTGTGACCCACAATATTCGCTTACTAGCCAATAAGAGAATATAACTGATACGATAGGGGCCTACACATGTAGGAAGGCCAAGTGCCTAGATCTCACAACTCAGTTACAAAAGAAGTCACAATGACCTACAAAATGGATTATGCAAATCCAATATCATGTACTGCTTCATATCAACATCTACTATGCTAGGTTCAGTACCGGTTTAAGCTCTGCAATATTCATAAACCCTTATCCAAAATCTACCTACAATTCACATATTAGGTTTGTAATAATCCTTCCATATTCACATCCTAAATGATCTACAAGATCTCATACTTTTATGAGTCATATTACAATCCACCATGTCGGCTTACAAAAAGATTTTACAATTAAATACAAAATACAATTAAACAAAATTCTTGTTGGCCATGGTGTCGGTAATCTTTCTTTTCAGTGTCAGTGAACTATATGCTAGTGCTGGTGCCTACCGGTATCATATGATTGTAAGGTTTCCATCAATGACAATACCTACAATCACCTACAATTTCTCATTGGAGTCTGCATTTTCCAACAAATGTGTGACAAAGATTATAAATTTACCTTTGACTCAACCGATTGCTAGATAAAGAAAGACAATATCAGTTAGGTTGTGGTAGAAGGAAAGAGAACATATGGAAATGTTTACAATCCAAAGGAATGCTATGACTCCCAATGCATGATAGGACAGGTTGATGAAAGTTAGCTATGGCACTAAAGATTAGGCCACATAAACTTTGATAGCTTATTTGCAATGAGTAGAAAGGGGTGTGTGAGAAACATTCCACCCATCATTAAACCGATAAGCACATTTTGTGATAAATGTGTAAAAGGAAAGAAAACTAAGGTGAGCTTAAAGACAAAAGAGAACAACACCTCAAGGCCACTTGAAATTGTGCATACAGATCTATGTGGTCCAACTAGGACAAGAGCTCTTGCTGGTGAAAGATATTTTATGATCTTTATTGATGATTACTCAAGAATGACATGGGTCACCTTCCTCCAAGATAAGTCACAAACATTTGATTGATTCAAGATCTTTAGGAAAATGGTGGAGAAAGAAAGTGGGTGCAAGCTAAAATGTCTAAGATCAGATCGGGGTGGAGAGTTCACATCAAATGAATTTGAAGATTACTGTGAAAAACTTGGAATTAGAAGGCAATAATCAACCCCTAGGACACCACAACAAAATGGTGTGGTAGAAAGAAAGAATAGGACAATTAAGGAGATGGCTAGAACCATGTTAAATGAGGCCAGTCTACTAGACACATATTGGAAGGAAGTTGTTTATATAACTGCATATACTTTGAACCGGATTCAATTAAGAACAAACAACAGAATGACACCTTATGAGTTGTGGTATGACCGGAGGCCATAAGTCAAATAATTGAAAGTATTTGGAAGTAAGTGTTTTATCAAAAGAGATATGGATGGTCTAGGTAGTTTTGACTCCAGGAGTGATGAAGGAATCTTCCTTGGTTTCTCATCTAATAGAAAGGCCTCCAATTGCTACAAAAAAAGACTAAGAAGAGTCATTGAGAGTGTGCATGTAAAATTTGATGAGGATATACACACAGGAAGTCAACCACAAGTAAACCGATATGATGATTCTAGTGATTCTGGTGAGGAAGCTTAGTTAGACAATGAACCAGAAGAAGCATTTGAGAAGGCTCCCAACTGGTATGTGTAGACTAGAAATAAGAGTGATGGTGTGCAAACTAGAAAAAGAGTGATGGTGTGCAGACTAGAAAAAGACTTGATCAGAATGATGAACAAGTCAATTTTTGCCTCATGACTGAAGTAGAACCTAAAACATTCAATGAGGCCAGAAAAAGACAAGAATGGATGGATGCCATGGAAGAAGAACTTCAATAGATTGAGAAGAACAAGACTTGGGAATTAGTCCCTAGACTAGAAGACAAGAACATCACTGGCACTAAATGGGTCTACCGGAATAAGATGAATGAAGAAGGTAAAATTGTTAGGCACAAAGCTAGACTAGTGTGCAAAGGATACTCTTAGGTAAAAGGAATTGACTTTGAAGAAACATCTGCACTGGTAGCTAGATTAGAAGCAATTAGAATGTTTCTAGCCTTCTCTTCCTAGAAGGGTTATAAAGTATATCAAATGGATGTAAAATTTGCCTTCCTAAATGGTGATAACTCAATGATGCACAAATAGTACCAAACTGGTATTGAGAGTGGGGGGTGAATCAGTGCATACAAAACAATTTCTCTTAAACTGGTTTGACAACAAACACTTCAGAAGACTAGCAGACAGTGACACTAGTTTGAAACAGAGTGCAACCAGTAAAGCTAAGAATGTCTGAGGCAAGCATTAATTGGTTACTCACTTAGCCTTTCACTCAACTTAAGACTACACTACTAGTTCACTCTTATGCATAAACATGTAATCTATCATCAGATCATAATAGCAGCTAGTTCAACATGTTTTATTGGTGGGCATAAAACACAGAACCATCATATCCTTGAAAAACAATAGCAAAGCATCACAAGATAAAAACATCACACGTGACACACATATTTTTCATATGGAAACCCAACTAGGAAAAACCACGGTGGGGATGAATACCCACAAGCTATTTTTGAACTCTTTGGAAGTCTGCTCTGTTAGGAGCCTTGTCCGGTTAAAGATATTACAAAAGGTTCTGCTACAATACCCGATTAAGGGTTAAACCCTGTTAAAGGTTACCTTGTAAGAGGATTTCAAGAACTCAATAGCTAAAGGAATTCAAACTCAGTAGCTTAGAGTTGCCCTATTAAATGATTTATAGCAAGCCAGTTAAGGCTACCCTGTTAAGGGATTTTCCAATTGTTGAGGTGGTTAGAGATCAACAAGTATTACTATGATCTAGTAATAGCACTCAGTGCCAATGTAGATCTTCTTAAGATCCTCTTCTCCTTCTGCACTTACACTCTATAGGTATCACTTTTCTCCTTTTGGTCAGGCGAGAAACATGTATCCTTTCTCTTGGATACTCACACACAACTTTTGCCAACAACTCTAGAAAGAGTCACAACATCGACCTTATAGAAAATAGTTAGGTCGAAGGCATAAACCCTAAACCTAATAACTTAAGGAATTCAAATGGTTCAATCCTGACCATTGAGCATACTGCATTAATCTCCATCATTCGTTTTGCACCATTTCCATGGTGACTGATAACCCATCACATGTTATCATTGTTTTACATTCTTCTCATAGTCCTGAGGTAGATAGGCAAGATCTTCTTCATGCACGATCCTTCATGTGAACAAAGCTTACGTAGCAACACAATCTTGAAGCACTTCAACCAGAAACCCTAAAGTTGAGACAACCGAAAACCCTAAAGTCGAGACTATGAACCCATGTGTTGGTTCCCATAGCCATATGTCGGTTCACCTTTGAACAAGCACACTCACTTTGGCACAAATGCTAGTTCACACCTCTGCAACATATTGACATCAATGACAACATACAATGTCATTATGTCCTCATACTAGTTCACATAATGCCAACAATCTCCCCCTTTGGCATTGATGGAAATATACAAAGATATCTCTCCGCTTCACTTCTGCAGATATCTTCTCCACTTCACATCTTCTCCCCCTTTGACAACAATGCCAAAGTGGAGGCACAAGCTTCCCTGTTCCATTATGTTGCTCCCCCTATGGAGTAGCATCCTTCAACATGTCAATAAAAAATAAATTTGACTATGCAATACTAGACTGATGTGGAGCATATGCTTTTAGTTCATCTCCTGAAGGGGCAGTACCCCTAATTCACCTCTTAAGTGTGTAAATGTAGTCTCTGGGAGAGGCTTGGTGAATATGTCTGCTAACTACTCCTTATTGGACACATGGTCTAGTGCAATCTCTTTGTTCTAAACCTTTTCCCTCAAGAAATGATACTTAAGATCAAAGTGCTTGGTTCTAGAATGTAAAACCGGATTCTTGGAGATATTAATTGCACTAGTATTGTCACAAAATATACTTACGAGTTCCGATACAGGAACTTTGAAGCCTTTCAATACATGCTTCATCCAAATTGTCTGAGTGCAGTTCATGAAAGCTGCAACATACTTCGCTTCCACTGTAGACTGAGAGATACAACTCTACTTTTTACTCATCCATGAGACCAGTCTACCACCAAGGAAGAATGCACCACTGGTTGTGCTCTTCCAGTCATCTAGATTACTAGCCCAATCAGCATCTGTGAAGACTTTCAAGTTGATGTCCTTGCTATATGGATAACACAATCCATAGTCAACAGTTCCCTTCAGATACCTAAGAATCCGCTTGACTGCAACCAAGTGGGATTCTCTTGGACTTTTCTGGAACCTTGCTATAATGTCAACTACATGTGCAATATTCGGTCTGCTATGCACTACATAATGCAATTTACCAATCATTGATCGGTATTCCTTCTCATCAACCAATGCCGAGTCATCCTCTTTGGATAGTTTACAACCGATCACCATAAATGTACTAACCGGTTTGCTATCTTCCATGCCAAAGGTCTTTAACACCTCTTTGACATACTTGGACTGAGTGATAAAGATTCCATCCTTCATCTACTGGATTTGCAGTCCAATGAAGAACTTAATCTCCCCTATGAGTGACATCTCAAACTCTTTCTTCATCTCATCCACAAACTCATGACTCGTCTTGTCATCTCCACCAAAGATAATGTCATCAACAAATACCTCACAGATCAAGATCTGATCTCCTTCAAACTTCAAGTAGATATTGCTATCTTCACTTGTTCTCTCAAATCCAATCTTCACAAGATGGGAATGTAGGCGCTCATACCATGCCCTAGGTGCTTGCTTTAGACCATATAAGGCTTTATGTAGCCTACATAGCATGTCACTATCTTCAGATAGGGCAAACCCATCTAGTTGCTCAATATACACCTCCTCTTCAAGTACACCATTTAGAAATGTAGATTTTACATCCATTTGATATACTTTGAAGCCTTTAAAATCTGCATATGCAAGAAGCATACAAACTCCTTCCAATCTGGCTATAGGAGCAAAGGTTTCTCCATAGTCTTCTCCTTCTTCTTGGGCATATCCTTTGCACACCAGTCTGGATTTGTTTCTAATCACTATGCTATCCTCATTTAGCTTATTTCTGAAGACCCATTTGGTACCAATGACATTTTTGTGCTTCAGTCTGGGTACCAGGGACCATGTACCATTTTTCTCTATCTAGTCAAGTTCCTCTTCCATTGCCTTGATCTAGTCTTCATCCTTATGTACCTCTTTGAATGTTTTAGGCTCGAATTCAGAGATCATACATGAGTTTTCTCTGATTGGGATCTTTACCTCAAGCAGTTAAGCTTATAACATAGAGGACCTAGAGGACGCTTTGATACCAATTGATAACTCAATGATGCACAAATAGTACCAAACCGGTACTGAGAGGGGGGGGTGAATCAGTACATACAAAACAATTTCTCTTAAACCAGTTTGACAACAAACACTTCAGAAGACTAGCAGACAGTGACACTGGTTTGAAATAGAGTGCAACCGGTAAAGCTAAGAATGTCTAAGGCAAGCATTAACCAGTTACTCACTTAGTCTTTCACTCAACTTGAGGCTACACTACCTATTCACTCTTATGCATAAACAGGTAATCTATCATCAGATCATAATAGCAACTAGTTCAACATGTTTTATTAATGAGCATAAAACATAGAACCATCATATGCTTGACAAACAATAGCAAAGCATCACAAGATAAAAACATCACACATGATACACATATTTTTCACGTGGAAACCCAACTTGGAAAAACCATGGTGGGGATGAATACCCACAAGCTATTTTTGAACTCTTTCAAAGTTTTCTCTGTTAGGAGCCTTGTCTAGTTAAAGACATTACAAAAGGTTCTGCTAGGAACTGATCCTATTAGTGATCACCCAGTTAAGGGATGGCTATAATACCCGATTAAGGGTTAAACCCTATTAAAGGTTACCTTGTTAGAGGATTTCAAGAACTCAATAGCTAAAGGACTTCAAATGCAGTAGCTTAGAATTACCTTGTTAAAGGATTTACAACAAGCCAGTTAAGGCCACCCTGTTAAGGGATTTTCCAACTGTTGAGGTGGTTAGAGATCAACAGGTATTACTATGATCTGGTAACAACACTCAGTGCCAATGCAGATCCACTTAAGCTCCTCTACTCCTTCTGCACTTACATTCTATAGGTATCAGTTCTCTCCTTTTGGTCTGGCAAGAAACATGTATCCTTTCTCTTGGATACTCACACACAACTTTTGCCAACAACCCTAGAAAGAGTCACAACATCGACCTTATAGAAAATAGTTAGGTCGGAGGCATAAACCCTAAACCCTAAACCTAATAGGTTAAGGAATTCAAAGGGTTCAATCTTGACCATTGAGCATACTACATTAATCTCCATCATTCATTTTTTTTTCGTTTCCATGGCGGTTGATAACCCATCACATGTTATCGCCATTTACAGTCTTCTCATATTCCCGAGGTAGATAGGCAAGATCTTCTTCATGCATGATCCTTGATGTGCATAAGGCTTACATGGCAACATAGTCTTGTTCTTTGTTATCATGCTAACTCATCACACAAAGTCACCAGTTGGGCTACATAGGCTTGAAGCACTTCAACCGGAAACCCTAAAGTTGAGACAACTGGAAAACCTAAAGTTGAGACTACGAACCCATGTGCCGGTTCACCTTTGAACAAGCACACTCACTTTGGAACAAATGCTGGTTCACACTTCTGCATCATATTGACATCAATGACAACATCCAATGTCATTATGTCCTCATACCGGTTCACACAATGCCAACAAATAGAAATTTGGAAGAAGTTTACATGGAGCAAATGGAAGGGTTTTCACTGCATGATGATGAAACATTTGTGTGCCAACTGAAGAAGGCCCTGTATGGTTTAAAGAAAGATCCTAGAGAATGGTATTCAGGATTAGATTAGTACCTGAAGGAGTAGGGATTCAAAAAGGGGAGTGCTGGCAACAATTTGTACATAAAGAAAGATGGAAACCACATGGTCATTGTGGTTGTGTATGTCGATGATATTATCTTTGGAGGCAATAAGGACACCCTCTACAAAGAATTTGTTGATCAGATTCAATTATAATTTGAGATGTCAATGCTTGGTGAATTGACATAATTCCTTGGTTTGTACATATTACACCAAGATAAGGGAATCTTTATCTCACAAATCAAGTATGCAAAGGAAATGTTGAAGAAATTTCAACTGGAGGATTGCAAACTAGTAAGTACCCCCATGGTGACTAGAAGTAAATTAAGAAAGAATGATTAATCACTAGTGGTGGACTGGACTTTGTATAGATTTATGATAGGAAGTCTATTGTATCTAACTACTTCTAGACTGTATATAGTACAGGCACTGTGCATGGTGGCCAAATTTTAAGCTGCACCTAAGCAGTCACATATGAATGTTGTAAGCAAAATCTTTAGGTACCTATAAGGAACTCTCAATTATGGATTGTGGTACCCAAAACAAGGGGAATTCATCTTGGAAGTATATACTGATGATGATTGGGTAGGTTGCATTGATGACCAAAAGAACACAAGTGGTGGTGCATTCTTCTTAGGTGAATGATTGGTCTCATGGGATAAAAAGAAGCATGACTCAGTCTCTCTATCAGCTATTGAAGCAGAATACATTGTTGTTGCTACATGCTTCTCTTAGGTGTTTTGGATGAAGCAGACCCTCAAAGACATACAAGTCAACATCACTAATCCTATTCTCATCCGATGTGATAATTTGAGTGCAATCAAAATAGCAAAGAATCTGGTGATGCATTCCAAAACAAAGCACATTGCTATCAAGTATCATTTTCTTAGAGAGAAGGTTGAAGGACAAGAAGTAAAGGTGGATTATGTCCTTACCAGAGAACATGCAGCATAAATTTTCACCAAACCATTATCGGTAAGCACCTTTGAGTACCTATGACACAAGTTGGGAGTTGTGTCATCTTCCTTATGCACTTGAGAAAGGAAGAATTTCTATGGTTCAAGGGGAATTCAAAAAAATCTAAGGGGAAGCTCAGTATGGATCAAAGGGGGAGTGTAAAATACCATTTATCATTGTGTCAAAGGGGGAGAAATGTACTGGTATGAAATGTCTTGTAGTAAGTTGACATCAATACCAAAGGGGGAGATTGTTGGCAATTTGGCATTAAGTTGTCATTGATGTCAATTAGTTTAGCTAGGTAATCGATAAGTAAGAATTGGTGACATGTATAAGAAGAGAATGACATAAGGAAGGCTACTAGTAAATGTGACTTGTGTCATCTACCGATAAAGAAGGCTTATTGATAAGGCATAAATTGGGATGAAGGTTGTTTATGTGTTATGAAGATACAACAACTAGTGAAAAGAACAGAGAGGATGTTTGATGGTCATACCGGTAACATAAACTAAATTAGTAGTCAACCTTGGTTGAAAATATATGTCAAACCAACATAGGAATCCAAGAAAAGGTGGATGTCAACAAGCATGACAGTTGGATGCTAGGTGGAAGTATTGCATAAGTTAGTGGAGTGTGCATCGATGTAACAAATCTACAAGAAAGTCGTCTTTTATGAGGAATCCACAAGTCATGGAGGATGCCAGAGGATTATGGCTCAAGGAAGGCAAGCTGGAAAAGCAACTGTACTGATGTTGCAAGAAGATTTGATCTTTGTACCTATTTGGCGAAGGAAATAGGAAAGCCATTAATGGCGAATGACAAAGAAAAGTAGAAAAGCATGTTGCAAAAATCTAGATTTAGAAAACGAACATTGGAATGTGAAGCTTTGTTGGTGATTGATCGATGTCATGAAGATCTTATCTCTAGAAAAGTAGATCAAATCAAATTGTATTCAGATTGATTGGAAAAGGAAAACCTAACATGATAGTCTTTGAATGCGTCCTTGGCGAGAATCCACAAATATAAATACATGAGCTCAAAATAGATAAGGTTGATTCTTGAGGAGAAGAAGAAGAGTGAAGAGAGAATGAGTGTAGATAAGAATCATCTCCCTTAGAATTTATTCTAAGAAATTTGTAGAGTGTGTCAATAAGTAAACCGGTGAGAGGGTTTAACCGACAGTGATAGAGTATTGATATAACTATAAAAAGTCTAATAGTTGAGCAAACTAGTGAAGTATGAGTGATCAAGAAGGCATAAAAGTGTGACATAGTGAGTTGTGAGACAGAGAGAGAGAGAGAGAGAGGCCAATAACCAGATAGAGTGATCTCATAATCGGTAGTGTGAGATCTAGTAGAGAAGAAAAGACTATCAACCAGTAGTAACCTATTTGATCAAGAGTTGCAGAACTCATTTGCAACAAGAATCTATAACTGTATCAAAATTGTATTTTAATATACATCACCAAGTTGGAGCTTGGTGTAGGGGTTGGTTTCATAAATCTTTTTAATTCAGTGTTTTACTTGTGAGGCTCGATTGGAGTAGTAGTCTCTGACAACATTTCTCAACGAGGTTTTTCCCATATTGGGTTTTCCTCGTACATATGGTGTTGTGGGTTGCATTTGTGTGATTGTCCCTTTTTGGTTTCCTCATTTGCTTTACTAGTTTGATTGTTTGGTGCTTAAGATAACAACTAGTATTTTGAAGTTGTCTTAAAAGAGAAAATATATTAGGAACCACTGATTCACCCCCTTCTCAGTGGTACTCTATGTTCAACAACCCTTCTTCACATATGGACTTGGGATCATATTATGGTGACACAACAATTGGTGTATAGGATAGATGATCCTAATGCCCTTATATTGACAGGTAAAAGGAGCTTTTGCATTATACATAGATAGGAGCTATCTAGTTCTGGCATCACATTTTTGATGTGCTCATGGAGTTCACATGGTGACCATTTTTGGATTGTGAGAGATGGAGGGGGATTGATAGTTGTACTAGGTTGGCATGGAGATGTGGCTTTTTGGTTGATCGGTATATGTTATGGAGTATTATAATCCTTATATGGTAGCCTGACAGTTTGGGCAAATGCAGGATATAGTGGGGGACATACCACTATGCCCTTGGATGATGTGAGAGGTTGGCAAGTGGGGGCAGATGGTGAGTCTATAAGAGGGGAGGATGAGTTTCGAGATTGACATAGTCAAGGCAGGGATATCCAATGAAAGAAAACTCAACCTTGCATCTTAACACATAAACCATGCAAAACATACCGGTAACCTATAACAAGGTGCCAGAAATAGTAGAAAGAACAATCAGTAACAACACAAAACACATAATTGGTAAACAATATGAATGAATCTTATAACAGTTTGAAGAATTACATATTCCACATGCTAGATCATAGTCTAGGATAAAAATAATGCTTATAACATAAATATAAGATCCGTAGATCATCTACACATCAAGTCAGCCTATGGTAATAGTCTGTCGATTCTATCCTAATCTGGACCTTAGCCTTCCAGCCTCAATCGTACTAGATCTGAATCTCACCGGTTCTACATATTCACTTAATCTCAAAGCTCTGACTTCAATATTCTAACCTCTGTCTCTCCTCAAATGATTCACAAACCACAATTTATACCATTTGTAATAATAATAACTTGATCAAGTCAACTCAAAGACCAACCAGTTCATGAAACGTGCAATGGTAACATGTTGTCTCAAATCACAAAGAACAATCTCCAAAACATACAACGATGCATGGACTTCTAGGAATACCGTCCAAGGCCCAAAGCAATATCTCCAACAATCTTCCAGTCATGGAGGTCAACCACAACCCAATCCAATTTTTCTCAACACACTACTAGACTAATCGGTAAGAACATATCAACTAGGTCAATACCAAAATCCACATCTCACCAGAAACAAATCCAAATTCTATGAAAATCAAACATGATAAACACCATGAATATAAGGGAATAAATCCAAAACCATAATGCTAAACACTCAAACATGAAGAAATGCCACGATCTCAATCAGTTCCACTGAAAACTACCCAGTAGGTAAGGACTAGATTGGTGCTCTTGCATGAGACTCTTGGGATTAATTTAAAAGTGAGTCCCATCACTTGATCATGTTTGATGATCGATCAGTAGGTACTTGCAACGGCCTCAAGGGGTTTGACGATCTAACCACAACTTCTAGTTGCCTCTCCACGATGATCTACCAGTCCAGACTGTGGCCTTCTTCAATCAATGATCTATTCAAGTCCCCACCCACTAACTTCCTCAAGATCAAGCTATAGGATTAGTATTCTACCTACAAACCTTGCTCTACCTCACATTCAGTGATCTGAACAAGTCTACAGGCTACCCCAACTTTCTCTTCAACCAACTAATGCATAACCAATTCTTCCTCCAACAACAAGTTCACAAACTAGCTCTGATACCGTTTGACACAGTCAAGGTAGGGAGATCCAATGAAGGACAACCCAACCTTGTATCTTAACACATAAAACATGTAAAACATACTAGTAACTGGTATCAAGGTTACAAAAATTATAGAAAGAACAACCGGTAACAACACATAACACATAACCGATAAATAATATGAATGAATCTTATAATAGTTTGAAGAATTACATATGCCACATGCTTGATTGTAGTCCAGGATACAAATAATGCTTACAACATAAATATAAGATCCGTAGATCATCTACACATCAAGTTGGCCTTTGGTAACAGTTTGTCGGTTCCATTCTAATCTGGACCTCAGCCTTCTAGCCTCAGTCCTACCAGATCAAAATCTTGTCGGTTCTACATATTCACTCAATATCAAAGCTTTGTCTGTAATCTTCTAACCTTTGTGTCTCCTCAAATGATTCACAAACCATACTTTATACCATCCGTAATAATAATAACTCGATCAAGTTATCCCAAAGACCAACCGGTTCATGAAATGTGCAATGGTAACATGTCAGCTCAAATCACAAAGAACAATCTCCAAAACATAAAACAATGTGTAAATTTTTGAGAATACCAACCAAGGCCCAAAGCAATATCTCCAATAATGCGCTAGTCATGCCCGATCCAAATTTGCTCAACACACCACTAGACTAACTGGTAAGAATATATCAATCAGGTCAATATTGGAATCCACATCTCACCAGAAACAAAGCCAAATGCTATGAAATTCAAACATGATAAAGACCACAAACACAATGGAATAAATCCAAAACCATAATGCTAAACACTCAAACATGAAGAAATACCATGATCTCAATCAATTCCATTGAAAAATGTCCAATTGGTAAGAACAAGACCATTGCTCCTGCATCACAGATATTGGCTTACTTGGTGTGGGATGAGCAAAGGGGTGTAAGAGAGGATCCAAGGATGACCACAGGATATACGAGCTAGTGGGAGGCACACCTACTAGTGCATCTTACCATTCTGGGAGTTTTGGAGCATGGTGATGTACAACTGACAGTGGATGAGGTGGTCGGTGGGGAGGAGGATGCATGTAGTGATAGGGTTTTGGCTAGAGCGAGTAGGGGTGTTGTGAGATAGCGGAGGGGAGTGGTACAGGGGAGAGAGGTTGAGGAAGCATAGGTACATGCAGTAGCAGAAGTAATTGGGGCTGAAGGAGGGGAGGAGGTGTGGATGAGGTAGTTCCTATGGACATACTCGAGATATAGGTACAAGGTGTAGGTGTGAAGGTAGATGCTACACGAGACTATACCATGGGGTGGTATCAGTATAGGAGAGAACATATTTGTACATGGAGAGTGTACACTACCATAGGTCTCATAGCCATCATCCCTGATGGGATAGAGAATGGGATAGACTAGCCTAGTCTATGCTCTTAGATCCTTTCCTTGGATCACCAAGTGTTCTAACCACACCCTAGGGTCTCTAGGACTTCCCTTGCTTGTGGAATCCCCTGATCTTGCCCAATCCACCCACCAACAACTTGAATTACTTATCCTAAGGTCTCACCTACTCATGAGATTCAAAGAACCCTTACTTAGGCTAATAAGGGTTTGGCTTGTCCACACCTTCTTAGGTCCTAGCAAGGATAGGATAGGTCTTAGACATGGTATCCCATCCATTCATGTGCCCCCTAGAGGTTTTAACCTTCCAACCCCTTATCGATTTCACTATTTTGCCTTTTTCCTATAAAATAAGGCTACAAGGAATGTGCCCAATTAGGCCTCCTATCTAGACTTTTCAGGCTCCCTCTTGCAGAAAATGCATATGCTTGTGAAACTCCCCAAAAGAACTTCTATTCATTTGGCAAGGGCTTAAGGATTTTTCTAGTTTTGGGCCTCCAAGTGTCCATACACTGCCCTAGCTGAATTTTGAGGTTTTTAAGGGTTTTAAAGAGGGTTTTTTTAGGCCTGCTAGGGTCATAGTGTTGGTTTGATGTTTTTACCACCTTGTCTGGATTGGTGGAAGCTCCTCCTTCTCACCAATGTTGCTCCACACACCCCTCTATAACTCCTCCAAAGGGTGCATCCTCCTCTAACCTTTCTTGCTCTCCTGGACCTTTGCAACTTTAACCCTTCCTAGTCGGGTACTGTCTAGTCTCACCTAGGAGTGGGTCTTTGGTTGGCTTCCCTACATCTTCAAGGGCCCTTCTTACTTTGAAGTAATGTATAGGGTATTTACTCCTATTCCCCATGGTTTCATGGTGATTCCACAATGGGGAAAGGAGTTAACAACCCATTGACACAAACCAGTCCAAAACTGGACAGTGAGAAGAGAGTTTACAAAATATTTACAAACACACAACACCTCCTAAACAAAACCTAATCTAAATGCTCAAAATGAAGTTATATACACCATATAAGACTCCCAACATATTTTTGTTTGAAGATCAATCCCTTATCAATCCTTCATTTCTCCTTTAGTGCTGACTGGCAACAAAATTACAGTCACAGTCAAGTCACTTTCCTTGGGCCATACAAAACTAACATCCAACCCATCATCTTAGGGTTTGCAACTACATATAGTACCCTTTCCTTGGTTTATGTGCTCACATTAGGGTTTTCCACGCTAAGCTAAGGATTTTTTACCTACTAGGTGGAAAAGTTGCTTGACAACTTTGAAAAGTTGTCATGCAACTTTTACAACTTTTGAGAAACTTTCTCAATGTTGCTTTTCTTGACTCCTAGGCCCACATTGGGCTATCCTATGGACACCACCATGCTAATAAGGACCCTAAAAACATCAAAGGCACACATACCCTCTACCCCACAAGAAAACTCAATCTAGACTTATGAAACTAGGACCTAAACTAGGACCAATGAGCACATGGCTCTTATGATATTTACAATGGCTTCTTAAAGAAGAAAGAACACAATAAAATCAAATGGTGGGAGCCCTTTGAAGGGTTCTCCTACACCATACTCCCCCTCTACAAAAAACTAAGGAACTAGGGGAGTGAGAAGAGCTGGATCAATGCTAGGCTTCTTGAACCTGCTCTCTTCAACCCAGGTAGCTTCAGACATAGGTTGACCTACCCACTTCACTAGGTGCTCCATGTAGAGATGGTGTCTATTAGACTTCTACACCCTTGACTCCAAGATCTCCTCTACTATGGGCTTCTTCACTTGAGGTAAGGCATTCACATCCAAGTCTTGCAGTACCTTGGCTTAATTCTTAGTCTGCCCTGTTATCTAACCCTTGTACATTATAAGATCAGCAACATTGAAGACTAGTGAAATGGCTAAATCTGAAGGAAGATCAACCTTGTAGGTGTTCTCACCATATTTTGATAGAATTCTACAAGGTCCTACCCTCTTCATTTGTAGTTTAGTAGGCTTGTCACTTTGCATTCTATCTTTGCTCAGATGGACCATCACATAGTCACTCACTTTGAACTAAACCTCTCTCCTTCTTTCATCCACTTTGGCCTTCAATTTTTGAGTAGATTCTAGGATGGATTTCTTGACCTGCTCTTGGATCTCCTTGATGGTTTTAGTGAAATCCTCTGCTTGACCACTCTTCATCTCCATGGAACCAAGTTCCCTGAGTTCATACACTCCCCTTGAGTGTCTACCATAGACAACCTCAAAAGGACTCCTTCTAGTGGTCCTATTTACACTATCATTATAGGCATACTCTGCTTGTGGAATGACTAGATCCCATGTCTGTCCATACTCCTTGGTTAGACACCTCAACAAGTTGCCTAACACCCTATTATTGACTTCAGTTTGACCATCAGTTTGTGGATGGTAAGCTGAGCTAAATGATAAATTAGTTCCTAGTCTCCTCCACAAAGTTTTCCAAAAATGGCCCATGAACTTTTTGTCCCTATCTGAAACAATGCTTAATGGGAGTCCATGAATCCTTACAATCTCCTTAAAGAAGAGATGTGCAATATAGCTAGCATCATGTGTAGTTCTACATGGAATGAAATGGCTCATCTTGGAAAATCTATCTACTACCACATAGATGCTATCCACACCTATCTTTATCTTGGGGAGTCCTACTACAAAGTCCATGCTTACACATTCCCAAGGCCTATTTGGGACCGGTAGTGGTTGATAGAGGCCTGCATTACTTGATCCTCCTTTTGCCCTTTGACACGCACCACATTGCTCCACATACCTTTTCACATCTCTTGGCAACTTGGGCCAATAGTAGTACCTTTGTATTAGATCCAAAGTTTTGTTGACTCCAAAGTGTCCTCTTAGACTACCATTGTGTTTTTCTTGGATGAGGTTTTCTCTCATGGATCCTCTAGGCACACATAACTAATTACCTTTGAACAAGAGACCATTTTGGAGAGTGTAATCTGCATACTCACCATGAAAATGATTCTGAAACTCCTTGCAAACCTTGTAGGCTGATGAGAAGTCTTCATCTCCTTCATAGAGGTCCTTGAAACCTTCTATTCCTATGCTCTGCAACTGTAACTCTTGAACTGTCAACAACTTTTTTCTTAAAGCATCTGCCACCTTGTTGAGTTGCCCCTTTTTATGCTTAATGGTGAAGGTGAAGGATTGGAGGTATTCCATCCATTTCAAATGTCTATTGCTAAGCTTCTCTTGAGTGTTAATGTAACTCAAAGCCTGGTTATCTATGAACACCACAAATTCCTTTTGGAGTAGGTAATGCCTCCACTTTTTGAGAGACTGAACTAGTGCATACAACTCTAGGTCATAGGCCGAGTAATTCTTGTTGGCCTCATTAAGCTTCTCACTAAAGAATGCCACAGGCCTTCCCTCTTGACTCAATACACCCCCTACTACAATTACACTTTCATCACACTCCAATGTGAATAGTTTGTCAAAAGTAAGTAAGAGTAGGATGGGTTTTGTGGCTACTTCTTGCTTCAATAATTGGAATGCTTTATCAGCATGTTCAGTCCATTTGAACTTAGTTTTAAGGCCTCCTTTTATGGTGTCAAGGACTAGTGCACATATGCCACTAAAGTTCCTCACAAACTTCCTATAGAATTGAGCTAAACCATGGAAACTCCTAACTTCAATCCATGTTCTAGGGGCAAGCCAATTCAAGATTGCTTCCACTTTGCTTGGATCCATCTTCAAGGTTCCCTTAGACACCACAAATCCCAAGTAGACCAACTCTTGCTTCAAGAAGTCACACTTCTCTAGGTTGATTGATAACTTCTCTTCATGTAGCCTCTCTAAGACTAACCTCAAATGCTCAAGGTGCTCCTCTTTGGTTCTGCTATAGATGAGTATGTCATCTAAGTACACCACCACAAACCTACCTGTGAAGTCCTTTAACAACACATTCATCAACCTCATGAAGGTGCTTGGGGCATTGGTGAGTCCAAATGGCATCACAAGCCACTCATACAATCCTTCTGTGGTATTAAAAGCGGTCTTCCACTCATCACCCTCCTTAATTCTAATATAGTGATAACCACTTTTAAGGTCCAACTTGGTAAAATACATAGCACCTACTAAATAGTCCATCAGATCCTCTATTCTAGGAATGGGAAATCTGTACCTTATGGAGATCCTATTGATTGCCCTTGAATCAGTGCAAAGTCTCCACTTGCCTCCCTTCTTTGATGCTAGCACTACCAAGACTACATATGGGCTAATGCTCTTCTTGATCAGTCCTTGTTCCAACAACTCCTGCACTTGTCTTGCCACCTCCTTGTTTTGATCAGGTGTGAGCTTATATGTAGCTTTATTAGGTAGGGATGCACCAGGAACAAAGTCTATTTGATGGCTTATAGACCTTCTTTGTGGGAGTGTTGCAAGTGCTCCATCACTCACTATGTCCTTATACTCTTGCAACATTTGCTTCACCTCCTTGGGTACCTCTACCTACAACTTGTCTTCCTCCTCCTTTGGCTTCACAAAGATGGCACACCTCACTGTCTCCTCCTCATGTAGAAAGTGTAAGAACTCTACCAATAGCCAATAAGACACTACGTGTTCTTGAGGTTCCCTCTTCATTCTCTATCAAAGACTGAATCTTAAAGGTTTTGCTATCCTTCTTTAAGGAAATGGAGTTCTCCTCTCCATCATAGATCACTTTCCTATCAAATTGCTAGGGTCTACCTAGCAATAGGTGACAGGCATCCATGGGTAACACATCACAAAGGATCTTATCCTTGTATCCTCCAATAGAGAACTCCACCCAAGTCTGTTCATTGACAAGCACACTCTGCTCTTGATTCAACCATGTCACCTTGTAAGGGTTAGTGTGGGGTATCCTTGTGAGTTTCAACTTCTTGGCTACCTCATTTGATATTATGTTATCAGTTGACCTTGAATCAACTATCACCTTGCAAACCTTTCCAAGGATCTTTCATCTCACCCTAAATAATGCTCTCCTATGCTTAGGTTCATTCTTAACCAGCTGTCTTATCAAGACCCTATTGAACATTAGATTTTCTCCAATCTCTAATTCAATATGGTCCACCTCAGGTGTCTTGCTGCTTGATGTGTCTTCATGAGCATAAGCAACCCTCCTTTCACTATTTGATGAGGTAGGCTTGTCAAGGCATCTATAGGCCAAGTGTCCAAATTGACCACAGTTGTAACATTTCATAGTTGCAAAGTAGGAGTTACCCCTACCAGTACCTCTACCACTACTTGGACCCCCTTATGCACCTCTTCATTTAGAATGGCCTCCTCTGAGATTGGCTTCACTGCTATGTTCAGTCAACTTGGATTCTCCTTGGTTCCTTTGCTCACTTGCCTTGCTTTGGTAACCACCTCGGTGATTCATTTGATCTCTACCTTTGCCTCTACCCCTGTTATTAGAGTCTCCTTTCCTTTTGTTCCTCTCTTCCACCTTGGCAGCAAGCTGATGACATTTTTGGATAGTGGTGGGAGTCCATATGCTTATTTCCTCTTGAAGTTCCACTTTATGCTGCTTAGATACCTAGCCACCTTGATAGATTCCTCTTCTTGGACTGTGGGTCTAAGACAAATCTTTAAAAACTCTTCAGTGTAGGAGGTCACATCAAGGTCCTTTTTCTTCAATCCCTATCTCTTCGTATGAAGTTGGACTTCATAATCCTCTGGTAAGTAGTTATCCTTGATCTTACTCACCATGGCCTTCCAATTTGCAATAGGTAGCTTCCCCATACTAACTCTCTCTTCTTGCAGGTACTTCCACCATGTCAAGGTTGCTCCCCTTAGTCTTGATTTGGCAACCTTAACCTTTTGAGCTTCTATCACTCCCTCACATTCAAAGTGGTTCTCCATACCCTCAATCAATTCCATGACAGTGTCAATGTCCATCCTTCCATTGAAATGTGGCAATCCTTCAAAAGCTTTGGTATTCAAAGCCTTAATGGCCTTTACAAAGGGTTCTTCATTGATCAAGGGGTCTGGTTCAGGTATAATGTCATCTATATCAATAGCTTTCTTGCCTTTATCCTTGGTGTCCTCACCCCAAGGTCCATGTGTCCTTTGATCCACCACTTCTTGTAGCTTGTCCCTAATCTCGCTCATAGCTTCTTCAAGGAGTCTGTTCTTCTCCTTTTTCTCTTCTACCTCCCTAGCTAGCTCTGCATTAGTGACCATTTTTTTCTCCCCTACCGATTCACTAGAATATAGAGACATGCACGGTCACCAAATCTTTAACTTGCTCTGATACCAATCTGATGGGATAGAGAATGGGATAGACTAGCCTAGTCTATGCTCTTAGATCCTTTCCTTGGATCACTAGGTGTTATAACCACACCCTAATGTCTCTAGGACTTCCCCTGCTTGTGGAATCCCCTGACCTTGCCCAATCCACCCACCAACAACTTGAAATACTTCTCCTAAGGTCTCACCTACTCATGAGATTCAAAGAACCCTTACTTAGGCTAATAAGGGTTTGGCTTGTCCACATCTTCTTAGGTCCTAGCATGGATAGGACAGTTCTTAGACATGGTTTCCCATCCATTCATGTGCCCCCAAGAGGTTTTAACTTTCCAACCCCTTACCGATTTGACTATTTTGCCTTTTTCCTACAAAATAGGGCTACAAGGAATGTGCCCAATTAGGCCTCCTATCCAGACTTTTAGGGCTCCCTCTTGCATATGATATGCTTGTGCAACTCCCCAAAATAACTACTATTCATTTGGCAAGGGCTCAAGGATTTTTCTAGTTTTGGGCCTCCAAGTGTCCGTACACTGCCATAGGTGAATTTTGAGGTTTTTAAGGGTTTTAAAGAGGGGTTTTTTAGGCCTGCTAGGGTCACAGTGTTGGTTTGATGTTTTTACCACCTTGTCTAGATTGTTGGAAGATCCTCCTTCTCACTAATGGTGCTCCACACACCCCTCTACAACTCCTCCAAAGGGTGCATCCTCCTCTAACCTACCTTGCTCTCCTAGACCTCTACAACTTTAACCCTTCCTAGCTAGGCACTGTCTAGTCTCGTCTAGGAGTGGGTTTTGGTTGGCTTCCCTACATCTCGAAGGGCCCTGCTTGCTTTGAAGTAATGTATAGGTTCTGTATTCCTATTCCCCATGGTTTCATGGTGATTCCACAATGGGGAAAGGAGTTATCAACCCATTGACACAAACCAGTCCAAAACTGGACAATGAGAAGAGAGTTTACAAAATATTTACAAACACACAAAACCTGCAAAACAAAACCTAATCTAAATGCTCAAAATGAAGGCATATACACCATATAAGACTCTCAACATAGTTTTGTTTGAAGATCAATCCATTATCAACCCTTCATTGCTCCATTAGTGCTGACTAGCAACAAAATTATAGTCACAGTCAAGTCACTTTCCTTGGGCCATACAAAACTAATGTCCAACCCATCATCGTAGGGTTTGCAACTACATATAGTACCCTTTCCTTAGTCTATGTGCCCACATTAGGGTTTTCCATGCTAAGCTAAGGATTTTTGACCTACTAGGTGGAAAAGTTGCTTGACAACTTTGAAAAGTTGTCATGCAACTGTTGCAACTTTTGAGCAACTTTCTCAATGTTGCTTCTCTTGACTCCTAGGCCCACATTGGGCTAACCTATGGACACCTCCATTCTAAGAAGGACCCTAAACACATCAAAGGCACACATACCCTCTACCCCACAAGAAAACTCAACCTAGACTTATGAACCTAGGACCTAAATAAGACCAATGAGCACATGGCTCTTATGATATTTACAATGGCTTCTTAAAGAAGCAAGATCACAATAAAATCAAATGGTGGGAGCCCTTTGAAGGGTGCTCCTGCACCAATCCCACATAGAGCTAACAAACGAGTGGATCGGTGGGTTTTAGACCACCTAGCGTAGGGGGAGCGGGTGGATCTAGGGGAGGAGGTGATGAGGAGGGGGCTGGGGAGACATGTGGAGAGAGCTACCTTCATTTTGACTTGTGCCATTTTTTTACTGTTTGGGGAGATCATTGTATTATAACAGACATATTCATTTTTGAGATATATGTATATGATTTTGGTAGTAGTTATACATATATCTTATTATGGACATTATGATGGACTCTATTTATTATTTCATGATATGATTGTGGATGTTGATTATGGATGTATTATGGTGACCTATTTTTGATGCAGGATGGATGCTTATATATATCTTATGCTTATGATGTGCTACTGACATGCTAATGGATGCAGGATGGATACACTTGCATGTATTTTATGATATGTTACTGACTCTGACTCTTTGATGGATGTAGGATGATTTACCATCTAGATGCATATGTTTTTGAGATTTTTTATGATGTGAATATTTGTATGATGTGTTTCTTTGAGATTTTTTTGATGATTTAAGAATGCATAATGCAATGGATATGTAATGTAATAAGAAAAGTGAATATGGAATGTAATGATAATGAAATGAATATATACTCATAAAATGATAATTATAACAATTTTGGATGCAAACTAGGTGATAAATAATGCAACAAAATATGAAATGCAATCTAAATGATGGATAAGAATTCAAGATGTACGTTAAATGAAATAAATAAATAACAAGATTTGAGATACAACCTAAATGATTAATGCAATAAAAATGCACCCATATGAATAATGCAATTTGTTTGTGAATATTCCGATCATAATAGAACAACCTTGAGTAGAATAGATGAATAGGGGGGAATTGGAGACTCCATAGGGATGTTAGATGGGGGAAATTGAGGACTTGATGGAAATGATGGGGGGAATTATGCATGAAAGATGTGGAGAGCCACCCTAGTTTAATATTTCCCTAGGAAACCCAAGGTGTGGACTGACTCACAGTCAAGTGAGAATTCTGTATACACAACTATGTAAGTGTTGAGAAACATTGATGCAAAGTTATGGGTATGTGCAAGGAAACCCTCAAACACACATATATCCCTTGTACATGAAAAGATAAGTGTTGATAAATACTAGTACCAGGTTGTTAGTTTGTACAAGGGAGTTCCAAAACATACTATTCCATGAAAATATGCCCCAATATACACCCATTGTAAACATACTTGGATGTGGAGGATCCAGGCAGTCATGAATAGGAGTAGTCATAGGACAAAAAGATGCAAGTCAAAAATAAAAATCCAAAATCAAACAAGTCACCCATACATGACCAACTATCGTCTCTTACCAAGAGTAGGATTAGGATGAAAGATTAAACTGATAGGAAAGGGAAGGATTCATCCCTAGGGAAAAGGATAAGGTGGATATGATTGACTAGGCAATTGACCAAATGACCATGAGGACCGGCCTACAAATGTAGGACTAACATCAAGACTTGATGAAGCTCACATGTAGGCGCAAGCTCAGGAAATGGGAGAAAGCTCAATTTGATGGGGTGATCTTTATTCATGATTCAAGCAAACACTCATCATCATGCGAGTGATTATTTTGTCAGGCGTGGGCGAGTAGGTGGATGATTAATACTATGGTAGAAGGATTGGATAGCGACAATTAATCATGGATATGTGATGGGTAAGTGCTGGGAGAATGAGTCTAACCTGATAGGCGATGGATCAAGATTATTTACCTTGAATCCTGCATGCAATTTTTCACCAAGGTACTTTCCCATAGTGACACAAAGTGGTTTTCACTAATGGACGAATCGATTTTTCTTTACTTAGTTCCTTTTTTTTCTTTTTTTTGTATTTTTCTTGATTTTTTAATTTGTTTAATTTTTTGGAGATTTTAAGACAATTGGTGACCCTCTGAGGACTAAGAATAGAATCTCTTTAGGTGCATGATTCTCATCGGTTCATTCAAGGGATCTCTTTCAGGAGTAGCCAATTGATATTCCCCTGATCCATACTTTGTTGTGATCTCATATGGTCCAAGCCAATTGAGCTTGAACTTGTCTTTCTTCTCTCTCTTTCTTGAAGGTTTCTTTGATTTTCCATGAGGACGAGATCACATACTTCAAATTCCTAGAATCTGACTTTCTTATTATAACTCAAGTGTAGGTGATTCCGATATACCCAGAGATGGTTTAAGCCCTTGAGGTGCTTTTCATCTAGCAGTTCTAGCTCTTGCAGTTTGGGAACTCTATATTTTTTTTCTAGGATTATATTTTATAGTGACACCCTTAGGAAGGTGATCTCGATCTCAAGAGGGAGGACATCTTCAAAGCCAAAAATGAGGGAATATGAAGTAGCACTTGTGGGTGTGTGGATGGAGGTGCGGTAAGCCCACATAGAAGGATGGAGTTGGAGGTGCCAATCACAACTTGCTTCATTGACTATCTTTTTAAGAATTTGGATTAAGGTTTTGTTAGAAGCCTCATCTTTATCATTACCTTGCGAGTAATAAGGAGTGGAGAAGCAGTGTTGGATATCAAATTTCTAACAAAGCTCTTTAACATTCTAATTTTTGAAAGGTTTGCCATTATCTATAATGATAACTTTGGGAATTCCATAATGACAGATTAAAAAGTTCAAAATGAATTTAGAGATCTGTTTACCAGTGGTGAAGGTAAGGGGAATGACCTCCACCCACTTGGTGAAGTATTCAATGGTAATGATAATGAATTTATGATCGTTGGAGGATGCAAGGTGGATCTTTCCAATGAGATCGAGTCCCCACTGTGAGAAGGTCCATAGTGTAATAAAAGGCTGCAAATCTTGTGATGGAGTGTGGATCTTGATGAACTTATAAGGCATTGAGAGGGGGAGGTGGATCAAGCCAAGTAAAAAATAACACAAATCTGATTAAGCACCTTAACAACTTGAAACTTGATACACAAATGAGAAACACAATCACATATGCAATCAATCAATAGAATAATTAACACATAACACAAGATATTTATATGTGGAAAACCCAAATGGAAAAACCACAATGGGAGTTAGTACCCACAAGATAACTATTTGGTGAATATAAATCTTGACCGGTTAAGGTCTTACAATGATATTGCCCTATTAGGAGAAGACTCAGTTAAGAGTCACCCAGTTAGGGGATTTTCCTATCAGCCTTTTGAGGAGCTCAATGAGCTATTAGTGTCAACCTTGTGTGAGGATTTATCACCCTTTTTGAGAGCTTCCCTATTAGGGGACTTAAAGATTTAAGGCCTATTAGGACCTACACAGTTAAGGGATTTAGCTATTGTAATTGTTAGGATAACAATAGTAAAAAGATCCTCCTATAACACCTTTTGTGTTTGATAAGATCCGCTTCAGAACATTACATCATCACATACACTTCATCTCAAAACTCCTCTAATCACCGCACTATCAGAGATACAACAATCACTAATGATTTATCACACATTCAAGCTCATACTCTATACTTACTTCATACCTCATCACACATCTTAAAAGCATCATTAAGTCAGCTAGAACCTTGGAACAATTCCCTAGGTTCAATGAATCTAGTCAAACTTGTAATACTCTCCTTACATAAGTCGTGCACCAACTTAACACATCAAATTTTGTGTCGGTTAACTGATCTGAGTGATTATCATCACTACCAGTTAAGTTTCTATCAACTTCTTTGTTCAACCAATCAAAATTATTTCATTTGATCAAATTTGCTTGTGTGGTCATGAACATATCTTCATCTAATAGTATTCAATGCTTCTGCAAAACCTCATCACTTCATCCTTCATGAATTTCATGTATCGGTTATTAGAATGTAAATCTATCTGCCATTTACTGTAGGACTTAGATGACTTAAGACACATAGTTTCCATCAATGACAACATACAAAATAGTCATTATGCAATATTCTAACTTCATACATGTACCAGTTTCAACAAGCAAACAAGTATTACCAGTTGATCAAATGATCAAATGCCAAAAGTCTCCCCCTTTGGCATTGATGGCAACACTTAGGAAATTTTTTGTCAACTAAGTGTGCAAAACAAAAAGTGACAACTTTCTGAATACATAGACTCATACTCCCCCTTAGTAATTGCTTCTATTTACAAAACTCAAATCATTACTCCCCCTTAATAGTACATACAAAATTTTGACTCTTAGACAAACTAATTCTACTCCCCCTTGGACAACAATGTCAAATAAAGAAGCAAAATACATACATTACATCAAAATTTGTCAGCAAAACTGCATGTATATATAGAGATAAAAAAATTTAAAGTTCTTACAATGCAAGTCTTAAGAAAACATCACTGTAATGAAAACTTCAACTATTTAAGATCATTGTCCCAATTTTCTAACAGTGTCTCGGTAATCGCAACATGTGTCATTATCTGTGCTACTAACTCCTCCATAGCATCAACTGTACTCATCTCAGGAGTAGCCAAAATTGCCCCTCACTCTTTGAATGCTCTTTGAAGAATATCTGCTTTTGGAAGTAGTTGAGTTTGGAGTTCTTTCAGAGATCTGACCCATTTTGCTTGCTCATGTTCATAGAGTTCTAACTAGTGCTATAGATCAACAACCTTCTACCAAAAGTGATTACAGAGTCCTATATTAGTGTGAATGTTTCACTTAACTTTTATAACTCATGCTCAGTATCACCTCTCTTCTTTCTCAAGTGAGCACAAAGTAGTGAAAATCTCATAGCTTGTTTCCAATCCGGTCTTCAAAAAGTCTTTATTCATTGTTAGGGCTACTTTGCCTCTATCTATTTCACCCATGAACTATTCTACCTTTTTCTTCTTGTAATCCTTTTCAACAGAAATGTATGAAGCTTCTTCAAAGGTTTTGAGTTGTTCACTGACATTAACAACTAACTATCCAAGTTTGGCAATAGGGGTAGCCAAATGATTTGTATCAGTCTTCGATAGGAGACTTGACAAAATACCAACATTGGTCTACATATTTTTTGCTTCTCTTCATTGTTCCTTCAATCTTTTCTTTTGTGCATGAGATTGCATAGCAGTAGAAATCTCCATTAACTTGGAAGAACTCAAATTGTCCATACCAATAGGACCTTTAATGCCCATGAAGTCATCATCATCATCATCATCATCAATTATTGTTTTCTTCTTTTTCTCTATCTTTCTTCCTCTATTTTCTTCTCTTCCTTCTTTTCATCTTAAACTTCTTTCCTCTCCTCCTTGTCTTTTTATGTCTTCTCTTCATTAGTGGTGTCCTTGACTAGTGGGGGATTTTCAATAGTTTGTGTGTCGACTTGAATTTCATCCTTAGAATGTTACCTACAACAAGTTAGTTTCACAAAATACAAATGGAAATGCTACAGGAAATCCAAACTCAACCAATGAAACTACATGAAATATATATGAAATAAAAATGCTATTTTTACCTTCATGATTTACGTCTCATCGTGTCCTAACTCCACTATTCTTAGTTGCAAATGGTGTGCTCTCAGACAAGCATTGATAGCTTCCAAGATGGCATATGAAGAATGGACTGATAAATGATGGTTCACAAATGCTATGATATGTAATACTACATGATTATGCTAAAATTCTATTTGCTATATGATAATTGCTATTTCCTTCAAGATTAAAACTCACAGATGCATAAGTTTTACAAATGATTTGCTTGAAAATGCACTTGAAGTCTAACTCTCTCTCAACTGAAGCTCTTGATTTTATAGACCTTGAGAGGATGAGATGATGTGGCTTAGATCAATGGTCAAGATTAGATCTGTAGATTTGGATGGTTGTGAGCAAAGGTGAAGGTTGAGAGATAGGGGGATGGAGAAGACAAGTGTCACTCATCTTACCTTGACTAGGTTGCTGACTGAGGGAATCTAGGAATGGTTGGAGAAGATTTAGGCATGAGAGGACAAGTGGACTCAAGTCCTTCCTAAGATGTAAGGATGTTGGAGAGAGTATAGAAGGAGGTTATGAAATATGTGTACGTACACAATATTCATTAAGTTTGGAGGTTGAAGATAAATGATGAATTAATATTTAAGAAATATTAATTTCCTTAGCTACATGATGGATGAGTTGGCAAAGGGAAGATGAAGTGGAGATGGAAGGATGAGTTGGATAAGAAAGATTAAATAATTTAAGAAATTATTTAATATTTGAGACTATAGGATAGGAGAATAACCATTAAATATTAGATATTTAATTAATTAGAGGCATAGGATAGATGAATTAATTAATAAAATATTTCAATTAAATTAATTAATAGAAAGAAATGAAATGAATTAAATAAATTAATCTTTTCAAATTAACTATTTAATAGAAGAATAAATATTAAATAAATATAAATTATTTATTTAATTGCTCATAGCCAATTTTATGTGTATACATTTTGTCCCACTTTGAAATGATGTCGAGACAACATTGTTTCAAAGATTATATCTGTTGGTAAATGCACACTCTAATGAGAAATTGTAGGTGATTGAAGGTATTATCATTGATGGCAACCTTACAATCATGTGATACTAGTAGGCACCGACACTGGCACCGGTAGATTCTACATAGGCATACAGTTCACCAACACAGAAAAGAAAGATTACCGACACCATGGCCAACAAGAATTTTGTTTAAATGTATTTTGTATTTAATTGTAAAATCTTTTGTAAGTCGACTTGGCGGAATGTAATATGACTCATATAAGTATGAGATCATTGTAGATCATTTATGATGTAGGTAATGGAAGGATTATATACAGACTAAATATGCAAATTGTAAGACAGATATTGGATAAGGGTTTATGTATATTGCAAAGCTTAAACCGGTACTAAATCTCGCATAGTATATGCTGATCTCAAGCAGTACATGATATTGGATTTGTATAATCCATTTTTGTAAGTCAGTGAGACTTCTTTTGTAATTGACCAATGAGCTCTAGGCACTTGGCCTTCCTGCATGTGCAGGCCCCTATTGTAAACAATAATATTCCCTTATTGGCCAGTAAGGGAATATTGTGGGTCACAAATCACATCGAGGTTTTTCCCACACAGGGTTTCCTTGTTAAAATATTATGTTATGGTGTGTCTTTCATTTTGTGGTTGTTATTCTTATATACTGCATTATTTCTAGTTTATCGGTACACAGTTTTGAATTTCTTTTCATGTTATAATTTAAGAAAGTTCACTTACCGGTCAGATACTGATTCACCCCCCCCCCTCTCAGTATCTTTGGGAATCCTAACAATTGGTATTAGAGTCTAGTCCTCTATTTTCAAAAGTCTAACAACTTGAGGAAGATCTTGACACCGGTAGAGATGGAAAACTTGAAAAAGCAATTGGAAACAACTCTTTCAGACTTTTATGCAGAAAAAGTGAAAAATATCAAACTTGAAGATGATCTAAAGGCTGCACAGGATATTATTTGAGGACTTCAAGAAAATTTCACTATATAAAGAAACAAAAGAAGAGAACTTTGTGAAAAGATGCAGAATGATGAAGATGAAAAGGAAACTCTTAATGATCTAGTGAACAAACTAAGACAAGAAAATAGTACAATGAAGAATGAGATGTAGGACATGACTATGAGATTTTGTAAAGAGACTGAAAATCGGAGGAAGAATGAAGATGACTTGGCTAGAAGAATCAATGTTGTTGCAAATGAAAATCTAAGACTCATTCATGAGAGTGATATGCTAAAGACAGATCTAATTCACTTAGAACATGACAAAACTGAAGTCATGAGACATAAAGATTTCTTGGAAAATGAGTTGGCTATTGCAAATCAACACAAGGAGAAATTCAAGAAAATTTTAGAGGAATTTGATAACATGTTGAAGAATCAGAAACCTAATGGTGATACAAATGGTCTTGGTTTTGAAGTTGGTGAAAGCTCTGATACTGCAAACAATCATGATCATAGCAAACCAGTAAGAGAACCTAATGCTTACAAATTTAATGGGAAGTGCTTTAACTATAACAAGTATGGTCATAGAGAAAATCAGTGTAGATCTAGAAATTATTAGAACACTAATATACCCACTAGTCAATGTTCTAAATGCAACAAAGTTGGTCACAATTCAAAAAATTGCAAAATGAATGTAAGATGTTATGTTTGTGGAAGATTTGGACACTTATCTAATCAATGCAGAACACATACCAGCATAAGATATGGGAAAGCTATTTAGAAAAACAATGTGACTTGTTATGCTTGTAACAAGATTGGACATATTGCAAAATTTTGTAGAAGCAAGACATCATCAGAAAATAACAAAGGACCTATCTTAAAAGGTAAAGAAAAAGTTGAAGAGGTAAAGCAATAATTCTCAAAGTAATGGATCAGAAAGCCAGATCAGAATGTTGATGGGATTTCTCCTCCACTAGCAGAACAGAGTATCACTCTACCAACAGGAGACTCTTCATCTAATTGAAGGAAGATCCTTTAGGGGTTTAGCAATAAATTGAAAAACATGCTAATATACCCTCTATTGATGGTGAGAAGTTGAATTACTTCTTTACCGATAGATGAGTTAAGTTGTGACTTAAGTGGAAAGCATTAAATGTGGTAGTTGGAGAAAATAACATTATAAAGTAAGTGTTCTGGCTACTTTTTATTCATCGAACATTCAAATCTCCTGAGAGCACGAAAATTCTAAGCAAGGGCATCCATAGCGAGAAGGAAGCAAATCATTCAAGCACACATACCTAAAGGAAGATTAAGGTATTTATAACCATGGCGTCCTCCTCTGTTCCTGAATTCATTGCAAACCCTATTATTGTAGAAGAAGTTAAATGCCCTAGACCCATGTTTAAGATTATTCCTAACATTGCAAAGAAAGATGATACCCTAGGGGTATTCTCTCAAACTCCTAAAGGAGTAGTATATGCTGAAGACCCTAGAATGTACATACATTGTCACATAGAAGAACTAGGAGATGAAGAAATCAAGAATATGTATTAGACTATTTTATGTGATGAATCTAGAAACATCAAAATGGAACATAAGATAGTGGAAACCCTAGGTTTTACTGAAATCCTTAGTATCCTGGATTTTCCCAAGGATGTTATAAGGATTATGCTAAGAAGAGTGCATGGAGAATTCTTTTGGTTGGATTCAATTCATAAGATCATGAAAGAGGTAGTTAGGGTAGTGAAAGGCTTACCCTCCTCCAGTAGTAGGCCTGACAAAACTAAGAAGGTCTCTAATGACACTGTAAAGACCCTAACCGGTGCAACTTTCGACAAGAGATCACTTAGAGTCAATGATATTAAAGATGTAAATGTAAAATTCATTAGCATGGTACTTGGCTACAAAGCGACTCATACAAACAAACTAAACTTAGTCTCTAGGCTTGTGTATTAAAAGTGCTTATGACTTAGTGAAAAACAATGCTAAGATTGGCATCTGTGAATGGCTGAAAGATGAACTAATGGAAAACCTAAAGAAAATCAAAGGTGACAAGAAGGGAACCATCAAATTTGGAAATCTACTTGTAAGTTTAATGCTATACATCACCATAGAAGTACCTAGTACTAGCAAGAAAGACTTTGAATTTGATATACCGGTAGGAAAACAACTATTGAACCTACTAAACAACATGGGAGAAAATAGAGATAAGAACATCAATGAATATTTCCAAGCACTTAAGGCAAAGTTGAAATCTAGAACAAGACTGTCCCAAGCTATTGTTGATAAATACAAGGATGACATATGCTTTGTGGTAAATAAAGATGAAATCTGGATGGAAGTAGTTGTTCCAAGGACTATTTGGGTAACCGAAATGGGATAAGAAGCTAATGAGAACATAATTGAGACATATGGAAAATCTCTACTTGAGGCACCAAGAAAACTGGATGAGAAATTCTTTGGCAATGCTGAAACAATTGAGAGTGGCATTCAATCACAAAAAAGAGTTAAGAAAACTGAATAGATAGTGAGGAAAGGTACAAGACAAGCTAAAGCAATTAAGGAAGATGTATTGAAGCAAACAAGTATTAAGGAAAGTGAGTTAGAAGGACTTCAACCGGAAGGTCATCCTTCACCAGTTGCAACTTCTTCTAAAAGTGATATACCGGACGAATTCAAAAGGGTAGTAAGGAAAAGAAAATCCTCACCGACACCCTCACCTACACCCAGAAAAACAAGACAAAAGCAACAGGTAGTGAGGCCTCCAGTTAAGAAGTTAACTCCAAAGAAGAAGAAGTTAAAACAGGATATTGCTCCACTAGACAAACTTCTAAGTGAAATAATTGAGCATGGAAAGCTGAGAAATATTAGTAAGATGTATAACACACTTTCCACTGATGATAAAGAAAGCATAGAGAATAGTGTAATCTTACACTTAGACATATACAAGAAATTTTTGATGGAGATTGTTGATGAAATACCCACTAATTTATACAGAAGACTAGAAGCTAGAAGGGTAGCTATTGTTGAGATAGACAAAAAGATAAAAATAGAAAAATTGCTTGCAGTTCACCTATTGAACTCCACTAAAGAGATAGATCAATTAATCAGTGAGGGCAACTGGACAGTATTTTCAACCGGTCACGGACATGTTGCACTTATGGCAGGAAGAGTGAATGAAATTTTAGAAGAGACTGTAGATCAATGGGATATATTCTTTGTTGCAAAAGAGGAACAAGAAGAGCTTAAAAGACCTAAGACCATCAGAGTCTACCAAAAGTACAAGGATAAGGGGAGAGGTATGGTAGGTGGACCTCCAAGCTTAAAAATAATTGATAACTTACCCCCACCTCTTTCTGATACTCCACTAGTAGAAACCATTGACACACAACTGACAATAGAGAGTATGGAGACTCCTCATGAGGATACCAATCTTGAATCAAAAATTTTGTACACTATGAACATAGACACCCAAGAGGTAAATATTGTGGTAGATAAGGAATCACTGAAAAGACAAATGTTGCAACAAAGCCACCAGTTGGAAATGTTGAAATTAATAACATTGAAATTAATAACATTGAAATTGGGGAACAACAACAAACTGAAGAATCAAATGATCCTCGGGACACTGGGAAGACAGAAACCACATATGTGCATACTATTGCATCTACTGGGCACTGACAACTACATAAATTGAAAAACCAACTGAGTCACCAACAGTAGATAGTGCAGAGGTGAATATAGAGAAACCAATAGTGCATACTGAGACTTCATCAGAAAAACCAACAATAGAGAGCACAGAGAAACCCTCTAAGGCATAGATTAAGAAATAGAAACATAAACATGCTGAGGTACATGTTCAAACCAAGATAGTGCCATCAGCAATAGCTAAAAAGCCTAAACCTTTGCTAGTAGAAATACAAACACAAATTGACCTACCAGAGGTTGAAACAAGCAAAGTTATTACTACAACTGGTAGCATGGAGATTGTGAAAATAGTTGGGCAAACATCTGGTACTCCAATGATAGAATTTAGACCAATGAATGTGACAGAAGTACTCCTAGATTCTCTTAAGAAAATCACTGAGTGTAATGCACAAGCATACAAGGCTATTGATGACACAATTCCTATTCTTAAATTGATGGCACCCAAGTGCATTGTGGGAATTAAAGATTCCTTAGGTCAACTAGACACATTGTCTAAATACATCACCAGTAACATTTTGATAGTTGATCAAATAAATGAGGAGACATTTAAAGAGAAAATGGAAAAAGAAAAAAATAAATTCTTTGATGAAACAATAAAGAAGTGCATGGGACACATTGGTACCCTTTTACCGGCACTAAACAAAACAATAATGGAGTTTAAAGAATTATATAGAGATACATGCAAGACCAATCTTTTGACAACAGATATAGACAAGGAAATCAGTAAGTTACAGAAAGATATTGATGATATAGCTGACAATCTAATTGGCTCATCTCAACCATTATTAGTTATAGAGTAGGAAATAGCAGGTTTTAAGAAAAACTTAAAAAATTGGAAAAAGAGAAAGGAAAAATAAAAGGAAAGGCAAAAGATCTTAAATGAAAACTCAGTCCCAAATTGGACTACCTCATCTCTTTGAGAAAAGAGATCTCAGAGGCACTTGTTCAAGGACTGAAGACACCGGGAGAGCAAATGCATCACCTCACTGACACTATTCAAAGAACAAAGATAGCATTAAAGGATAGTGAAAAGTTCACTGAGAACCTAAATATTATATTGGCAGACATCTATCAGATTGTAACCCACCAGTTACAAGGATCTAGGTAGGAAACCCACTCCACTGACAATGAATGACAACTTTTGTCATTGATGTCAAAGGGGGAGTAGTAGAGAAGAAAAATCCAAATAACACAAGAGATCATCTGCTCAAGGGGAGCACACTTTTTGATAACACAGTTTTGGTAAGACAATTTTGGCAAATCATTTTTGGATATACAGTTTTGATTTTTCTCATGAGTGTTGCCATCAATGCCAAAGGGGGAGATTGTTGGCAAATGCACACTCCAATGAGAAATTGTAGGTGATTTAAGGTATTGTCATTGATGGCAACCTTACAATCATGTGATAGAGGCAGGAACTGGCACCGACAGATTCTACACCGGCATATAGTTCACGGACACAGAAAAGAAAGATTACTGGCACCATGACTAACATGAATTTTATTTAAATGTATTTTGTATTTAATTATAAAATATTTTGTAAGCCAACTTGACGGATTGTAATATGACTCATATAAGTATGAGATCATTGTAGATCATTTATGATGTAGGTAATGGAAGGATTATATGCAGACCTAATATGCGAATTGTAAGACAGATATTGGACAAGGATTTATGTATATTGCAGAGCTTAAACTAGTACTGAACCTGGCATAGTATATGATATTGGATTTGTATAATCCATTTTTGTAAGTCAGTGAGACTTCTTTTGTAATTGAGTAGTGAGCTCTAGGCACTTGGCCTTCCTGCATGTGCAGGCCCCTATTGTAAATAGTAATATTCCCTTATTGGCTAGTAAGCGAATATTGTGGGTCACAAATCCCACCGAGGTTTTTCCCACACCGGGTTTCCTCGATAAAATATTGTGTTATGGTGTGTCTTTCATGTTGTGGTTGTTATTCTTATTTACTGCATTATTTCTAGTTTATCGGTACACAGTTTTGAATTGCTTTTCATGTTATAATTTAAGAAAGTTCACTTACCGGTCAGATACTGATTCACCCTCCCCCCTCTCACTATCTTTGGGAATCCTAACAAAATCAAGTCTCGATAGTGCACCTGGAAAAGATTAAAAAATCCTAATTGTGTGCCCCCTCAGAAGTCCCATCAATTTATTGAAAACTTTGGTTTGAATGATTGATCTCATGATAATTGATAAAAAAAGTCCCATCAATTAAATTCATTTGTAAAAAAAAAATTAAATTGCCCAATTGAATAGCATTAATTACTCTTCAAATAGTAAATATAAAATTAAACAAGGTTAATTTTAATTTCATTGTTATCATTGTCAGCTTGTGAAGAAAATTTTCTTGGTGAGCTAGCAAAATGGTGATTCTTGTGGAGAACCATCGATTTGAACGTGTTCGATGATATTAGCGACCTCTAGAGTATGGGTATCTGGTATGTATCTTATCTCGAGCTTTGTTTTCAACTTGTTGTGCAACTTTTCATGTTTTTAGGTGCATTTTTGAAATTTTGAATTTTTTTTGTGATTTTTGGCATTAGGTTAGTGCTTTTGCATTTAGATTTAGTGCATATGAAATTAGGTTTAGCCCATTTGCATGTGATAGCGCATATGCTCATTAGAATAGTGCATATGTTAAGGATGTTAGTGTTGGCATATGGACACTCCAATGAGACATTGTGTGTGATTGAAGGTTTTGTCACTGATGGCAACCTTGCAATCCTATGGCACCGGCAAGACATTATACCGGCAAAGCATTACACAGGCAACCTTACAATCCTATGGCACTGGCAAGACATCATACTAGCAAAGCATTACTCAAACAGAACAGTGCTCTGACATCAACAAAATCAATCTACACCGGCACCGGCACAGAAGATGTACACCGACACAAAAGGAAATATGTATACCGACACAGAGGCCGATAGGATTTTTGATATGTAATATTTTGTTTATCATTGTAAGCCGACTTGGAAAATTGTAAAATGACTCTTGTATATAAAAGAGATCATTGTAGGCATTTGTAGGATATGGATAGAATGTAATAAATATTATAAGGCAGACCTAATGTGAGAATTATAGGTCAAGGGTATATGTAAAGAACAGAGCAAGAACCGGTACTGAATCTAGCATTGAAGATGCTATTGTAAAGCAATACAGAATATTGGATTTGTGTAAATCCTCATTGTAAGTCAGTATGACTTCTTATTGAGCAGTGAGCTCTAGGCAGTTGGCCTTCTTGCATGTGCAGGCCCCTATTGTAAGTAATATTCTCTTATTGGCCAGTAAGTGAATATTGTGGAGAGGTATGGTAGATAAGGATTTTTACCTCTATTAGATAAGGAGTTTTTACCAAGGTTTTTTTCCCACACCGGGTTTCCTTGTTAAACATCTTGTGTTATGGTGTTCTTTTCATGTGGAAGCTTTTGGTTATGTTATTTGCATTAATTCTTGCATACCGGTATACTGTTACTTTATATTCTGCATATTCAATTTTAAGAAAATTTCATTACCGGTCAGATACTAATTCACCCCCCCCCCTCTCAGTATCTATGGGAACCCTAACAATTGGTATCAGAGCTTGGTCCTCTATTTTCAAAAGCCTAACAACTTGAGGAAGATCTTGACATCGGTAAAGATGGAAAATCTGATGAAGCAACTTGAAGGAGCTCTTACTGACTATGATGCAGAGAAGTTGAAAAATATCAAATTAGAAGATGATTTAAAAGCAGCTCAGGACATTATTTAGGCACTTCAAGAAAATCTTACTGTTACAAGAAACAAGAGAAGAGAACTTTGTGAAAAATTGCAAAATGAAAATAATGAAAAGGAATCACTAAATGATATGATAAGCAAATTGAAACAAGAGATCATGACAACAAAAAATGAAATGCAGGATATGACTATGAGATTCTGCAAAGAGACTGAGGACAGAAAGAGGAATGAAGAAGAATCGACCAGAAGACTAAGTGATGCAGCAAATGAGAACACAAGACTTAGCTATGAAAATGATATGTTGAAGACAAATCTGATGCATACTCAAAATGACTCGAATGAACTAATGAGACAAAAAGAGATCTTGGAAAGGGAATTGGAAACTGCAAATCAACACAAAGAAAAATTTAAGAAAAGCTCAAAAGAACTTGGTACCTTATTGAAGAGTCAAAAACCTAAAGGTGACACTTCTGGAGTTGGATTTGAAGTTGGAGAAAGCTCCAGTACTGCAAATACCCAAGATCAAAGCAAACCGGTAAGACCCTATAATACTTACAAATTCAATGGAAAATGCTTTAATTGTAATAAATATGGTCATAGGGCAAATGAATGTAGATCTAGGAATTATCAGAACATCAATCCTCCCACCGGTCAATGCACCAAATGCAACAAAATTGGCCATAACTCTAAAAATTGCAGAATGAATGTAAGATGTTATGTTTGTGGAAGATTTGGTCATTTATCAAATAAATGCATAACACAAACCGGCATAGGCTATGGGAAAGCTATTTAGAAAAATAATGTAACTTGTTATGCATGTAACAAGATTGGTCATATTGCTAAATTCTATAGAAGTAAAGGTACACCGATAGATAACAAAAGCACTAGCTTGAAAGGTAAAGAAAAGGTTGAAGAGGTTAAGCAAGAATTTTCAAAACAATGGATTAAAAAAGGTGATCTAAATATTAGGGTTACTCCTCCACCGGTAGAACCAACAAATGCTTCACTGATAGGACAATATGATGCTCCACCAGCAGGACAGAGCAATGCTCCACCAGCAGGATGTTCTTCATCAAATTGAAGAAAATTATCTTGAGGGTTTGGCAATTTAATGACACATGTGCTATTATTCCCTCGGTTAGAGAAAAGAAGTTGAAAATCCTTCATTACCAGCAAATGAAGTTGAGTTAATACATTGCTTGCAAATAATTAATGTGGTAGGTGGTAGAAAAGGCTTTATAAAATAAGGTTTTTGGCTCCATTTCATTTCACCATGAATTCAAACTTTCAGAGAGCGCGAAGATTTCTGAGCTAAGGCATTCCGAGCAAAGAGGCAAAGCACTTCAGCAATCAATCCATCCAAAGGCAGAAAAAGGTATTTATCATCATGGCATCCTCCTCTGCACCTGAATTCATAGCAAACCCTATAGTAGTCGAGGTTATAAAATGACCTAGGCCTATGTTTGAGCTAGTTCCTGAGGTAGCTAAGAAAGATGACAACACAGGTGCTTTTTCCCAAATTCCAAAGGGTGTTGTTTATGCAAAAAACCCTAGAATGTATATTCATTGCAACATAGAAGAATTAGGTGATGAAGAAATCAAAAACATGTACAAATCTGTTATATGTGACAATGCCGAAAATGTGAAACTTGAACATAGAATTGATGAAACCCTAGGATTCACTGAAATCCTCTGCATTCCTAAATTTCCCAAGGAAGTGATTAGAATAGTTCTCAATAGGGTACATGGCTCATTCTTTTGGCTTGACTCAGTGCACAAAATTACAAAGGTAGTTGTGAAAGTAGTAACAGGGTTACCTTCCACCGGTACCAGACCCGACAAAACCAAGAAGGTCTCCAATGACCTAGTAATGATAATTGAGGGTTAATGATGTGACCGATACAAATGTGAGATTCATTAGCATGATTCTAGGTTACAAAGCAACTCATGCAAATAGGCTTAACTCTATTTCCAATTTATGCATAAAGAGTGCTCATGACATGGTTAAGAACAATGTAAAAATTGATATCTGTGAATGGTTAAAAGATGAGTTAATTGATAACTTAGCAAAAATCAAGAAGGATAAGAAAGGAACCTTTAGATTTGGAAATTTGCTTGTATGCTTAATGCTACATATAACCAAATAGGCTCTCGATATAGGCAACAAGGATTTTGGATTTGACATTCCAGTAGGAAAACAATTGTCTGACTTATTCAACAACATGGGTGAAAACAAAGAAAAGAATATCCATGAGTATTTTCAAGCACTAAAGGTCAAAATGAATAAGAGGATCAAACTATCACAGGAAATTGTCAACAAATATAAGGATGACATATGTTTTGTAATAAAAAAGGATGAGATTTGGATGGAAGCAGTCATCCCAAGAACAATCTGGGTTATAGAAATGGGGTATGAAGCAAATGACCACATAGTGGAAACTTATGCCAAAGCACTTCTAGAAGCCCCCCATGAACCAAAGGAAGAAGTATTTGGTACTGCTAAGCACATTGAAAGTCAAATTCAATCTAAAAAGAGAGTAAAGAAAGTTGAGGCATCTGTGAGGAAAGGAAGCAGGCAAGCAAAAGCCTTAAAAGATGATGTATTAAAGAAAACCGGCATAACAAAAGAAGAGTTGGTAGCCCAACAACCTGAAACTCATCTATCGCCGGTAGATACCTCCTCAGAAGGAGATATGTCAGCAACTTTCAAAAGAGTTGTTAGGAAAAGAGACCCCTCACTAGTATCCACTCCTTCACCTAGAAGGACAAGACAGAAGCAACAAGCTGTAAGGTCTCCAGTCAAGAAAGCCACACCTAAGAAAAAGTTGACCCCCAAGAAGAAGAAGAAGATAGACACTGACTTGGCCCCTTTTGACATATTACTGAATGAAATCATAGAGGAAGGTAAATTGAAAAACATAGGTAAAATCTATGACACCCTATTAGAAGATGAGAAAGGACAAATTGAGGAAAGTGCTATACTACACATGGACATGTATAAAAAGTTTTTGATGCAAGTCCTAAATGAAATTCCTGATGAATTATATAAAAGACTTGAGGCTAGAAGGAAAGGAATAATTGAGTTGGATAAGAAAATAAAAATAGAAAAATTACTTGCAGTATACCCAGCCAACTCACCTAAGGAAATTGATGATTTGATAGCTCAAGTCAACCAGATAGTCTTTTCCACTGCACACTGGCAAATATCATTAATGGCAGGTAGAGTTACTAAAGTTTCAACTAAAATAGAAGATGGTTGGGATAGATTCTTGATTGAAAAAGAAAAACAAGAAGAATATATGAATCCCAAGCCCATTCTGGTATATCAAAAGGAAAAAGGGAAAGGTAAAGTTGGTGGACCGCCAAGTATTAAGATTAGAGACAACCTACCCCCACCTCCTTTAAATACTCAACTGGTAAAAACAACTGTAGAAGATCAATCGGTAGCTGAGAGCATGGACACAAAGGATAACAATCCTAATCCTGAAGTCCTATATACTATGAATGTTGATACTCAAAAAATCAACATGTGGTAGATAAGGATACCACAGATAAATCTGATAATAAAGAGCAACCAGCAATAGGAAACCAAGAGCAACCGGCAACAAGAAACTAAGAGCAACCGACAATAGGAAACCAAGAGTAACCGGCAGCAGATTCAGAGAAAAAGATGGAATCTGGAACAAACAGAGAAACCAACAGAGCTAAAGGCTCCAAAATAGATGCCACCGGTAAGAAAAGATGCAGAGAAAACTGTGCTTAAAGAGATGGAGACACAAACAGACCTACCAGAGGTCAATACCAGCATGGTCCCTTCCATCGGCACTCAGTTTACTGGGTCACCATCAAATATAACAGAGGTATTGCTCGATTCTATCAAGAAAATAACTGATTACATCTCACAAGCCTACAAAGCAATAGATGATTCAATTCCAGTTTTGAAATTAATAGCTCCAAATTGTAATATAGCCAACAAAGATTCTTTAGGCTAGTTGGATACACTTTGTAAATATATTTCTGGAAATTTTGAGCAAACAAAGGTAGAAACTGTAAAGGAAAGTGTAGAAAAAGAGAAACATAAATTCTTTGAGGAAGGAATAAAGAAGTGTAACAGTGAATTTGACACACTTCTACCGGAACTGTGCAATTTATTGAAAGAGTACAAAACTCTGTATAAAGACACCTGTAAGATAAATGTTTTGACCATGGATGTAGACAAAATAATGAGCAAGGTGCAGGAAGAGTTAAATAAACTTGCAGATAATTTTGTTAACTCACCCGATGCATTATCAGCTTTTGAGGAAAAGATAACAAATTTTGAGGAAGAATTGCTCAAATTAGAAAGAGAAAAAGAGAAAATAATAAACAAGGCAAAATTTTTGAGATCTAAACTAAGTCCAAGATTGGACTATTTAGCATCTTTGCGTAAGGAAATCTCAAAGGCAGTAACACAGGGTAGCAAAACACCGGCAGAGCACTTACAGCATCTCACTGGTACAATACATATAACTGAGATAGCAATAAAGGAGAGCAAGAAGTTTATGGATGGTATAAACTTAATTTTGGGAGATATTCTTCAATTAATAACTACCCAACTAAAAGGTTGAGGTTATGTATTGGTACAACTACAAATCTACTGACCTTTGTCATTGATGCCAAAGGGGGAGTAGTAGATGAGAAAATTCAAAACACAGGGATCACATGCTCAGGGGGAGTCCTCATATTTTTGGTAACATTTTTTTGGTATACACATTTTTGGATATCTTTTTGAAATTTCTCATGAATGTTGCCATCAATGCCGAAGGGGGAGATTGTTGGCATATGGACACTCCAATGAGACATTGTGTGTGATTGAAGGTTTTGTCATTGATGGCAACCTTGCAATCCTATGGCACTGGCAAGACATTATACCGGCAAAGCATTACATAGGCAACCTTGCAATCCTATGGCACTGGCAAGACATCATACTGGCAAAGCATTACTCAAACAGAACAGTGCTCTGGCATCAACAAAATCAATCTACACCGGCACCGGCACAGAAGATGTACACCGACACAAAAGGAAATATGTATACCGACACAGAGGCCGATAGGATTTTTGATATGTAATATTTTGTTTATCATTGTAAGCTGACTTGGCAAATTGTAAATGACTCTTGTATATAAAAGAGATCATTGTAGGCATTTGTAGGATATGGATAGAATGTAATAAATATTATAAGGCAGACCTAATGTGTGAATTATAGGTCAAGGGTATATGTAAAGAATAGAGCAAGAACCGGTACTAAATCTGGCATTGAAGATGCTATTGTAAAGCAATACAGAATATTGGATTTGTGTAAATCCTCATTGTAAGTCAGTATGACTTCTTATTGAGCAGTGAGCTCTAGGTAGTTGGTCTTCCTACATGTGTAGGCCCCTATTGTAAGTAATATTCTCTTATTGGCTAGTAAGTGAATATTGTGGGTCACAAATCCCACCGAGATTTTTTTCCCACACCAGGTTTCCTCGTTAAACATCTTGTGTTATGGTGTTCTTTTCATGTGGATGCTTTTGATTCTATTATTTGCATTAATTCTTGCATATTGGTATACTGTTACTTTATATTCTGCATATTCAATTTTAAGAAAATTTCATTACCGGTCAGATACTGATTCACCCCCCCATCTCAGTATCTGTGGGAACCCTAACAATTAGCACATATGCATAGGTTAGCACTTATGAATTGTTTGTTAGTGCATATGCATTATGTTGTAGTGCTTCTGCATGTTTTGTGCATTCATTCGTAGGGTTAGCGTATTTGTTGAAAAAGTTAGCGCATATGCTTTTTTAGTGCTTATGTTCAATAGGATAGTGCATATGCTATTTTTGATAGTTGCAAAAGATAAAATCACTTTGATGATTAGATTTAATGTGTTTGATGCATGTGTATGATGAATAGGGACTTGATTGATTGATTGATGTTGTTGGATTGATCGATTTGATTAGTTTTGATAGATTAGCTCTAGGAAACCAATTTAGTTTTTGATGCAAGAGCTTAGCAGAGTTTTGATTGAACTTAGTGATTGATAGAAAGCCATGATTGATTGGTTTTAAAATGATTTGATAGCTTAACTTGCTTCATTTTGATTTGATAGGTTTGATAGCATAAGTTGCTTGAGTTTGATTTGATAGATTTGATAGATTAGCAATCACTTTGATTTGATTTTGATAGATTTGATAGATTAGCGATCACTTTGATTTGATTTTGATAGATTTGATAGATTGATCTAATTCTCTTGGAAAATAGGAGAAAATTGATGTTCTCTAGTGTCGGGAGAAATTACCGGTAGTACATCATTTAGTGCCAGAGCTGACATGGGCAAAGGTTAGACATATAGACACCTATGATTTACATCATCTATTGTATATGCCTAAGATTATGCATAATAGAGGATTGTTGAGGGTGTTAGCTGAGAGCTAGCATAGTGAGCATAACACTTTCCACTTGCCCATGGGTGAGATTAGTGTGATGCTCGAGGATGTCTATAGGCTTCTACACATCCCAATGACTAGCGAGTTATTAGAGTATGATTTTTAGGATCGTATTGGGAAAGAGGCTTACAGAGCCTTTTTTGCTAATGATACCATCACTAGAGGAGAGATACGATGGAAGGATTTGGTGATGTATTATGAGACTCTCCCTATGATTCTTGCTAGTTTGATTGGAGGATTTATTTGTCTTGATAGGTGATCATGAGGTTTTGCTATTGGATGGGGTGAGATTCTCCTGAGTATGATGCAACATCGTACTCGATATGCTTAGGGTGTTTGTATGCTTTCTCATTTATATCATGATCTTCATCAGGTGGTGTATGATGAGAGTGCTAGTTTGTCTACAAGATGCGCACTATTGTAGATCTGGTGTTGGGAGCACATTGCTATTACTCGGCCTATCCATCACAGAGTTCATGGAGAGAGGCATCCATATGTGTACTTTATGTAGGTATCCTTACTTAGCATAAGCTGGGTAAGATGGAGTATTGGTGTTGGGTGCTTGATTCATTAGATAGCATTACTTGGAGACCATATGTTGATTGTGAGCCATGGATGGATGATGCATGGACATTACCATTTATCATGCAAAGTAGATATCTCATTGGTCAGACTCCTTATATTATTGAGCGACAGTTGATTAGTCGCATTCTTACACAGTTTGGTATCATCCAGCCTATGCCTACTGGTGTAATGATATATGCTCGGCGGTACAGAGATAGGCGAGATTGGGGACCTTCATTGTCATTTGAGATTGTTTGCACAAATTTTCTTGCTACTCTGAGAGTGGCTTATGATATGAGATTGTACATTCTTGATCCTAGTGTTACTGCAGAGTATGCTCAATACATACTAGCACATCCATTTCCTTGTATTACTGATTCAGTAGATCCTCCTCCTAACTCAAGAGATGAGGATGATGATTTAGATGATCTAGTTTTTAGGAGATAGAGATGGAGATGGACATGAGGGTGGAGATGGAGGTTGGGGTGGTAGGAGACCTGGATAGAGGGGAGGTCGATTGAGAGTCTGTGGAGGACCGTTTGGACTGGTTGGAAGGATTAGGAGACCACATCCTATGGGTGAGAGGGATGTTGGACGGATTGGGAGGGAGCATGGCAGGGCGAGGATGAGAGCACCAAGAGGGTTGCTATTGACAGGAGGAGGTAGGATGACTAGATTGGATGGGGGTTGTGCTAGAGGCATTGACTTTGGTCAGATTTAGCCAGAGCCTAGAGTTATTGCAACTCATGGCGGAGATGATGAGGATCCAGAGGATCATGTTCCACTTATTAGATGATGGGTTCTGAGAGCTACTTGGACTGAGATGCCAGTAGGTGGACATGGAGGTGGTGAGGAGGGGATTGGGGTTCATGCACCACAATAGGATTTGCCAGAGCTGTATGCACCAAAGCATGACATTCTAGAGCAGGTTGCACCAAAGCATGATATGCCAGAGTAGTAGACCATTGATAGTCTTAGAGCACAGATTGATTAGCTTCAAGCATAGGTACAAACTTTCATGGCTAAGAGGGATAGAGATGCTAGGAGATAGCAGGATACTCAGGGCCTTCTTGATCATATTCAATAGGTTGGATTAGGTACTCTCTTGGCTGACACTGTTAGAGCATTAGTCCAGGCTAGGAAGGAGACTCCCCACTAGCGAAGATGATATGAGGAGGTAGTTGCAGATAGCCATAGAGAAGGTAGTTATCATACCACTATTTTGGTGGATACTAGCAATGGTGGGGTCATGGGACCTCCTCAGAGGAGTGGTGATCATGGGAGACAGGTATCTGGAGGATCTTCTCACCCACAACCACAAAGATGGATAGAGTCAGGTGGTAGTGGTATAGGACAACTGCGACTTGATTTGGAGGCACTTGTATTGTTTATCTGATATCATTGTATACTTGGACTTTTTATTATTTTATGATGATTCTATATGTAGACATGGACTTTATATGATGATGATCTATATGCATTGATTATATGGATGATGTTATGATCTTTTCTTGCTTTATGATAATGATTGACATGATGCAATGATAAATGTTTTTTATTTTCAATTTTGATGATCTTGGATGTAAATGAAAATGATTACTAACTTAAATGATGCAAATGCAATGATCTATATGGAAATGCAAATGAATGATTGAGTTGTCTTTTGATTTATATGTAATGCTTATAATGATTATGAATCTAAGTGCAAAGATGCAATTAAATGATCTTTAATGATAATGCAAATAATAATGATGATACACTACATGATGAATGAAATGCACTTAATTGAATGCAAATTAATGCAATGATTTAAATACAGCTAAATGAAATGGGTGATGATTAAATACAAATTGTTTTTGTTTGTCCAAGTATACTCAATCTTTATTCATGACCATTGATTTGTTAATTAAATGATATGCTTATAATGTAGCTGACATTGAATTCTTATAGTGCAAATGAATAATGAGCTAATGAAATGATCTAACTAAAAATGATACTGCCATTCTTCATATGTTATCTTGTAACAACACTTGATTTCATCATTGAGCTTTAAAATGTTGTAACAAAATACAAGCAACTTGACATAATGATCCAAGATTACCTGAGTATTTCTTACATGGATTTTGATATAGCAAGTTAATACAAGCAACTTGATATAATGGATCAAGTTGACTTGAGTATTGCTTGTAGAATAGACAAGGATTATCTTCTTTCATGCATGACCTGGAACATCCTCCTTGATCTTTTTCTAATCATATCCTAAGACAAGTACATACCATAGTAAGAGATAAACCACAGACAATAATCAAAGAAAATAATCATGCCCTGTCATAGCTTCTCTAGTCATGGACATCCTTGAAGTCCATAGAGTCCATGATTAGCAATAAAATCAAGATATAAACATTGAATCTTGTATGTCATTCACATGTTCTTATGGTCATTAACTGATATAATCATCTTGATGAATGATCTTTGATAATCCTTTATTACTTGTTGATCGATGCTTCGGTTTCTGAGTTTCATGATTCAGTTGTTATGAAATATCTTGATCTTTGTTGCTTTGTTGCTCGTTATCTATTTCAAAACCCTAGGTGTTTTTGGTTTTTCTAAGTTTTTTGAATGTTTTGGATTTTTCAAAGATTCAAAAGATCACCTTAGCAAAAGGAATTAGGATTTTTCCCTCAATGGAAACAAAAATTTATTATGGATGTATAAATTGATCAAGATCCAAACCATGGTGGGATACAAATGGAGATTGATTGATTCTGATAAGATCTAAGATAATGACACTAGTACATTCAGAGCTGATTTCCGATGGTTGTTTGTCAGATTTGTGACTAATTTTTGTCGGAGTGCTGACAAAATCAACCGTTTAAAACTCGGCATCAGATTAGTCGATGATGCCATACCTGTCAGAAATATGACAATCCAATGGACTCTGTTGATGTTGTATGCCCGTCGATTACATCATTGGTTGAAAGCTTGGTAGTCATCGTAATTCCAACGATGATAATTTTTATAAAAAAAAAAAGGTTATTATTGATGTCGGCATTTCCTTCCTTTGATGGCTCTTTTATATTGATGAGACATCGTTGGGTCTCATCGATACCTTTTGAATTCGGATCGATGAGACACAGCAATGTCTCATTAATATAAAAGAACCATTGAACGAAGGAAACACCGATGAATTCCAGAAAGGACTCATCGAAGATAATAACTTCATTGACAAAAGATATCAAAGAAAGCAGAAAGGGTCTTCATCAATGGGAAAAGTTCTCGAGGAAATAATACTATCAGTGCAACATAAAAAGGACCCACTAAAAGGAGTATTTTCATCGAAAGAATAATATCAATCAGACAAAAGGAAGCTATATCGATAAAAGATATCGATGAGGATATAGGTTTCGAGGAGGTTAAAAGGCATGTTCTCGATATACATGGTTTTGTTGATGTAACTTTATCGGTGAGATAATAAACTCATTCATCAACGAGGCATAGTGATATCGATGAATGAAGTATTTTGATGGAAAAATAAAGGAGCACATCGAAGCCCAAGGTTTCTTCAACATAAGACTCGATGGATATAAGATATGTTTCGATGAGGAGACAACCATACTGACTGAATACAATATTTCGATGAAGGAAAAAATACTTGATCGAAGCAATATTCGAAACAAAAGTATTGTCAATAGAAACAAAGAGATCGATGGACTAAAGAAACAAATGATCAAAAGACATATCCTCATTGAAATGATTATTGATTGTCATGAAAATCAAAAACAAATCCCACGAAAGGTCACATCACCATTAAATTCAAACGTGTGCTCGAGTGACCGTTTTCCAAAATGGCCATTACTAATTGATTAAATATGCCATAAGTAGTGGATCAACATCAAAAAACACAACATTAAGGAATTAACAGGTGATAAACTGAAAGCAAAAATTGGGCCAATTCATAGATAAAGCTCAGTAATTCCAAGTAAGTTGTTTGCACATAGACCTCTTTTTTAAAATTCAAATGGAATCATCATCTAAAACTAATAAGACCAGAAAGGGAAAAGAACCTATCGCTGCAAAAGAAAAACCTAAAAGATAGAAAAGGGAAGGGTGTTCTTTGGCCCAAGACCTAATTGACTAGTGCCCATCATCCAGTTTGAGGTCCAAGAAGATTAAAGCTGATGAGGAAGGCCTAGAGGACCGGTTTGAGGATCTTGGAGACATATGGACAAAATTGAGAGGGTATGAATTATTCATATATGGGTACAATAGAAGAGTTCCCCCTCAACCTATCAATAATTTATGGTGATTGAACTTAGGAAGGTTAGTTGCAGCTAATGTATTCATGAATGTGGAGCTCATGAAGGCATTGGCAAACAATTATGACCCTAAAACCAGGACCATATATAACTACATGGGTGAGCCAATTCTTGCAATCAAAAAGGAGGTTATTGACACCGTGTTCAAGTTGGATTGGGGATTTGAAGAATTGATTGACCTCAAGAAGTTAACAAGTGAATATTTTAACCTTAAGCACATTTACAAAATGTGGAGACTCCCTATACATAGACCTAGGAATGCAGGGTCCTTAGTGCCACTAGGTCAGGATGACAAAGCTCCCTATGATGTCAACTCTTTCCATCCATATTTCAAGTATACATATTACTGTGTTGCCCAAGTGCTAGGCATAAAATCCCATCCTTTGATGAATATTGCAACCATGGTCATTTTTGCCGATTTGCAGTCTAAGGACCCCCGCTTCTTTGATTTCTCTGCTTATTTGGTTGAGGTTTTGAATCATGGGTTAGAAAAGTTAAAGGAGGATGTCATCAATGTTCATTTCAAGCATTATTCCTTACTTATGCATATGCTATTGTATGTGGGCCAAGATGAAGGGTTATGGCTAGAAGAGTTATGTGTTAGGACATATGACAATGCTGGGATGAGAAAACCATTACAACTATGGATTTCTTCATGAGACCAGAGGTATGCGAATAATCAATATTGGCATTTTGAGTTCTTTGTCAAGCCATTATATAGACTATTGGGATTCCTGTTCGATCATGCCCTTGCACCAAAGGTTCAAAGATTCCTAAGACCAAAAGATTTCGTTGAAGATCCCTCAATTGAACACATTTGGGGAGATTGGTATTGTTTTTCAGACTGCACACAAGTCAAGGTATACGAGTTCGAAGGGAGACCATGCTTACTACCACTTACAGTCCCTAACAGAGTGGCTTGTCTAGAAATTGTGAGGCAACTATCAATAGTGACTACAGAACATCTAACAAGCCATGGGAAACAATCAATTGTACCTGGGTTGTTAGTATTTTCAGATTTTATTGTGAAAAGTTCAAAGGGTTATGGCCTGCTGTAGACAAAATTGGATTATTATGGAATGGCTATGGGGGATCCAAGGCCCAATTTTGATCCTAAAGGATACATAAGGATAGCCCGGTCATCACAAAATCTGAAGGTTGGAGAGCATAAATCTTACCTACTGGATGACCTCATTAAGAACATTGGCAGAGAAGAGGCCAGAGTGAAGCGAATAAAGTTTGAGAAAGAAATGTAGACTTATAAATGGAAGCCTTTTAGAAGGAAAATGGATGAGAATATGCTACAAAATATTGAAGACCCCTTGGAGTTGGCCAACAAACTTGTGAAGCATGAATTAGAAATACTTGAGGGAGTCCCACCTCATGTTTTTAGGGATTACATTGATACTATTAGGAATACAGAGCCTTTGGCTCATATGTTTCCTGCTTCCACATCTAGCATCATTCCATTCACTCCTCAAGAGTATTACCCTTGGTTATGAAGAGGATACACCGATAGACTTGGCAATAGGACAACTAAATGTCCGAGAAGTGGCTAACATTAGATTCCTAGAGCATGATGATTTTATTGCTGATAGTGACTTCATTGCTTCCAAGGAGTTCACTGCATTCTTCTATCAACATAAAGGATCTCAAATTAGGAATAACATGAGAAATAGTAAAGAAGAGCAGCAACTTCAAAAATTACAAGAGGAGATGGATCTTGTGATGAGAGAAATGACACCTGAGAAGGGAAGATAGTTGCTTAAGGAAGCTGGTGTGCTATTATACTTTGGATGGGACATGAACTCTACCTTGTTGTTTGATGGATTCCTCAAGAAATAGGACCCAAGTAGGCAAATGATGCCAAAAGAGATTGATAAACTCTTTAGAGGATTAGGATATGATCTAGATCAGAAGGCTCTTCTACAGTGGGCTATCTATCCCAAAGATAAAAGACTTATATTGGTTGATACATAATAAGATTTTGGACATTTGATGGTGCAGCAGGTTGGAAAGACTGACCCTAGAACAACTGCCAAACTAAATCTGGATGTCACTAAATTGAACCAAGATCAGATAGAGTTTCTGGTTTGAGAAAATTCTACATACAAAAGCCTATATGAGAAAACCAATGAAGAAAAATAGAGGATGCAAGCAAGATTGCTTTAGATTGATACAGGTACTAGTCAAACAGGGATGACATACAGTGTTGACAAAGATGCCATGGATGCCTTGACAGATGCTATGTATTGGAGGAACAGGGCCAAAAGGACATCTTGGCAAGTAGAAAAGGTACAAAAAAAGATGGATAAGTTGATTCTAGAGATCATTGAACATAGGTTCAGAAGTATGATGCAAGTTGAAGAAATCTATTGGAAAACATACACTGGAATAGTCAAAGTTTTGAAAGAGCATGAAAGGCTCAGGTCTCGGTTGGAAGACATGCTGAATGATAACAGTCTGATTAATCCAGGTGAGAAAATTGAAGCCGAGGCTTACTTGAAGTCCCATGATGAATTGGCAAATCAATTAAGGAAAGAGCTTCAGAGGCTGGATGATGGGAATACCCTTAGGGTGCCCTCTTTTTATAGTAATGGTGAGTTAGTATCATTAGAATAGTGGAAACAAGAGTTCATTGATGAGAATAATCAAGCAATAGCAGAGTTGGATCAAGACAAAGAATTGTCACTTTGTGTTAACCATATTCTTTCCAATCATTTCCAGATAGAAAGTGACATGAGGACACTAAAAAATGACGTTCTAATGTATAAAGATGATAAGTACATTCAACACATAGGAATGTTGAACTTTTTTATCTTCTAGTTTGTTAACAAAAGTGCTAATTAATAGTTATGTGCTAAAAAGCCATGATGCTTGGTGACAATGTATACCCTCATATAAATGAGGGAACTTTTGTAACAATAAGGATCATTAGAGAAGAAGCAGAATATAGCCTCAGGCTTACTATTGTACCATTTTGCAAACATACATAATATAATCAGTCATCTTTCCTTTGTGTATATGTTGTAGATTACTGCATCTTTCTGTAGGTAGTTGCTTGTGATATTATCTACATGAGATAAGGTTACTTGTGTTCTTCCAGTAAAACTCTATGTTTCATATTGTGGATTTGAATAAAAGATTTACTTGCAAATATAGTTTTGTATATAGTGCGCCTGCATATTATCTCAACCATGGTGCACCTGCATATGTATATAGTTTTGTTTATAGGTGGAAAGCCTGAGGTTCAATGTCAAACTTGGTTGCTCTAATACCACATGTAATATTCCACATCTAGCATACACTTGAGCCAACTAACTCACTGGTTTACTAACCAACTATCTAGCAAACTACTTAATGTCTACTAAGAATAACGGTCATAAATGACCATCATAAGATAATTAACATACACTTGAGTCAGTTGATTCACTAGTTACAGAACTTCTAGGTTTAGCTAATCCAATTCATTACATAACAATCTCATGTCTACTGACATTAACAGTTTACAAGGACCTTCATAGGATTGTGACATAACCTAACAAGCCAACTGCTATGAATCCCCTATCTCTAACAAGTTTCAACTGTCATCATGGAATTAAACCTAATACAACATTGGTTCCCTTATTTAGCTAAATTAACACATCATATTATGACTCAACAAAAAATACAGTTCTAATATATTTTCTTGTCTTTCTATATTCCCAAAAGTATGCATCTAATTGATGATAAGAATCTTTCTTCAGGTCTTGCAACCATGGAGACTAGTTATAATCTTATTATAACCAATGTGCATTGATTCCAAGTGAACCATATTCAGTTGAGCTATGAGTTAAGAGTGGAAAACAAATAAATATACAATAGCTACAAATTATAGCAAGGTATTGTGACTATAAGATAGAAACCATCCTAGGAACCTCCAATATATCAAAAGTTGAGAAAGTAGCAAGCTTACTATACAAAGATAGTGATCACTATAAAGTTGCAGTCAAGTTCAAAGCATTGATTTGTGGGAACAAAGGGTTTCATATACGGATAGAGAAGTCTCATGAAATATCATGACAGTCATAATCATAATCTAAAGAGCAGTCAAATCTTCAAGATAGATTGGTTATAGTGCAGTCATTTTATTGAGCATCAAATTTGAATTAAGTAAAATATCTTGATTTTAGTTAATTAAATCATAGAAGCCATCTCTCTTTGGAAGAAACCATCATTTTCATTGATACCGTAATAACCCATAAGTTATCGAACAAGTCTAAAAGCATTCTATCAAAGTATCTAAGATTCAAATAGTATCAATGAAACCCAGCAATGTCTCATCGATATACAAGTGGCATTGAAGAAAGCAAACGCTGATCAACTTCAGAAAGGACTCATCGAAGACAGTAACTCCATCGATAAAAATTTTTGAGGAAAGTGGAGATTGTTCTCATTGACAAGATAAGGTCTTCAAGGATATAACACTATCGATGCAAAAAAACTCACCGAAAGAGATGGTCCTGTTATCATTGTTTAAAAAAATGGATGTTCTCGGTCTATAATTGGCTAATTTTGTTGAAATTTTGAGTCTGTTATTGGCCTTGTTACCTCTATTTTGTTGTAAGCCAATGGGAAGGTTTAAGGGTTTTAAGTTTTAACCTTCAAGTTGTCTGAGTAAAAACCTAGTTCTAATTCTGCGTTACTTTTGACCACTTAAGTGATGGGTCCGTTTGTCATGAGAAGTATCCCCCCATTGTTATTTACCTAAGCGGTCCCTTAAATATTTTAAATTTTATACACCTATTACTTTGCCTTTTTTCTAATGTTTATCAGGCCCTGTAAGTGTCATGCAACTCTTTGTTGATCCAATGGCCCGCGTTGATTCGTAGTCAGGAGATGCTCATGGTTTACCTATTGGGAAGTAGCGAAAAGATGGTAGGCCCGGGCAAGGTGGTCAATAGAAGGAATAAAAGTAGTACAAGTCCTTGAGATCTAATAGCCCGTGTTATTTCATGGGATGAAGATGATCACGAGTTACCTATCGCGAAATGGCGAAAAGGAAAGTGGGTCCACATGGTAGTAAAGCTAAAGTTAAAGACCGATCATTTCTCTTTTGATCAGATGGATCACATGGTTTCATGGGATGAAGATGATCGAGTTTTACCCTCCACAAAATAGAGAAAAGTGGTGGGTCCCAGAAGGAGGTAGGTTTTCCAAAGAGTAAAGAGTGGTTGGTTTAGAGAATGATCAACAGCCCACGTTGATTCACGGCCAAAAGGTGCTCAAGATTTAGCCTTCGCAAATTAGCAAAATGACATGGCAGTCCAGTTAGTGATCCAGGTGGTTTAGGTGGCAAATAAGAAAGTCACACATGGCCTTGAGGTTAAGTAAATCAAAGAATAAACTTGGTGACTAGGTGGTGGGCCTAATAGACAGAATGAATCATACCGCCAATGAAGAGGTGACCTATCAGGCACAGGTGGTAGTTTAGAAGTGGATCCCATGAAATTCTTTTAGCAAGTAAGAAGTTGCCACATCAGTTTCTTAGGAGATCGAATGCCAGGGTGGATAGTGTTGAATTAGAGGGCCCACATCTACCAGATTAAAGTTGTTAAAGAGTGGGTATCTCAAGGAGGATCCAATTGTGGGTGTTATTTCACATCCCGAAGGAGTAGGACAGTTACCATTCATGAAACAACAAAGATTGTTAGCCTTAACCACTTGGTGCGTAGTTAGTGAGGTAAACTATTAGGTTAGGACATGATAAAGACCGATCAAGTTCTATCTGATCGAATGGCTAGCATAGTTTCACTGGGTTAAAGTGCACGATGGTTATTGTTCATGAAATAGTGAAAGGAATTTTAGCCCATTGCCGGATGAGGAAAAGTCAAAAGGTAAGAGCAGTGCAAGTTCTATCTAATCGAATGGTTGGCATGACTTCACTAGATGAGCATGCAAGGGTTTTATGCTCTGTGAAATAGCGAAAGAGTGAAAAGAAAAAATACTCAGGATAGTTTTGACCCGTTGGAGCCAAATTTTTAAATTCTTTCATGAATTCAATTCTGAAGGGACGACCGAAGCATGTGGTGTTAATGTCATAGTTAAGAAGCCCAATTACCATATATACTCTCACATCAATTGAATGAAGGTATCATTTCAAAGAAGTTGTTGTAGAGAAAGTTGGTGCAGAGCAGAATTCTTCAAGCCAAAATCAGGTTTTCTTGTTCTTTGCTTACCCATTGATTGAAAATTGTTGAATTGTGGTTTTGTTCTATTAAAGAACTACTTTGATTGATAATTGGCATAGTTGCATACTTTCAAAATGGCACCTAGATGGGAATTGATAGGAAAGGTGAACTATTAGGATAGAAACATTTGTGATGACTTTCTAGAGTAGTTAACCATGTCAACTAATTTTGGGGCTATGGCCAAAGAGTTAGTACCAAAAAACCCTCGTTTGAAAATTGGGGATGGCTTGTATGACAAAGGAAATTGGTTAAGGGACCCCAAAATAGGGATATCAGGTCTAAGTCTTTTTAAAGTTGGTTTTGGTCAAAGACATGCCCCTGCCCCTTTGAATAGCATCTAGGAACTAGATGTGGGGAAGCTTGTGGTCCCTGGTGTGTTCATGGATGTAGATTTGTTGACCCTAATTGCATAGAATTATAACCCTACTGCTAGATGTATTAGAAATACAAAGGGATCAGCCCTAGTTGAAATCAAAGATGATGAGTTTAGAAATGTTTTCAAGCTTAGTGAAGCTTCAAATTATCTTGAGCCTATTGATTTTGAAGCATTAGCTCAAGTCTACAATGCACAAAGAGATCATCTTAGGAGTGGCTGTTAGGTCCAATATGGAAAGCTAATGTACTGAGAGGGGAGGGGTGAATCAGTACTCCAAAGCTTTTCTTGAATAATAACTTTACTATTATGCATAAACAAAATAGTGTAGTAACATAAAATAAAGTTAAAACAAATAGATAACAATCATACATGATTCACTCCATCACACATATATTTTGGTTACACAGAAACTCTTGGTTAGAGAGAAAAACTGCAGTGGGGATGGCACCCACAACTTCACAACTACAATAATAAAGAGTGCTCGGTTAGAGCTACATATTAACTATTTCTGATAGCTTACCCAGTTAGGAGTAACAAGATCTATTAGATCTACCTTGCTAAAGGATTTTAAAACATTTAATCTAAATGTTGCACCTAGTTAGAGGCCTTACAATTATAGACTTGATTAGAGTCTTTTACCTTGTTAAAGGTTTCTCTTACAACTTCATAATATTACAATAAAATCATTACAAATATCTGCAACTTTACATCTAAAATGTTATAGTAGATTCTATGTGCTCAGAATAAATTACCTTGCTTATAGCATACCTCAGTAACCCATATAGTAACTCGAAAAAACCTTCTGTTTACTCTATTCTTCGACTGTTCTCTGAAAACCTTCTCGGTGACCTTTGTATCTCTGTAATAGTCTTCTTACACACACATGCATACACCCTTAACTCATGCTATATAAATAGATCTCTTAAGACAGTGATTCAATTCATTGCTTCGATCTTACAAACATGAATCATCGAATGAATAACTATACAAAATATTTCATTGGTTAGATTGATCTCAAAATCATACACAATCTTCTAGTGCAATTTCCAATGTGATAACGGTTAGATGTGCCTCGATCTTGTAACACGTTTTCATATGCATGTCCAGGTTCAACGAATCTGGTAACATGTTTCACTTGGTGTATATCAACTTGGTGTGTCATCTTTGCTGCTCGGTAGACATAAAAAGATACTCGGTAGACAACTCGGTGTACACTGCGTTCTGTGACTACTTTCTTCTGTAACCGACTAGACTGTGCATACCGACTTCTCTGTGTATACCGACTGCATGATTCGGTAGTGTTAACTAACTAGAGTATATAGTATGACTTTGAATATAAAAACTAATAGCAATTTGATAAGTAGTAACAATCTCCCCTTTTGACATTAGTTGAGATGTTTGACAAAAACTACTTTCAAAGTCATAACTCAAAAAATCTATATACTTTGCAAAATGACTATACTTGACAGTATATACAATAGTCAATGAAATAGTATATTCAGATATACTCCCCTTATCATTTTACTGTACATAACTCTGATTTTGCATGCTCGGTTCTATGCTTGTGTGCTCTGCTTACTGTCCTTGGATACTCTGCATACTTTGCTTAGTATACTCCCCCTGTATACAATACTCCAAATACTATATCAAAATTGTATCACCAAAACTGTATCACTCCCCAAATATATTGTATCACTCCCCCTTTTTGACAAACATCAAAAACTTTAATTTCCATCTGGGGGTGGTAACTAGTCAAAAATGGATTTGTACTTGTTCCAGGCATTGGTGAGAGTGACAGAGAGTGCATCTTTTACACTTTCCATTAAAGAATTTTGTGCTAGAATATCAGCCAATAGTGATATTAAGCCATCAAGAGTGCTTCCCTCTTGTGTAGTAGATAAGCGTGTGGCTCGGTTAATCAATTCTTGGACAGATGAAAGATGAGGAAGGAATAATGTCTAGAGTGTCATTATATCCATCCTGATCTTGTGTTCTTCATTTCTTAGTTCCAATTGTTGAGCCATGAGCTATTGAAGCTTGGTACAAAAATTGTGAACTGAATTGGGCTCTGGGGTCAACTTATTTGAGAGATCGGTGATCTCTTTCTCAATTGCATCAGTTTTATTCTTAATGGCTTTAATGAATATAGAAAATGTATAGAGTTTATGAAATAAATAAAGAATGTGCTTGAGTTGAGAGGACAACTCAGCAATGAATTTGACAAGTTTGAGTTTGCCAATAGCTAGAGCTTTCCGTACCTCTTCTATCATTTTTGCAGTAAGCTCCTTGTCTTTTAGCTTTCTTAAATACTCAGATGCATCAACTCCAGATGTTTCTATTTGATTAAGGAGTTCATCCAGTTGACTGTGGATGGCTGCATCGGTTGACACTGTAGCTGTAGGTAGCATATCTGATAGCAGTGTCTTCACCTTCTGAAGTACTTTATTCTTCTTCTATATGGCCATTTGTTTTTCTTGTTTGGCTTTTTCTTTGCATAATTCACCAAAATCAATGAGTGCTTGCCCCTTTAATTTTGATATATCCACATTGGGCAACACTATCGGTTTAGATAAATCAACTTTGAAACTATGCTTTTTCACCTTCTTCTCTTTACCTTTGGTCGGTTGGACCAAGACAATAGCTTGAGAGGCTTGCTGACCCTCGGTAGGTTGCTTGGTAGAGACAACACTTTGGTCGGTTCCTATAGCCGTTGTGGTGTCTTTTGGTGTCTCGATACTAGGTGTCTTAGCTGCAACATTTTCAGTGCTCGAAGGTGCTTGAGAGGTCTGTTCTAGAGTAGTATCTTCTCTTGTTGTAGACTTGTGACCTTAGGTGCCTTGTGTTGTATCTTGAGGAGCTTCAGTAGAGACAGGTTGATTGATTGGTGGATAAGGCTGAACTTGTTCTAAAACGGATTCACTAGATACAAGTTTTGCATATGTAGTGCCTTCTATCATTTCCTACTCTGGTTCCTCTATATCCATGACATCTTCATCTATTTGAATAGTGTCAGCAGGGTCTTGTTCGGTAGCATCAGGACCTTGCTCGATGACATCAGGATCGTGCTCAATGACATCAATGATTTCAACTATAGATTGTTCACTTGCATCTTTGATTTTGAAGATTTCCTGCCATTTTGCTTTTGTCCCATTTTCTACGTCAATATATAGCCCATTCATCAGTTTTAAGGATCTTTGTTTGACAAGAAATTTTGAATTGTAGGTTGTCAAATGTTCCTTTATTTTGGCTACTGACATATCAGGAAATAGATGGACTAGACTTCTTTTTCTGATTTGTTTCTTTGAGTCCATTGCATACTTCCACCTATTATCAATATACAGGTAAAGTTCATTTGGAAGTGACTTTACTAGTTCCAATGGAGCTAACCAAAACTTTAGAAGTGTGTAGATGATAGCTTCTTCAAATTGTCTCTTCTCATCATTATTTCTAGTTTCATACTTGACATATCTAAATGAACCAAATCTGCCATATTCTTTCAGATTGGCACAGAAGTTTTCAACACTATGTATATTTACCTTCTTGCTCTTGACAATCTGGAATTTGTTTGCATCTTCAGATTCTATATCACTAGACTCTTTTACCAAAATGAGTCTCTGAGTAGATTTCTTGTATGTCTTTGTTACCTTGGGAGCAGTAACACTCTTTTGTTTCTTACTCGGTGATGCTGCAGATGCTCTTGTATTAGGTCTCTTTGTTGGAGGAGTTGGTAGGGCCTTTGAAGTGTCCTGTTTCTTTCTTTTTAACACTTTACCCTTAGGTAATTTGGTGCTCAGTGTTATAGCTACCTCTTGAGCTTCTAATTCCTCTTCGATGATGGCAAGAGTGCCTTTGATAGGTGTGGAGGAAGAATCTTCTCCGAATTTCTCCTTTAAAACCTTTATCATCTTTGTTGCTTTTCTTGTAGCTTTGGGTACTACAATGCTCATTTTTACTTTTCCCTTCACTTCTTCATAGGTTCCATAGCTCAGCTGGGTAGCATGCCTTGGTAATGTAATAAATGCATCAATTTGCTGTTGTGTGATGTCAAAGTCAATCTCGTAACCCATAGGTGGCAAAGATTGAGTTCTTGACTCCATAGCATTCACATAACAGTAATCAATGTTTACCTTAAAGAATATGTCATCTTTATATTTCTCCACTAGCTGGGGTGGAATCCGGTACCTATTGTGCATTTTCTCTTGAAATTTATTGAAGTAATCATCCATTATATCATTGAAATTATCACCCAGCTTCTTGATGAAGTCATTAATTTGATGGGTGATTGGTCAATGTAGCTCCCAAACTACTTTACTGATTGATGGAAAGAATTTTTCAAAGTAGAAAAACATGCATACAAGAAGTGAACCAAACTTTAGTGTATTTGCCGAGTTGTTCTTCTTCAGCTTCCTTATTGTGTTCAAATTCTCAAATAGGTTCTTCAGTAACACCTCACATAAGTCAATTTTCATCCCCTTTTTTAAAATTTTATAAGCTATGTCAACTGCTGCACAGGGTACACTATTTTCTCTTGTTGATTGGAAGAAACAGTAACCAATTACTCTAATAGAAAACTTAAGTTCTGCATCAGTGACATTGTTCAATTTCAGTCCTCTATAATCTAATTCTACTTCGGTTAAACTGATCAATTCCTTCTGCAATATCATCTTTTGAGCTTGTGCATGATCATAGATAGGGTAACTGGTGATCACATGAATGATTTCCCTGGTGATTTTAAATAATTGCTCTTCTAGCCACATGAAATCATCATGAACTCTGCTCAGAACAAACTTGACCTATTGGGGCTTGAACACACGAGGATAGGTTAGGGCTTTAGTCAATTCTTTGATTTTGATGTGTTCATACTTGTTTAATACACCATCGGTACATAGTTAATCATAGGTATCTCTAATTTCAACATGACCGAGTTATTCAACATGACATTTGGTGAAAAATCTGACATCTTCGACTAACAAGACTCGATCTGGGATGAGTGAAAAGGTGGTTTTGTCATCCGGTTTGAAGGTGACTTTAGGAGTCAAAGATTATTTCAGTGAGGGCTTCTCTACATTCTTGAAAACTATGGGATCTTGGATCTTGGGTGCCATTTAAGATTTCAGATAAAAACTAGTAAAGAGTCCGTAGGGTTTCAGAATGTCAAACGATAGATGCTTCACACGCAGCAGATAATAACAATTTGATAAGATCGGTAAGCTAGCTTAATAGTGTGATGAGATTTGATGTAAATACCTTGAATTTGCTTTGAATGAGTTTTGATCACCTTGATTCACTATGCTCTACTCTTTCAAAAACTTGGTAAGTGTAAATGACCATGAAAATACTTTTAAGTACACAAAATACCTTATCGGGCTCCGTGCGGGTTAGGTCAAAAACATTAAATGCACTTGGTTCCTCTTTAACCAATTTACTCCCTTTTTTTGTTTTAACCAAGTAACCAAATTTCCTTCATTTACCGACTTGACAGGCTTCCTATATTCACCAACTTGATAGGTTTCCTATAAAGTACTTTTGATAGAATTTCAAACTTACTAATGCATCTTAACTATGTAGATTTTGAATTTAGTACATAATAGAATAGGAATTGTTATGATTTTAACCTTCAGAGAATGCAGTCCCTTAATACCTTTACTGATTAATTTGGACTAGGTACACCTAACTCGGTAGGTAAGGTGCTTTCTTCATTTGACACAATTTCCTTCTTTTTCCAAATCATCTATAATTTGCCTTATATTTCTTCAGTGTCTCCTCTAGGTTGATCTCTGCAATCTCCAGCCAAGTGTCCAACTTTGTGACAATGAAAACATGCCATACTAGGATTTCTCCATTATCTTCGGTTGCTCATTCCAAACCTTATAAAATAGTTGACACTAATATGTCCATATCTTCCACAACATTCGCATCATATCCTTGTATTATAATCCCATGGTACTACTGCATATTGTCAGTAAGGATATGTGTGAGTTCAGTAACCTCTAGTGTTTGCTCAGTGTGTAGACCACATGTAGTTCTTTTGCTTAAGCCATCACTTCTCAGTACTATGTCCATATCTATTATAGTTTCTACAAAACCCTTTGTATTTTGCCTTCTGATAGTTGTTAACAGACTTTGTCCTACATCGGTTAAATGTGTGACCATATTTATTGCAATTGTAACAATAACCATTGGACTTAGTGACATTCGGTTGCTTACCTTTTTTGATTTGGCACATGTTGGCAGTATGACCTTGATTTCCATAGTAGTAGCAAATAGGCTTCTTTCTTTTGATGTTATTCCTGTTTCTAGCTTTCTTTGATGATTCCCCTCTCTTGGTAGTATGAATTCCTTTCTCAATAGTCTTTTCCTTTGTAACCGAGTCTTGCATCTCTGTTGGGTCTTCTTGTATTCAATTTCTTATCCAACATCTTTGATTCTTCATAACTCTTTTTCAGTGTTTCTTTGGATTTCTTCTCTATTTCAAGTTCATCGGTCAACCTTGATACTTCAAGTTTCAATGCTTGATTTTCATCATTCTTGAGAATTACTTCATGATGTGCATAACCTAGTTGATCTGTCATATTTTGTTGAATCCTACTCAACCTTATGATTTCATCATTTTTATTAGATACTAAGACTTCAAGTTGTTGTTTCTCTCTTTGTAGATCTCTTGTTTTATCCCCAATTGTTCTTAATGTATCTAGATTTTCAGTCATCTATGTGCTGAAATGTTCATGTTCTCTTTTCATTGCATTTAGTTGATCAGCCAATGCATTGTTCTTTTCTTTCAATACTCCAATCATTTCTTCAGTTTCTTTAGATATACTGTTCTCAGATGATGTCTCAATTTTTTCCACTAACTCTTGAGAATCCTGCAAATCATTAGATAATCTTCTTCTTACTTTTAGAGATTTTTGCATTTGCCTTTGCATGTCTGCAATCACTTGATTAGCATTATCTAGCTCTTCTTGTAGATACACAATCCTCCGAGATTATTTGTAGCCTTCCATTGATAAGATCGTTGTCTTTAGGTAGTTAAACCCTTTTCCAAGATTCAAGCTTTGATACCAATTGTTAGGCCCAATGTGGAAAGCTAATGTACTGAGAGGGGAGGGGTGAATCAGTACTCCAAAACTTTTCTTGAATAATAATTTTATTGTTATGCATAAATAGAATAGTGCAGTAACATAAAATAAAGTTAAAACGAATAGATAACAATCATACATGATTCACTCCATAACAAATATATTTTGGTTATGCAGAAACTCTTGATTAGAGAGAAAAACTGTGGTGGGGATGACACCCACAACTTCACTACTACAATAATAAAGAGTGCTCGGTTAGAGCTACATATTAGCTATTTCTGATAGCTTACCCTGTTAGGAATAACAAGATCTATTAGATCTACCTTGCTAAAGGATTTTACAACATTTAATCTAAATGCTGCACCTAGTTAGAGGGTTTACAATTTATAGACTTGATTAGAGTCTTTTACCCTGTTAAAGGTTTCTCTTACAACTTCACAATATTACAATAAAATCATTACAAATATCTGCAACTTTACATCTAAAATATTATAGCAGATTCTGTGTGCTCAGAATAGATTACCTTGCTTATAGAATACCTCGGTAACCCATATAGTAACTCAGTAAACCCTTCAGTTTACTCTATTCTTCGATTGTTCTCTGAAAACCTTCTCAGTTACCTCTGTGTCTCTGTAACAGTCTTCTTACACACACATGCATACACCCTTAACTCATGCTGTATAAATAGATCTCTTAAGACATTGATCCAATTCATTGCTTCGTTCTTACAAACATGATTTATTGAATGAATAACTATACAAAATATTTCATTGGTTAGATTGATCTCAAAATCATACACAATCTTCTAGTGCAGTTTCCAATGTGATAACGGTTAGATGTGCCTCGATCTTGTAACACATTTTCATATGCATGTCCAGGTTCAATGAATCTAGTAACACATTTCACTTAGTGTATATCAACTCGGTGTGTCATCTTTGCTGCTCGGTAGACATAAAAAGATACTCGATAGACAGCTCGATGTATACTACGGTCTGTGATTGCTTTCTTCTGTAACCAACTAGACTATGCATACCGACTTCTCTGTGTATACTGACTACATGATTCGGTAGTGTTAACTGACTAGAGTATATAGTATGCCTTTGATTATAAAAACTAATGGCAACTTGATAAGTAGTAATAGTGGCCCATTGAGAGAATTCTTTGTTAAAATAGGAGGGTTAACAATTGTAGGCCCCAGTACAATGGAACCATTTTCCTTGAATTTGTTTACTTTAAGAGCTAAGGGTATGTAATGGACACTGTGTCAAATCTTTGGAGAAGATGTTCAGAAACATATGCCAACCCATTATATGCTGATGATTGCCCAAATTCTAAACCCTTCCTTGGCAATAACATTTGATTTTTCCCCATACCTCACTGATGCTATTCATGTAGGGCTTGTAGGGATTAAAAATGGTAAGGTGGATAGGTCATTTGGATGGTACTCCCTGTTAATGCACATGTTTTTGTTCAAAGGTGCTGATTATTTTGCAAAAGATATAGATTTGGTCAAGGTTAAAGATAAAGAGGAGATGCCTATGCAACTTTGGAGCATTGTTCTATCTTGGGATAGAGAGGATGCTATTTTTCTAAAAATTTGATAGATTCTTTGCATCTAAGATTAGAGTTCTTTTATGTGTAGAAAACCCTAGGAATCCTAAGGCTCTTTTGGAATTTTGTAGGCCTAAAGAGTTTGCAGAAGATATCAAGATTGTTCACAACTAGGGAGACATGTATTTGTACCCTGTTTCTACTGTTTTCAGAGTATATGGCTTCAAAGGAACCCCCTATCTACTACCTATCTTGTCCCATTGAAGATAGGGATTGCAAAAGTGTTGAGATAGATTAGAGGAGTACAAGAGGTCGAGCTGACCAATAGGGGTAAAGGGACTATTTTCCCAACTATTACCATGGCCCATCATTTTGTAATTACCAAAGGTGGCTGGAAATACTTTGAAGAATTATTTAAGCCATATATGTTGTCAACTGCACTTTCAAGGTGTGCAGACCCTAAGGATTTCTTCAATGGCATGTTCAGAAAGAGGGCAGTATGTAAAAGTAGGCCTCACCAATTTCAATTTCCTGAAGATTTAATTAGAAATGGAATCAGCTTAGACGAGCAAGAATTAAGAAAGGAGAAGTGGGTTGCATACAAAAGAGGACTTGATTTTATTCATCAATTTGATTCTATCTATGACCCTCTTTCTAGTTTTACCCCTTTTGAAGAGAAGGTTATATTCTTAATTCTTTATTTTGAAGAGCTAATGCAAACCCTGAAAGAAAAAAGGGAGGCTATAATGCAAAATGATCCTGATAGGGCTAAATTGGTCTTAGCTAAGCCTGCCTTTTCTAAGGCTATCCCACCTGGTAATTATATGATGCATAAAAAATCTAAATATACTATGATGATGCCAATGACAAGTGAGCCTTCCACTTCAAGAGGAAAAAGGGCCATTGAAGATGTCATTGATATTCAAGATTCCCCTAAAAGGCAAAGAGTAGGGAAGGAAGTTGAAACTGATGAGCCTCACTACTCTCCATCTCAATCCCCTATTCACATAGGAGATGAGCAAACAGTGGCTGAACAATTGCTACAATTAGGGAGTCTCAGTGAAATTGCATACACCTATGATGAGACCCAAGAGGGAATGCCAGAAGAACCACCTAGTGCTGAAATGAATATAACTAATGGTGAGCTAAAGGGAAAGGAATTAGACCTCACTGTCAAACAAGCTAGTAAAGAGTTTCTAGCTGGCAACAATTTTGTCACAATAGGGGCTTTCATGCAATTTGTATGAAAACAAAACATTGAACAATTCAAGGCTAGATGTGAAAAGAGAATGAGTGAGCAACTTCACAAAGATATAAATTCAGTGGAAGAAGAGGTTAAAAAAGAAATGATGGCTAAATTCAAAGCTATCACTCCTGAAGCTGGAAGAGAGATGGTGTCAAAGGCTGGTGTTCTAATCCTCCCTGAATGGGATATAACAGATGCATTGGCTCTTGAAGTAGTTAGTAAAGAAACCAAGCCAATGAAGGGAGTGACATTTAGAAAAGATAATGCTTCTCTGATCATGTGGTCCCTCAAGAGGGATGAAAGTAGAAGAAGGAAAGATACCTCAGGATCTAATCTTCTAGGAGGTATGATAGTAAAAAGAGTCCAGGATACAAGGGTGGCAGAAGCTGCCAGTACAGTCTTAGAAACTACAAAGTTTAATGTGGCAGTAGCAGAGAAAGAAGCAAAGGAAAAAGCTAATCTCCAAGTCAAGTTGGAGACAATTTTAAAGGCTTATAATGAAGCCAAAAAGGAGGTAGCCAAAAGGGATACTATTATTGCTAGACTTCAGAGTCAGTTGGTAGGACAACACCAAGGAGGTGAGTCCTCTACCCTGGCTCTCTTCTTCTCTAGCAAGACCTCCACCTACCAGTCCTATTATAGAATTCCCCCCTTCTCCTATGCCTTCTGGTTTTCAACCAGCTGAGACTTTTCAACATGAGTTGGAAAAAATGAAATAGGCTCAAGCCTTATTTGCAAGTAAGTATGAAGAGAAAGTAAAGGCCACCATTTTGAGTTTTGCTAATATAGTAGAAGCCCCCATTGTGCACACTAATATAAAAAGAATTTTAGCCACTCTTTGTGAGTTAAATGAGGACAAGGCTATTTTAGAGCCTATTTTGAATAAGTGGATGCCAAGAGAAGTGGATTTAGAACTTATGTGTGCATCCTATGATGAAGCAGGATCTGATGTTACTATCAAATCCATAAACATGTAATCCATCACATATGTATCATAAATCACCATCCATCACATAGGTAATAAACAATCCATGTTCTATAAATAAACACAAAGTTCAAAAAATGTCACATGCATCATCATAAAAATGTGATCCATCACATATGTATTTTAAATCAACATACATCACATAGCTAATAAAAATCCAATTTCCATAAATAAACACAATTTAAAAATTGTCACATAAATAGTCACTCTCCCTATCTCCATCTCCATATTAAAAGGTTCATCATGAATTAATTATGTAATGGCATTAGAATTCAAAACATAATGAATTAATCATGTAAAAAAAATTCTATCATGAAGTCAATATTAAATAAATAATATACTAATCGCATACCTCATACATTTCATTCTTCATCATCATTAACATCAAGGTCAACATCGCTGACATCATCATCATCATCATCATCATCATCATCATCATCATCATCATCATCATCATCATCATCATCATCATCATCATCATCACCATCACCATCACCATCACCATCACCATCACCATCATCGTCATCATCATCATCATCATCATCTTCTTGTTCTTCTTGTTCTTCTTCATTGTTATTGAGAAATTATCGATCATCATCATCATCCACTTCATCTTCTACTTCTTCGGTATCTTCTTCTTCAGTATCTTCTTCTTCCATCATATTATACTTTATCGGCCTTCCTCTTGGATCATGTCTAACAACAAATGACCAACCCGGTTTATGTGGAACCTCTGAGTAAAATACTTGCTCACATTGGCTTGGAAGAACATAGGGCTCATCCCCAGCTAGTTCAAATGACCTTGTATTTAGCATTATAAAACCATTATCATGTTCAATAATAGTTCTATCAAGATCATTTTTATTCAATCGTAGCCTGTACCATTTGACGATGAACAAAACTAATTTGAAGGAATTAAAGTCACACTCAAGTATATCATCTAAAATGCCATAGTATCGATTTTGAGACTGTTGAGGATGAATGCCATTTCTTGATGAAATATTTGTCACCTCAAAGACTGCAGTGATGCCAGAATCACAAGTTTTCTTCGTGTCATCCAACTTTTTTATGTGAAATTTATGACCATTGCAGCACATAGCATTGTGGTGTTTGACCTGCAATATGTCAAATATGTAAAATTTATTACATCGTGAGTTGATAAACATATGGGTGATTAATAAATTTATACGTACCTATTTATCTCTTAAACCATATGCTAAATCAATTTCCCTTTACGTAACATTGGAATCTCCATTACGATGTGCTTCTTTAACCAATGAAGCCACACCTTCCCATGTTAACGTGCATCCAGAATGTTGACAATGTTCAATCCATACCATCATCCAATCATGATTATTTACAATATACAAATGTAGTGCATCTTGTTAGGATTCCCACATATACTGAGAGGGGGGGTGAATCAGTATCTAACCACTGAATTGAATTTCTTAACTTAAAACATGTAGAACATATTATAATAGTGTATTGGTATGCAAGAAATAATGCAATAAACATAATTAAAAGCATCCACATGAAAAGCACACCATGACACAAGAATTTAACGAGGAAACACAGTGTGGAAAAAACCTCGGTGGGATTTTTGACCCACAATATTCACTTACTGGCCAATAAGAGAATATTACTTACAAGAGGGTTCTGCATATGCGGGAAGGCCAACTGCCTAGAGCTCACTACTCAATGGGAAGTCTCACTGACCTACAATGTGGATTATACAAATCCAATATCTTGTACTACTTTACAATAGCATCTATAATGCCAGATCCAGTACTGGTTTCTACTCTATTCTTTACATTAAACCTTTAACCTATATTTTGCATAATAGGTATGCCTAATATCTTCTTCTGGTTGCTTACTAAATGTCTACAATGATCTCTCTTATATACAAGAGTCATTTTACAACTTGCCAAGTCAACTTACAAATTTTTTACAATAATAAACAAAATATAATATATCAAAAATCCTGTCAGCCTTTGTGCCAGTATGCTTCCTTTCTTGCCGGTGTAGAGTGTGATCTGTTGATGCCGGTGAACTATCTTGCCGGTGTAATGCCTTGTCAGTGCCATAGGATTGTAAGGTTTCCATCAATGACAAAACCTTCAATCACCTACAATGTCTCATTGAAGTGTGCATATTCCAACAATCTCCCCCTTTGGCATCGATGGCAACACTCATGAGAAAATTGAAAAGTGTATCCAAAACTTTAATCCAAAAATGTTTCTAAAAATATGTTACCAAAAATATAAGAACTCCCCCTAAGTAAATAAGTCTTTTGCCAGATATTTTCTCATACTACTACTCACCCTTTGGCATCAATGACAAAGGTTGTCAAGGTGTCAATAGAGTTGTAGCCTCAACCTTATAACTGGGTAGTTACAATTTGAAATAGTTCTGTCAAAATCAAGTTTATACTCTCCATAAACTTCTTACTGTCTCTGTTCTTTTAACTGTACTGGTGAGGTGCTGCATATGCTCTGCCGGTGTTTTCTGTCCCTATATCAGTGCCTCGGATATTTCCTTTTGCAATGATGCTAGATAGTCCAGTCTTGGACTCAGTTGTAGTCTTAAATTCTTTGCCTTATCCACTATTCTCTCCTTTTCTCTTTCTAACTTAAGTAACTCTTCCTCAAAATTTGTTATCCTTTTCTCAAAAAATGATAATGTATTAGGTGAGTTAACAAAATTATCAGCAAGTTTATTGATTTCATCCTGTACCTTGCTCATTTTCTTATCTATGCCTACTGTCAAAAAGTTTGTCTTCCAGGTGTCTTTGTACAAAGTTTTGTATTCTTTCAATAAGTTACATAGTTCTGATAGAAGTGTGTCAAACTCTCTAGTACACTTCTTTATCTGATCTTCAAAGAATTTTTGCTTTTCAATTTCTAACTTATTCTTCAATGTCTCTTCCTTTATTTGCTTGACAGTCACTATGTTCTCAGTGATGTATTTACACAAAGTATCAAGTTGTTCTAAAGAATCTTTATTGTCTATGTTACAGTTAGGAGCAATTACCTTCAAAATTGGGATTGTGTCAACTATAGCTTTATAAGCCTGTGAACTACAATTTGTTATCCTTTTGATTGAATCTAAGAGTACATTAGTTCCATTTTTTGATTTGTGGCCTGCTGAGGAGGAACCAACATTCTAAATTCCACTGGTGGAGGAAGTAACCAAGCTTGTTGTGACCTCTGGTAGGTATATTTGTGTTTGCATTTACTTAAGCAATGGTTTGTGTACTTCTCCTGCTGCCAGTTGTACTATTTTCTCATGACTTTGTTCCTGTATCTATTCCTATTTCAGAGCCTTTTGCTCTTCTTGTTTCTCTGTCTGTTCTCCTGTGTTATCATCTACTAGGTTCTCTTATGTTTGATCAGTTTGCTCAGTTACCGGTGGCTCACTAGCCATGTTTGTCATACCAATTGTATCTTTATCTACCATAATGTTGTTCTTTTGTGTATCAACATCTACTGTGTATAATACTATAGGATTAGGATTAGTATCCTTTATGTCCATACTCTCTTCTGCTGGTTGATCTTTAGTAGTTTTTGTTACCAGTGATATAATTTGAGGTGGTGGGGATAAGTTATCTTTAACTTTGATACTCGGAGGTCCACCAACCTTTCCTTTTCCTTTGTCTCTCTCCTTCTAATATACCTTTATTGGTTTGGGGTTCTTGTATTCTTCTTGTTTTTCTTTCTCAATAAGAAATATGTCCCATGCATTTTCTATTTCTTTAGTTACCTCATTAACTCTTCCAACCATTAAAGCAATATGTCGGTGTGCAGTACAGAATACTGACTGGTTGGCTTCAACAATTAAGTCATCTATCTCCTTAGGTGAGTTTACTAGATAAACAACTAGTAACTTTTCAATTTTGATTTTCTTATCAAGCTCTATAACAGCTTGTCTTCTTGCTTCCTATCTTTTGAATAGTTCATCTGGTACTTCATCTACAACTTCCATCAAGAATTTCTTATACATGTCCATGTGCAAAATAACACTGTTTTATACTTGTTCTTTTTCATCTGCAGTCAAAGTGTCATAGACCTTTCCTATGTTTTTGAGTTTCCCTTCCTCTATAATTTCATTTAGCAATATGTCAAGAGGGGCCAAGTTTTATTTTGTTCTCTTCTTCTTCTTGGGTGTTAGTTTCTTCTTTGGTGTAGTCTTTTTAATCGGAGATCTTACTGCTTGCTGTTTCTGTCTAGTTCTCCTAGGTGAGGGTGTGGTTGTCGGTGAAGGATATCTTTTCCTTACAACTCTTTTGAAAGTTGTAGGGATGTCACTCTCCGAAGAAGTGCCTACCAGTGATAGGTGAGTCCCAGGCTATAGAGTTCCTAACTCATCCTCAGTGATACCGGTTTTCTTTAATACATCTTCTTTAATAGCCTTTGCCTGTCTAGAACCTCTTCTCACAACTGCCTCAACCTTTTTCACTCTCTTCTTAGATTGTATTTGTTTTCTATGGTCTTAGCACTACCAAATACTTCCTCCTTTGGTTTGTTTGGTGCTTCCAGAAGTGCTTTAGCATAAGTCTCAATTATATGATCATATATCTCATAGCCCATCTCTATTACCTAGATAGTTCTTGGGACGACTACTTCCATCTAGATCTCATCTTTTTTTATTACAAAACATATATCATCCTTGTACTTGTCAACAATCTTCTATGATAATCTGATTCTCTTCTTCATTTTGGCCTTAAGTGCTTGAAAGTATTCATGGATATTCTTTTCCTTGTCTTCACCCATGTTGTTGAATAGTTCTATCAACTGTTTTCCTATCAGTATATCAAATCCAAGTACTTTATAGCCTATATCAGGAACTTGTTTTGTTATGTGTAGCATCAAGCATACAAGGAGATTACCAAACCTAAAAGTTCCTTTCTTATCTTTCTTTATCTTGCCTAAGTTGTCAATTAACTCATGTTTTAACCATTCACATATGTCAATTTTCACATTGTCTATAATCATGTCATAAGCACTCTTAATGCATAAACTTGAAACTAAGTTGAGTCTATTTGCATGAGTAGCTTTATAGCCTAAAATCATGCTAACAAATCTCACATTTATATTTGTTACACCATTTACCCTCAAGGACATTCTATCGGATGTTACACTAGTTAGTTTAGTTACTAGGTCATTGGAGACCTTTTTATTCTTGTATGGACTTTTACCGGTGGACGGTAACCCTGTGACACCTTTCACAGCTTCCTTGGTGATTTTGTGAATTGCATCTAACCAGAAAAATTCACCATGTACCCTGCTTAAGACTATCCTAATCACATCCTTGGGAAATTTAGGAATGCAGAGGATTTCAGTAAATCCTAGGGTTTCAATGATTTTATGTTTCGGTTTCACATTTCTGGAATTATCACATATGACAGATTTATACATTGTTTTGATCTCTTCATCTCCCAAATCCTCTATGTTACAGTGAATGTAAATTCTGGGGTCTTCAGCATAAACAACTCCTTTTGGTATTTGAGAGAAAGCACCTATATTGTCATCTTTCTTTGCTACCTAGGGAACTAGTTAAAATACGGGCCTAGGGTGTTTTATAACCTCGACTATAGTAAGGTTTGCTATATATTCAAGTGCAGAGGTGGATGCCATGATGATAAATACCTTTTTCTATCTTGGATCGATTGGTTGCTTGAAATGCTTCCCCTCTTTGCTTGAAATCCCTTAGCTCTGCAAATTTCATGCTTTATGAATGTTTGAAATCATGGTGAAATGAAATGGAGCCAAAACCACAAATTTATAGTGTTTATTTTGCTATCTACCACATTTAATGCATGTCAGTTAAGTATTCACTTAACATTGTCTACCGGTAATGAAGTAATTTCCAACTTCTCATCTCTAACCGAGGGAATAATAGGACATGTGTCATTAGATTGCCAAACCCTCAAGGAAACTTTCTTCAATTTGATGAAGAACTTCCTACCAGTGGAGCACTACTCTGTCTTACTGGTGAAGCATTGGTGAAGCATCACTCTATCCTACAGGTGAAGCATTGATTGGTTCTACCAGTGGAGGAGTATTCCCAACATTTAGATCAGCTTTTCTAATCCATTGTTTTGAGAATTCTTGCTTAACCTCTTCAACTTTTTCTTTACCTTTCAAGCTAGAACTTTTGTTGTCTGTCGGTGATCCTTTACTTCTATAGAATTTTGCAATATGCCCAATCTTGTTACATGCATAACAAGTCACATTATTCTTCTGAATAGCTTTCCCTTAACCTATGCTAGTTTGTGTTCTACATTGATTAGATAAATGTCCAAATCTTCGACAAACATAACATCTCACATTCATTCTACAATTTTCAGAGTTGTGACCAACTTTGTTGCATTTTGAACATTGACCGGTGGGTGTGTTGATATTCTGATAATTTCTAGATCTATATTCATTTTCTCTATGACCATACTTATTACAGTTAAAACATTTTCCATTGAATTTATAAGCATTAGGTTGCCTTACCGGTTTGCTATGATCTTGTGTGTTTGCAGTACCAGAGCTTTTACCAACTCCAAAGCCAATTCCAGAAGTGTCACCTTTAGGTTTTTTATTCTTTAGCAAATTACCAAGTTCCTCTGAGCTTTTCTTGAATTTTTCTTTATGTTGATTTGCAGTTTCTAGTTCTCTTTCTAAGACTTCTTTCTACCTCATTAGTTCATTCGAGTCATTCTGAGTGTGCATCAGATCTATCTTCAATAAATCATTTTCATAGCTAAGTCTTGTGTTCTCATTTGCTGCATCACTTAGCCTTTTGGTCAATTCTTCAATTTCTTTGCAAAATCTCATAGTCATATCTTGCATCTCATTCTTTATTGTCATGTTCTCCAGTTTCAACTTGCTTATCATATCATTAAGTGATTCCTTTTCATCATTCTAATTTTGCATCTTTTCACAAATTTCTCTTCTCTTATTTCTTGCAATAGTAAGATTCTCTTGAAGTGCTTGAATGATATCCTGAGCTACTTTTAGATCATCTTCTAGTTTGATATTTTTCAATTTCTCTATATCATAGTTTGAAAGAGCTGCTTCAAGTTGCTTCATTAGTTTTTCCATATCTATCGATGTCAAGGTCTTCCTCAAGTTGTGAGGCTTCTGAAAATAGAGGACCAGGCTCTGATACCAATTGTATATGGTGAAAATGGATAACAATAATAACAATATTGAAAGGCTAAATGAATTCAACCACAAAACCCTAGCCTAACAATCAACAAAGATCCACCATAACATATGAAGATTACCTAAGACAATGCAAATCACATGAAATCACAAAGATTATACCATCACATGTCCAATAGGGTTTTGATCTCCATTCTTCCTATCTCCATTGATCTTGCTTGATATATTTTCTCTTAGATTTTATATGCACAAGAGCTCAACAAAGATCGGAATGTGGTTGCAAGTAGGATCGTAGTGTAGTCAATTGCATAAAAGATGATTAGCATGAATGATTAGGATGATTGATTAGAATGAATGATTAGGATGATTGATTAGGGTTTGATAATGAAGGAAGTATCTCCTTATATAGAAGACACTATATGAAATGGAGGGATAAGATTGAGAGGTGTAAAAGGAGGTCGGCTATGATTAGAGGGTAGGTAAAAGAAATAATAAAATAATGAAAGGGGTAGGTAGTGTATGAATTAAGAGATGAATGACATGTGTCATAGGTAGAAAAGGCTAATGAATTAATTAAATAAATAAAGATTTATTTAATTAATAGAAGAAGTAGGATAATTAAATAAATAAGAATATTTATTTAATTTAGGAAAAGGATAATTTAAATAAATAAATGTATTTATTTAAATGAGAAATAAGGCTAGAAGATGATAAATGAATTAATTAAATAAATAAGGATTTATTTAATTAATAGAAGAATTAGGCTTAGATAATTAAATAAATAAAATATTTATTTAATTAGACTCGACAATTTTAGGTGTCTACACCAATTGTTAGGATTTCCACAGATACTAAGAGGGGGGGGGGGTGAATCAGTATCTAACCAGTGAATTGAATTTCTTAACTTAAAACATGTAGAACATATTATAACAGTGTACCGGTATGCAAGAAATAATGCAATAAACAAAATTAAAAGCATCCACATGAAAAGCACACCATGACACAAGGATTTAAGAAGGAAACCCAATGTGGGAAAAACCTCGATGGAATTTGTGACCCACAATATTCACTTACTGGCCAATAAGAGAATATTACTTACAAGAGGGGCCTGCACATTTAGAGCTCACTACTCAATGGAAAGTCTCACTGACTTACAATTTGGATTATACAAATCCAATATCTTGTACTACTTTACAATAGCATCTATAATGCTAGATCTAATACCGGTTTCTGCTTTGTTCTTTACATAAAACTTTTAACCTATATTTCGCATAATAGGTCTACCTAATATCTTCTTATTATCACTTACTAAATGTACACAATGATCTCTCTTATATATAAGAGTCATTTTACAACTTGCCAAGTCGGCTTACAAAGTTTTTACAATAATAAACAAAATATTATATATCAAAAATCCTGTTGGCCTTTGTGCCGGTATGCTTCCTTTCTATGTACCGATGTTGGTGGTCTGAGTGCCGGCGTAGATTGTGATCTATTGATGATGGTGAACTATCTTTTTGGTGTAATGCCTTGCTAGTGCCATAGGATTGTAAGGTTGCCATCAATGACAAAACCTTCAATTACCTACAATGTCTCATTGGAGTGTGCATATGCCAACACATCCCACTCTCGACCAACTGTACAAAAAATAAATAGATGTCTTACAATCGATTTATTTTGAAGATTAAGAATTAAATAACTATAATAACATCTTATTATTACCTCTCACTTTAATCAATCTACCTTTCCTTGTCAAGTACTCCCCTTCGAATTTGTTAATGGTGTTGGGATCCCAAATGCGATCCACGTGGATCTTTACTGCAAACATAGGAAGATATTCAGAAATGTACACCATAGTCTGGTATACGATATATCCCTCCACCATAGAACCCTTAGGATGTGCTCTTTGTCAAACCAAAGCCTTCAAAAATTTCAAGTGCATCTCAACCATCCACATTGACTTAGTGTGTACAGGTCCACACAATTCAATCTCCTCAACTTGGTGTATGAGGTAGTTTTCTTGTGCATTAAATGAGGAATTTTTCTCTTCCAATATTTTATATCATCTTTATGGATTTCTTTACATGACAACCACCTACAAGGTATTCAAGACGCAAAACAAATATATTACATAAGAAGTAAAACAAATCGCAAATATAATATCTATACAACAAACTAAACAAATATCACTACTTACCTCATGTATTTTCCAAGATCATATATGACTTGCTTGAAATTATTGTCGAAGTCGTCTCGGAGAGATAGAGGTAGAATGTACTACAACAATTATAAAATTATCTTTTCATTTTTTTGTAACATAATGAAAAGTACACGTACGTGTAGTACTTAAATACATACTAAAAACACAAGAACATGAATTACCTTAATGAAGGAATGCCAATCATGCATTTTCATCCCTGGCCCAAATTCACTTTTCTTTGATATGAGATTATTTATGTTCGCAGCAAATCCTATGGGAAATCGAATTTTTCGTATGACTTCTTTTATAGCATTGCTTTGCTAGTTTGTTAATAACCAAGGAAGCTCACTTATATTAATCTAGTCTCCATGGCTATTTGATTGAATGACATTTATCATTGCATGATTGGAATCATGAATGTCACTACATATTTTGACATTTTTTTCTTTTTCACGCCTTCCATCCAATATTTTCCATACTGTCTCTATTATATTTGTGAGATTTTGCCAAGATCAAGAGCTCAATGAAATGTACAAAATAGAGACACAATATGGGACAAGAATAAACAATATTCTCATCAATAGAAAATGATCAATAATATCCAAATTACATACAATGTAGATGAGCTTGCTTATATAGGCAAGGCTAGGGATATGTGAGCACACAAACATGACATGTGGCTCAATAAGAAATAAGGGTAGGTAGGAAATAGGTGTGGGTAGGTAGGAGAAATAATATAATATTCCACATGAGGTGGATCACTCACTGAATGTGGAGTGTAACAACAAGATCACACCATAAAAGGTGGAAATTCTCCTACACACACTATCCCAATGTGGCACAAACACCCAAGTGTCTCATACCCAAACTACTATGAAATGCATTTCCTAAGTAAACTTAAGTAAAGTGTAATAATATCCATGATGAATAATTATTTGCACCAACACCCCCCCTTAAGTGCAACTTAGGGGAATGCACTTAAGTCTACAATGCAACTCAGCAATGCAAGATGGGTCCCGACTACTAGGCCATGTTAGGTACCCATGTACAAATGCAAATGCATGAAAACCAATGCAATGAAATCTCTCACAAAGTGGGGAAAGAGAGAAAAACCCAATGGGAAAAAACCCTCCCCCAAAAGAGAGATGAAAAACATACAAGAGAACTCTCATAGAAGAATGTGAAGGACAAAACCCCATGTGAGGAAAAAGTCCCCCCCATATGAGAGAAGAAGAGAAGCTAGGAAGCCCCCCCTCAATGTGGAAATGATAGAAGCTTGATGTATGAAGAAATTGCTCTATGAAAATCAAACAACATTCCTCCCCTTAGGAAGAAACAAAACCAAAGGTGTATCCATGAAGTCTCCCCAATCATGAAGGGAGGATGTATGAGGAAAACTCATGATGAAAGGAATCTCTGAAAACTACTCAAGTTTCCCCATGTCGATGCTAAAAGATACCCCCTCCAAAGGTGGTAAACTGTGCCACACTGCTGAAAAAGGCACTCCAAGATCTAGTGGAGATGGATGTAGAACATGTCCCAAAGACTAACATGTCTCCCCAAAAAATGAAGAGACCTCCTCCAACTGCTGTACATAAGCATCCACAATCATGTCAACCTCAAAAGAATGATCATGTAGAGAATGAACAAGAGGGTCAGAGTGTGCCCTCGCAACAATCAAAGAAGGATCACCTTCATCAAAGAGAAGATGAATGTCATCAATGATGTCTCCCAAATATGCAATGTAGGATTCCACAAACAAACCTACAATGTCTGTCAAGTAATCATCCCATGAATCTGAAGCTGGAAGACAATGAATATCCTTCTGCACTGAATCACATGAAGGCAAAACTATCGCACTATCTGAATCATTAGGTGCAATAGGTGATGTGATATCAATATGAGGAGATGAAATACAAGGCTCAAGAATGGGGTCACATGTGAGAATCCCCATGTTCAAGTGCCCAAAGTTCTCCTCAAAAACTGAACCATCACATGAAGTGTGATCATCATGTGTAGAATCATCAAATGTGAAATCATCATCATCAACAAAATCTGAAAAGGAGTATAACCGAGATGCATGATCAACCACCCCAGTCGCAATGATAGCTCTAGTCTCCAAGTCTCTAATGAAAACTGAGTCAGGTGTGAACTCCACAACTCTCTTAGCTGTGCCATGTGTGATTTTATAGATAGAAAGGAGATTGTTTGTCAAGTGGGGTACACACAACACATCATTGAAAGAGTTATCCTCAATGTCAATAGATCCTTTCCCAATCACATCCATGTATGTATGATTGCCCATCAAAATCTGTGGCATGGTGCGAGGCTCAAATGTAGAGAACATAGACTACGAAGATGCCATATGATGAAAAGCCCCTGAATCTAGAAGCCATCTCTCTAAATTATGACTAATAGTAGCACATAGAGCTTTTCCTTTTCTTTTTCCAAAAGAGAGAGTCTTCCCACTTGTAGAAGCCATAATTGCTTGCCCTTTTCCTTTTGAATGTGAGGAAGTGGAAGTTGATGAATCATCCTTCTTGTAGACTTTAGGCAAATCAATGTTATGTTTTTTGATGATATGTGTAAGCTCATCAATCTTCTTAGAATGGCAACGATGCTCTTCATGACCAACCTTTTTACAATAGGCACAAGTAGGTCTCTCCCTCTTTGGTGAATTATCTCTCTTGGAAGAGGATGAATCTCCTTGTTGTGGAGAAGATGGTGCTTTTTCCTTAGGCTTTGATTGCCATTTCTTCTTGTTTGAGTTGTCCTTTCCTTGATTTCCTTTGTTCCCTTGATTTGCCACTAATGCTTGAGACTTAGAAGCCTTAAGAATGCCCATGCTTATCAACTTAGTTTGTTCCATCATCAACATTTCATTGAAAGCATCAAATGTAGGCATTGTGTAGTTTGAACCCATTGTCATCCTATGGGTTTGGAAACTAGAAACAAATGCTGCATATTCTTGTGGAAGCTTGCCTATCAAGTTGAATATCAATTGAGTATCCTTCTTATCAATGCCACAATGTTTGAGTTGTGCCCTCAACTCATTTGCCTTAGTGACATAATCTTGTATAGTATCAAAGTTATTGGGATCTAACATGGTGAGATCACTATCAGTTTGATATCCCCTAATCTCATCAACTTGACCATACAAGTCTTGAAACTTTTGCCAAGCATCCTTGATTAGAGTACACTTCTCAATATGAAAAATGAGATCCTTTGATACATACTTTCTTAAGGTACCAATTGCCATGATATTTTTAGTGAGCCAATCCAAGTGACCAACTGGATCAACCTTAGGATCAGCGGGAGCAACAATAGTTCCATCAATGTAATGAGTGAGTCATTTTTCCATAAGTTTACTCCATGCATCAATTTTCCAAGTAGCATAATTATGAGGAGTTAAGAGAGGAAAATTAGAAGAACCCATAGCAGCAAAAAGGAAGGAACACAATAGCACAAAAGCATAAGAGACACCCCCCAAAATTCACTCAATCAAAGTACCCCCCCAGAAATGATGATTTTGGCACTTTATATGTAGTGCATGTACAATAGGCCACTTGCAAACAATGGCAAGGTGGACTTCTGATTTTATTTTACAACTACCCCAATAGGCTGAGAACTACAAAGCAAAAGATCAGAAAGATAGATCTATGCAATACAAATGCCAAATTGGCCAAATAAGACCATATGATGAAAGTACAATTTCTACCCACAATTGCTACAAACTAATAGAATATTCTGAGAGTAGACAAAAAATAATGCACTTTCAAAAAAACAACACCTGAAAAGGAGTTTGTATGAGCCCGAACGGAGACTTGGAAGTTGCAGAAACAGGGATTGGATAGGTACAGTCACCAAAAACTGAGAATTATAAAAAATCTGTCCATCAAAATCAGAAAATAATTCCACCACATGAAAGTACACAAAATTATAGCCCATTTCAAAAAAAATTGCACCCAAAAAGGAGCAAAAATGAGCAAGTTATGGCCATTTGAAGTTGAATTGCAAAATCAAAAAGCTCAATGAGAGGGGCCTGCAAAATTTTTGAAAAATGATGATGTCAAAAAATTGTGGGGTTAAATTTGATGGCCATATGACCATCGCAAAAACTTCACCTCCCTGCTAATTGGGTGTCTGTACAGTACGAACTGATGATGTGGTGCGATCTGGTTGGCCGAAAATCTGACTGGACGGATGACGTGTCGGATGATGAGGTGGCGACGGGCTAGTGGCCTCCTATCACATGGTGGGCGTGGATTCATTGGGTTCCCTATGGAGTCCGCGTGGCAGAGAAGTGTCTGCTGACGTGACCGGTCCACGTGGCAGAGGACGATAGGCCCGACTTTGAGGTGGAGAGTCTGCGTGGCGGGAGGTTGCTATGGAGCCCGGTCAGCAGGAAGTTTGTTGGTGGTGGGACCTTGCCGGCTATCCGACGTGAAGCGTTGGGCCTGAGGCCAGTAGACGGTGTTAGAAGATGTTGCCGGAAGCAAGGGACTCATCGCCGAAAATTCACTGGGAGCGGGGGAGTCGTCGGGGAGTTAGGCAACCGCATGGGGAGCTGGTCAGCCGGAGCAGGGGAGTTGCGGAGGTCAGCACGGTCGGCTGGGTGTGTACGGCGGGCCTTGCAGACAATTATCATTATGGTACAAGGGTCACGGGATCGGGGGGGTTTGCGGACCCCCCAAAAATTGATTTTTTTTTTTAAAAAAATTTTGCTGAATTTTTTTTTTTTTTTCAGAAAATATTTTCCGAAATTTTTTTTTTTCAATTTTTCAGAAAAAACTTAAATTTTTTTGAAATTCGTACAATAATAGTAAAATTGGTAAAAAAAATTTTCTCACCAAAATAGGCCAACTTTATAACCAAAATTCATGGAAACAGCCTTCTGGACGCAATGGCGGGGTCGGATCTAGTCTAGGATGCCTCCAAAAGATGCTTTTCCTCAGATCTGCCTCTTGACGTCATAATAATGCCTCTTCAAGATGAATCAATGAAGCTCCAATGGCTCTGATACCATGTGAGATTTTGCCAAGATCAAGAGCTCAATGAAATGTACAAAATAGAGACACAATATAGGACAAGAATAAACTGTATTCTCATCAATATAAAATGATCAATAATATCCAAATTACATACAATGTAGATGAGCTTGCTTATATAGGCAAGGCTAGGGATATGTGAGCACACAAACATGACATGTGGCTCAATAAGAAACAATGGTAGGTAGGAAATAGGTGTGGGTAGGTAGGAGAAATAATATAATAATCCACATGTGGATCACTCACTGAATGTGGAGTGTAACAACAAGATCACACCATAAAAGGTGGAAATTCTCCTACACACACTATCCCAATGTGGCACAAACACCCAAGTGTCTCATACCCAAACTACTATGAAATGCATTTCCTAAGTAAATTTAAGTAAAGTGTAATAATATCCATGATGAATAATTATTTGCACCAACAATATTCTTTCCAATATGCATACTATCAAACAAATGAACAATTTGTAACTGCTCGTAGTAGGGCAACCTACTAAATTATCGAGGATAACTTTTTATTCTCTTAGGAAGGATGTCATTTATGCCTTCATGAACTTCATGATCATCAATCACATCATCAGTAAACAAAACAAAATAGAAAAGATGTTTTACGACAAACCAATAGAGGGAATGGCATTACCTTGACGATTAATTCTAGTATAGTCCAACTTCCATGTGAGGTGTCATTCTTTGTGGCTTTGATGTATTCTCTTCTTTCCTATTGAAAAAATGTTTTTCAGTATTTCGATACTTATGATTTTTGTGGAGAAAGTGCCTATACTCATCAAACACCTGCTTTCCTAAACTTTTTGAATGACGAGATTTCATCTTTGGACCACAAACAGGATGTGCAAATTTTCCCTTTGTTTGAAGACCTACAAGATAGTGTATAATTGGATTAAATATGATAATTTTTTGAATTATAATGTTCATGCACAACTTAAACACTATAACATACCACAAAAATGTGTTAGCCCCGAGGCATCGTGTATTGTCCATAGAAGCATCACATGGAATTGAAATTATCTTTGTCCTATTGGTCTAGAGACGTCATACATAGTGACACCATTCCATAACTCCAGCAACTCATCGATAAGAGGCTCGATATATACATTCATATCTTTAACTTGGTACTTACCTAATCGAATGAACAAAAACATTACATAATTATTATGACCATTTTACTGCAATATTTATAATTAAATTTAGATGACTATATTTAAATGATAAAATACCTAGAACAATCATTGCCAACATTATGTGCTCGCTCTTTATTGACATCCATGGAGGAATGTTATTATTGATAACAAAAACAGGCCACACTGAGTAAACATATCTCATCTCTCCAAATGGATTGACACCGTCCACTGCCAATGAAAGCCTGAGGTTACGAGGTTCTTATTTAAAGTGTGGCCACTTTTCCTCTATGTCCATAAATGCCGAACCATCTGTAGGCATTCGAATAATGTCATCTTGACTTCTATTGCATGCATGGTAATCCATAAATTGTGCCAAGCTAGTGCACTTGAATAATCATTGCATACATGGAATAATGGGAATATAGCAAAGAACCTTGCGAGGAACCCTTTTTGTTATTTGATATGTTCGATATCTACTGATATGACATTCAAGGCATTCAGTTCAAAATTCATGTTGTTTGTGATATATAATATGATCATTGGGACAAGAATCTATTGCTTGATACTCCATTCCAATATCTTTCATAACGGCAAATAATTCTTGGTATGAGCGAGGTAGAATATTTGATGGTGGTAACAAAAACTCACCTATCAATCTACAACAAAAAGATATAATTTTTTATAATAAAGAATATTAATGGTACAACATGATTCACAGTTTATTATGACATATATGACATACCTTAACATATGTGACATTGTTATGTTGGTTAAACCATTCATAACCTTCAAGTTCACCAACAACAATATAGCGAAGAGAAGAGTTGCCTGCGAGCCTTTGTAAAGGGCCTCAGATGCCTTCTCAAGTAGAGGGACATCATGAATAACATCAAGGTCATCTTCATCATCATGATTAGCTGCGCGAGTACTAAATGAGTCATGGATCAATGTATTTGTACCATCATCTTCAATTGTGTTTTTTGGCTCATGATCCTCATCTTCCTTAGGATCATTATCTTTAGCTTCAATATTCACACCTCCATGTTCATCCACTTTGAAAACTATATTCTCAAGGTTGTGTTGATCCATACCATGTGCTCCGGGGTGCTCGACCTATATAAAATTGATAAACATAAATAAACTGTGATCATGAGCTCATCATCATGTGATTTATTATGTATATAAATTATCGCCACGATATAATGAAAAAATTACCAATGGATGATAATCATGTCCACCTTCAATGTGACCATGGAGCCTACAATGTTTCTTTGTTGTTTTGATTAGAAGTCTAGTCTTTAACCCCTTACAAATTTTGCATAGACAATAACATTTTCCATCACCTTTTCTTTTCAAGTTAGACCATAATCTAGCAATTCTCTCCTTATTTTGTTGTTCGTTGATATTGTTTGACATGGTCTTTCTTCATAGGAAAGAAAATAGAAATTATCATCATTGAATAGAGCATCTTATTGAATTTAGATTTCTAATTTTCTTATGGTACATCACACAACATGGAAAATAAGAAATACTCAATAAATAACAGGATTCATTGATCTAGTGTTATCACAATCTGTACTTGGCCTTCAATATTTTCTCCTCCTAACACTGTTTATCCATTACTTGTCAAGTACAAAACTCTAAAATCCATGGCTATTAAAATACATAAGACAACATTGTAGCATCTTATAATCATCTGTTATAAAACCAAAGCACTTGGGAGTGATTCTATTGTTTGTCACAATATAGGAAAATTGTGTCTATTGGAGCCTTGAATAACTGACTAGAAAGATTTTTAATTCCTTTTCTTTTTCCTTTTGATTTTTTCACTGTCACTTCCATCCTCCAAGTCATATGCCCTTGACCTTTTCTTTCTTCTTGTTTTTTCATACTCGTAGTCACGCTTTGAATTATTTTTCTTTCTTGGTGACTCCTTACTGCTCTCACTGTTAGTTTCACTCTCAGAATCTAAGTCTGATGTATCAGAATTTGATGAACCTGATGAACTAGAAGAATCATCATTAGAGGTAGATTCATCTAACATAGGAATACACTTTTGCTGCTACATTACAAGCCTTGGCATATTCTTCAAATACTCAAGTAAACTCTCAGTGATACCACCAAGACCAATAGAAGTAAAGAAATTGATAGAAAACCATGAATTTTTGGGATTTTCCTTTGGAGAAATTGAATCAAAACACTCCTACATTGTTGGATCATTCAACCTTTCATTACGCAACAATATACCAAGCTGCTCTGCCAGCTCCTGCAAGAGAAGATTGGTATAAAAATATGGGAAGAGGAAGTAGTATCTTCCTCTGTCAGACATATATAAGCAAGAAAATGCCATGGAAGAGCATCTATGCCAAGTAAGTGTTAGGAAACTCACAAATACTGAGAGGGGGGGTGAATCACTATCTAACCAGTAATTAGAAGTTCTCAACTTAAAACTTGCAGAACATATTGTAACAGTGTACCAGTATGCAAGAAATAATGCAATAAATAGAAATGAAAGAGACCACATGAAAATCACACCATAACACAATGATTTAATGAGGAAACCCAGTGTGGGAAAAACCTCGGTGGGATTTGTGACCCACAATATTCACTTACTGGCCAATAAGAGAATATTACCTACAATAGGGGCCTGCACATGCAGGAAGGCTAACTTGGCTAGAGCTCACTGCTCAAATGGTAAGTCTCACTGACTTACAATGTGGATTATACAAATCTAATAACTTGTATTGTTTTACAATAGCATCTTCAATGCCAGATTCAATACCGGTTCCTACTCTGTTCTTTACATTGTACCCCTTAACCTATATTTTGCATAATAGGTATGCTTAATCTTTTCTCCTTACTTTTTTGCTTACATCACTTACTTACAAAATGTCTACAATGATCTCTTTTATATATAAGATTCATTTTACAATGATATCAAGTTGGCTTACAAAGTTTTTCAAATAAATAAAATATGATATATCAAAAATCATGTTGGCCTCTATGTCGGTATGCTTCCTTTCTCTATGTTGATGCTAGTGTAGAGTGTGTTCTATTGATGCCGATGTAATGCCTTTCCAGTGCCATAGGATTGTAAGGTTTCCATCAATGAAAAAACCTTCAATCACATACAATGTCTCATTGGAGTGTGCATATGCCAACAATCTCCCCCTTTGGCATTGATGGAAACACTCATGAGAAATTTCAAAAGTGTATCCAAAAATGTGAAGTCCAAAAATGTTACCAAAAATGTGTGCTCCCCCTGAGCATATGATTCATATGATATTTGAATTTTCTCATGCCACTACTCCCCCTTTGGCATCAATGACAAAGGTTGTCAAGATGTCAGTAGAGTTTGTAGTTTCAACCTTGTAACTGGGTAGTTACAATTTGAAATAGATCCACCAAAATCAAGTTTATACTCTCCATAAACTTTTTACTATCTCTTATTGTTGTCTTTGTCCTTTTAGCTGTACCGGTGAGATGCTACAAATGCTTTGCCAGTGTTTTCTGTCCTTGTATTAGTGCCTCAAATATTTCCTTTCGTAATGATGCTAGATAGTCCAATCTTGGACTTAGTTTTAATCTCAGATGCTTTGCCTTATTCACTATTGTCTCCTTTTCTCTTTCTAATTTAAGTAATTCTTCCTCAAAATTTGTTATCTTTTGCTCAAAAACTGATAATGTATTAGGTGAGTTAACAAAATTATCAGCAAGTTTATTGATTTCATCCTGTACTTTGCTTATTTTCTTATCTATGTCTATAGTCAAAAAGTTTGTCTTACAGGTGTCTTTGTACAGAGTTTTGTACTCTTTCAATAAGTTACATAGTTCCAGTAGAAGTGTGTTAAAATCTCTGGTACACTTCTTTATCTGCTTATCAAAGAATCTTTGTATTTCAATTTCCAATTTATCCTTCAATGCCTCTTCCTTTATTTTCTCAATGTTTTCTGTGATATATTTACACAAGGTATCAAGTTGTCCTAAAGAATATTTATTGTCTATATTACAATTAGGTGAAATTACCTTCAAAATTGGTATGGTGTCATCTATAGCCTTATAAGCTTGTGAGCTGCAATCTGTTATCTTTTTAATTGAATCTAATAGTACTTCAATCACATTAGTTGATTTGTAGCCTGATGATGAGGAACCTACATTCAGAGTACCACCGGTGGAAGTAACCAAGCTTGTTGTGACCTCTGGTAGGTCTATTTGTGTTTGTATTTCTTTAAGCAATGGTTTGTGTGCTTCTCCAGTTGTTGGTGGTACTGTTTCCTCATGAACTTGTTCCTATTGCTATTCCTATTTTGGAGCCTTTTGATCCATTTGTTTCTTTGATTATTGCATTGACTCAGTATGAGTCTGAGTTTCTACCTGTTTCTCTTTATCATCTGTCATTTTCTCTTGTGTGTTTTTAGTTTGTTCATCTACCAGAGGCTCACTAGCCATGTTAGTCTTATCAGTTGTATCTTTGTCTACCACAATGTTGATCTTTTGAGTATCAACATCCACTATATATAAGACTTCAAGATTAGGTCTATCATCCTCTACATCCATACTTTCAACTGCCAGTTGATCTTTTGTAGCTATTGTTGTTACCAGTGGAGTAATCAAGGGAGGTGGGGGTAAGTTTTCCTTAACCTTGATACTAGGTGGTCCACCAACTTTACCTTTACCCTTGTCTCTTTCCTTATGATAAACCTTTATAGGTTTGTGGCTCATGTATTCTTCTTATTTTTCTTTTTCCACTAGGAAAATGTCCCATGCATTTTCTATCTCCTCAGTCACCTCATTAACTCTTCCAACCATTAAAGAAATGTGTTGGTGTGCAGTAGAAAATACTGACCAGTTGGCTTCAGCAATTAAGTCATCAATTTCTTTGGGTGAATTCACCAGGTATACAACAAGTAGCTTTTCTATCTTTATTTTCTTATCAAGTTCTATTACTACTTGTCTCCTTGCTTCCAGTCTCTTAAATAGTTCATCTTGTACTTCATCTACTACTTCCATAAAAAATTTCTTATACATATCCATATGTAATATAACACCATTTTCTACTTGTTCTTTTTCATCAACTGTCAGAGTGTCATACAATTTCTCTATATTCTTCAATTTCCTTTCCTCTATAATTTCATTCAATAGTATGTCAAGAGGAGCCAAGTCCTTATTTGTCCTCTTCTTCTTCTTGGGTGTCAGTTTCTTCCTTTTTGGTGTAGCCTTTCTTACCGAAAATCTCACTGCTTGTTGTTTTTGTCTTGTCCTCCTAGGTGAGGGTGTGGTTGCTGGTGAGGGATCTCTTTTCCTTACAACTCTCTTGAAAGTTGTAGGCATGTCATTCTCTGAAGATGTGCCTACCGGTGATAGGTGAGTTTCAGGTTGTGGAGCTGCTAACTCATCCTCTGTTATACTGGTTTGTTTCATTACCTTTTCCTTGATTTCCATTGCTTGCCTAAAACCTCTTCTCACAGCTGCCTCAATCTTTTTCACTCTTTTATGGGATTGTATTTGGCTTTCAATAGTTTCTGCACTACCAAATACTTCTTCCTTAGGTTCTTTAGGGGCTTCCAGAAGTGCTTTAGCATATGTTTCAATTATATGATCATCTATTTTGTAGCCTATCTCTGTTACCCAGATTGTCCTAGGGATGACTGCTTCCATCCAGATCTCATCCTTTTTTATTACAAAACATATTTCATCCTTATATTTGTCAACAATCTTTTGTGATAATCTAATTCTTTTCTTCATTTTGGCCTTAAGTGCTGGAAAGAAACCATGGACATTGTTTTCCTCATCTTCTCCCATATTATTGAATAGTTCAGTTAGCTATTTACCTACTGGTATATCATATCCAAGTTCTTTGTAGCCTATACCGAGAACCTGTTTGGTTATATGTAGCATCATACATACTAGAAGATTTCTAAACCTAAAAGTTCCTTTCTTGTCCTTCTTAATCTTGCCTAAGTTGTCAATTAATTCGTCCTTCAACCACTCACATACATCAATATTTGCATTATCTGTGACCATGTCATGAGCACTCTTAATGCACAAACTTGACACTAAATTGAGTTTGTTTGCATGAGTTGTCTTATATCCTAATTTCATGCTGATAAATCTTACATTATTATCTTTTACATCATTTACTCTTAAGGACCTTTTATCAGATGTGGCACTAGTTAGGTTCATAACTAGGTCATTGGAAACCTTCTTGGTTTTGTCTGGCCTTTTACCAGTGGTCGATAACCCTGTGATAGCTTTCACAACTTCCTTGGTGATTTTGTGAATTGCATCTAACCAGAAAAATTCACCATGTACCCTGCTTAGGACTATCCTGATCACATCCTTGGGGAATTCAGGAATGCTAAGGATCTCTATAAATCCTAGGGTTTCAATGATCTTATGTTCATCTTTTACATTACCGGATTCATCACATATGATAGATTTAAACATGGTTTTAATCTGTTCATCTCCTATTTCCTCAATGTTTCAGTGGATGTAAATTCTGGGGTCTTTAGTATAAACAACTCCTTTTGGTATTTGAGAAAAAGTACCTAAAGTATCATCTTTCTTTGCTACCTCGGTAACTAATTGAAATATGGGCCTAGGTCTTTTTACAACTTCAACAATAGTAGGGTTCGCTATATATTCAAGTGCAGAGGCAGATGCCATGATTAAATACCTTTTACTACCTTTAGGATGGATGATTGCTTGAAGTGTTCTTGCCTCTTGCTCGAAATGCCTTAGCTCAAAATCTTCATGCTCTTCGTAGGTTTGAAATCTCGGTGAAATGAAATGGAGCCAAAACCACAAATTTATAGTGTTAATTTGCCATCTACCACATTAAATGCATGTCAGTTAAGTATTCACTTAACATTGTCTGTCGGTAATAAAGTAATTTCAAACTTCTCATCTCTAACCTAGGGAATAATAGCACATGTGTCATTAGATTGCCAAACCCTCAAGGAAACTTTTTTCAATTTGATGAAGAACTTCTTGCTGATGGAGCATCACTTTGTCCTATCGATGAAGCATCACTTTGTCCTATCGATGAAGTATTGATTAGTTCTACCAGTGGAGGAGTATTCCCAATAATTAGATCAGCTTTTCTAATCCATTGTTTTGAGAATTCTTGCTTAACCTCTTCAACTTTTTCTTTACCTTTCAAGCTAGAACTTTTGTTGTCTACCAGTGCTCCTTTACTTCTACAAAATTTTGCAATATGCCCAATCTTGTTACATGCATAACAAGTCACATTATTCTTCTGAATAGCTTTCCCATAACCTATGCCAATTTGTGTTCTGCATTGATTAGATAAATGTCCAAATCTTCCACAAACATAACATCTCACATTCATTCTGCAATTTTTCAGAATTGTGACAAACTTTGTTACATTTAGAACATTGACCGATGGGTGTGTTGATATTCTGATAATTTCTAGATCTACATTCATTTGCTCTATGACCATACTTATTATAGTTAAAGCATTTTCCATTGAATTTATAAGCATTAGGTTGCCTTACTGGTTTGCTATGATCCTCTATGTTTGCAGTACTCGAGCTTTCACCAACTTCAAAGCCAATTCCATAAGTGTCACCTTTAGGTTATTTATTCTTCAACAAGGTGCCAGGTTCCTCTGAGCTTTTCTTGAATTTCTCTTTATGTTGATTTGCAGTTTCTAGTTCTCTTTCTAAGACTTCTTTCTATCTCATTAGTTCATTGGAGTGATTCTGAGTGTGCATCAGATCTGTCTTTAATAGATCATTTTCATAGCTAAGTCTTGTGTTCTCATTTGCTGCATCACTTAGTCTTCTGGTCAATTCTTCTTCATTTTTCTTCCTATCTTCAATCTCTTTACAAAATTTCATAGTCATATCCTGCATCTCATTCTTTGTAGTTATGTTCTCCAGTTTCAGCTGCTTTTAGATCATCCTCTAGTTTGATATTTTTCAATTTTTCTGCATCATAATCTGAGAGAGCTACTTCAAGTTGCTTCATCAGATTTTCCATCTTTATCGGTGTCAAGATCTTCCTCAAGTTGTTAGGCTTCTGAAAATAGAGGACCAGGCTCTGATACCAATTGCTAGGAAACTTACAGATACTAAGAGGGGGGGGTGAATCAATATCTAACCGGTAATTAGAAGTTCTCAACTTAAAACATGCAGAACATATTGTAATAGTGTACCAGTATGGAAGAAATAATGCAATAAATAGAAATGAAAGAGACCACATGAAAATCACACCATAACACAATGATTTAATGAGGAACTTGGTGTGGGAAAAACCTCGGTGGGATTTGTGACCCACAATATTCATTTACTGGCCAATAAGAGAATATTACTTACAATAGGGGTCTGCACATGCAGGAAGGCCAACTGCCTAGAGCTCACTGCTCAAATGGGAAGACTCACTGACTTACAATGTGGATTATGAAAATCCAATAACTTGTACTATTTTACAATAGCATCTTCAATGCCAGATTTTGTACCGGTTCCTGCTCTATTCTTTACATATTGCCCTTAACCTATATTTTGCATAATAGGTCTTCTTAATCTTTTCTCCTTACTTTTTCGCTTACATCACTTACTTACAAAATGTCTACAGTGATATCAAGTCGGCTTAAAATTTTTTTCAAATAAATAAAATATGATATATCAAAAATCCTGTTGGCCTCTATGCCAGTATGATTCCTTTCTCTGTGTCGATGCCGGTGTTCTGAGTGCCAGTGTAGAGTGTGTTCTACTGATGCCGGTGTAATGCCTTGCCGATACCATAGGATTGTAAGGTTGCCATCAATGACAAAACCTTCAATCACATACAATGTCTCATTGGAGTTTGCATATGCCAATAGTAAGTGGGCCAATAACATTGCAACATTACGCAGTTTATTTGTTTCTAGTCTGTGTATCATAGAATACTGTTGTACAAAACACTTATCAAAAAATTCCTCATAAATTTTATTGATCATACAAAATATTTTCCCAAGAAGACCATAATAACAAAGGTATGTTCTCTCTTGACCAAGTTCAAGCTTGATCTTTTGTAGCTTATGACCAGCTTCCTCAAAATCAACACTTGATATGTGTAAAGCGGAAAATCGCGATCGAACCCTAGTCGCTCTCCCCTCTTCCAATTCCAAGGAGAGAGAAGGGAGATTCACTAGGGTTGATGGTTTTCACTTAGGGGAGAGACTTTACATTCAAAAGAGGGGTTGAAACCCACAAGATCCAATCCCACACAATGTAAGATTGGATGCTAAATGAGTTTCAAGGGTTAAGAAAGCAAGGCTACCCTCTTTTGTAAAGAATGTGCATAGAAGAATTAAGCTAGGAATGCATAGAAAGTGACAAAGATTCACTTTATAAACTGAGATAGGGATATAGGATGAAGCTGCGGACCTAGAATTAGCAGTAAAATGTCGATACGGTGCTGTCCTACAAATTTGAGCGAAAGTTGCCGGGACGGTGGCACCTGAGCACCACGGTCCTCCAAAAAATCCGCGAAACGAAGGGGGATCTGATCGTCTCTGCACAAGGATTCTAGATCTTCAATTTCAGCCGCGTACCTGCAACCTACAAATAGAAAAGCGAAGACGATTGGGGGGTTAGGGATTAGGGGTTTGCCTTTAGGTCAAACCTCAGTTTTGGAATTAACCAAGAAATGAGCAAGTGTTGTAAATGTAAATGACTGTAAAACAAGTACTAATACCTTGTTCTAAGGATGTTTGTATCCTTATGTGCGAAGGTATAGATGTTGTATGTTGTTGTAGTATGTAGTATGTGATCTCCTCTGCAATGGTTGAATCCTTGTCTTGAATGCAACACTTAGCCTTGAATGGAGACTTGAAATGGTCAATTGCTTGAAGGAATGCTTGAATGCTTGAATGCTTGAGTATAGTTTCCACGCTTTTGCACATATCCTCTTCATATCCAATAAGAGAGAAAAATGTAGTTTATATACTTGTCATTTAGGGCTGATAGACTGATTTTCCTGACCTTAGGCCTACCAGGAAAGTTTATTTTCCAATTTACAAACAAAAAGACCCGAAGTCCAAAAGAGACCGGGCCCAAAATAGGACCCAGGGACCAGGGCGCTGGGCACCATGGTCCTGGAGGACCAGGGCGCTGGGCGCCCTGGTCCTGGAGGACCAGGGTGCTGGGTGCCCTGGTCCTGAAGGACTAGGGTGCTGGGCGCTCTGGTCCCACCTCCCGAGACAGTAGGGTGCAAAGGAGGTTCAGGCCAGGGTGCAAAAAAATGCAGTTTTCAGTGTCATAATCAGGTTTCGGGGTCTCCATTCAGGTTGCATGTTGCGTCGCCATCGTGAAGACCGAAATGCAGTCGAAATTGCAAGTGTCACAATTTTAGGATGCTACATTTAGCCCCCACTTTAGCGGGAGTATGTATGCTCATACTTCCGGTAAAGTACAAGGAAACAACATTGAAAGACTTTCACCATGTCAAGGAGGCAAGATACACCAAGCCCCCAATGGACTAAGGATCTTATGACTTCGATTGACAAAGTAAAAGGGAAGATCACGAGGGAGAACCATGACTGTCAGTAGTAAGGTTCCCTCACTATGAGTCATGCAAGAAAGATATCAAAAATTTTCAAGGCAAAGCTAAATTTGTCAAGAAATTTTCAAGTACCTTGAAAAGATATGGACGGGATGTATGCCCCCCTACGTTAAAGCGATCGCACACGCCTCACCGGGGGTGATTGCTTTAAGCTAGTGATACATATAAGAAATGAGAAAGGAGCACGTTATCACAAGGATTTAACCCCCAAGTGTGAGATAAGCCCAAGGATAATAGACACAAAACACAAAGCACAAGGTGACTTCGCTTTCCTCGGGGTCAGTATACTGTATGATAATTCATGTATATCATATGTATGTATGCATAATTGTTCTTCATTCCCCCGATCAAGGAAGATCACCTAGAAGAAGGGAACACATGTGTCTTTTGAGTCAACATGAGAGAGATCGAGAGATCTCAATGCTTTGCATCGTCCTCAAGTAGACAACACTAAGGACAACAAATAGAAGAATGAGAATAACATATAGAAGAAGTAACACAAGAGAGGAGGAGAGAATCTGCTATGATAATGTATCTAGTCTAGCACGTCATCTACCCCCCGATCTTGCTGATCAATGTTTCGGGAAGGCAGGGAACACGCTAGAGGAGGAACATTCAACACAATAGATGGAGCTATCACAAGATCCAAACAAGGGCTATGTTCATGTTCCAAGCCACGTTGTTCTTGTCTAGGAGCTAGGATAAGTGCTTTAGAAAATTCATTAGATAAATGGTTATCAATATCAACAAGTTCATATTCACTATTAGAAGCAAGAGAAGTAACATTTTCATCATGAATAACATTTTCATCTATAGCATCATCAAGATTTATAAAAATAGGGTCTTTAATTCGCACAGGATCAAGACCATCATGCATCTTATGTTTAGGAGATTTTGGAGAAAATGGAATAATGCTTGTTGAAGGTGTTTTTGGAGATTGCAAAGTTTGAGAAGCAGCTGCCTGAGCTCTAAGATGATGCTTTTGTTGGCGTTTGCGTGCAGAACGATTTCGTCTAGTCTTAGTAGGAAGTTGAGAAGATTGAGGAGGAGGAATGTTCTCATCCTTATCACTTGGGTGTTTAGGTTGTGGTCTCTTAGGCTGGATAATAGGAGAAGAAGAAGGTCTCTTCTTTCTATAAAAAGAAGGAGGAGGGACTGCTCCATATAAGGGAGGAATATTTGGTTTAGGAAGGAGACCAAGTCCATCATGACGAGGAGGTATAGGTCTACTCTTAGGAAGTTTATTAGATATAGACATAGTCACATCCATAGGGATGGGTTGGGAATCTTCTTGAGGAAAGACATTAGTTTTATCTTTCAAAGGAAGAACTTCCTTCTCAAGAATGATAGGAATGTCAAGTTTGGGTGTTCTAGGTTCACTTAGAGATAGGATCATATTTGTTTTCCACTTTTGATAAGATTTGAAAAGATGATCACTTCGCGGAGGAAGAGATTGGAATTGTTTAGGCCAAAATTAATCAATAGGAACGCTAGAAGTTCTTTCAGCTGGTTTAAAGAGACTATGATTGAAAGTAACAACTTCACCATTATGGGGAAATTTCAAACACTTGTGAATAGGAGAAGCAATAGCTTTCATGGAAGATAGCCAAGGATAGCCAAGCTTCACACAAAATTGTTCGGAAGATGGAATAATAGCAAAGTTCACATCAAGGGATTTGTTATGGACCTCAATAGGCAATGTAATGGAACCAATTGCAGGAGAAGAAAATGCATCAAATAGTTTCACAATCACATCTGTTTTGTCATATATCACTTGATTCAATTGCAAAGTAAAAAGAAATTCTTCAGTAATGATATTAACCATACAAGAAGGATCAATAAGCACTCCATGGCAAGGTGTATTCTTGACTTTTGCAACTATGTATAAAGGACCATCAGGTGCCCTAATGGTTTCACTAGAATCAAATGTGATGGAAGGTTCTTTAGGGTTTTCTTGCTGCTCTACAAAGTTAATCACATTCGGAGTCATAGACACAAGACCATCAGATGAGAGAGAGGAATCATTAGTCTCAATCGCATTAGAGGTATGAGAAGGTAATGGATCAGTGAAAATCTGAAGATTTTGATTAGGAGGAGCTATAGATGTATTGCCTTTATCATTCACTCCAGAAACAGAGATAGTATTATTATCAATCAAATCTTGAATTTTACCCTTTAAAGAAAAACATTTTTCAGTATCATGCCCAGGCTGACGATGAAATTGACAAAAAGCTTTGTTATCAAACTAAGGTGAAGTAATCTTTGCAGGATCAATTTGTCTTATAGGAGGAAGAGTAAGCACATTTTGTTCCAATAACTTATTCATAATACTATGCGATGATTCATTCAAAGGAGTATACTTTCTTTCTCTCTTGAAAAATTTAGAAATAGGAGGCACACCTGATGCTGCATTCACATTGTTGTTGATGATGTTTTCATTGAATTTGATGGAATCTCTGTTCGGTTTAAACTTCCCAAATGGTTGTTGACTGCTATCACCCTTATCACTCGGAGCCATAGGATGTGATTGTTCCATTTGACTCACAGTCAGTTGATAATTGTGAAGAGTTGCACACAACTGTTGGAAAGAAGTAAACTCAGAAAATAGAAGTTTGTCTTGAATATCTTTTTGTAAATTAGAAATAAAGATTCTTTGAATATCATTGTCAGGCACTGGAAAAGAAATTTGAGCATACAAATGCTTATATCTACCAATGAAATCAGTCACTTTTTCTTTAACACCTTGTTTACAATGCATTAAATCAATCAAAGTAACTTTAGGACTTATATTGTTTTGAAATTGTTGAATGAAAGCATTTGCAAGTTGTTTGAAAGAAGTAATAGAATAAGAAGGCAATGAGCAATACCATTGTAGGGCTTTGTCTCTTAATGTTCTAGTAAACAATTTTGCAAGCAACCTTTGGTCATAAGCAAAATCGGTACAAATTGTTTGAAAGGTCTTAACATGTGTTAGAGGATCACCCTTACCATTATAAAGCTCCAAATGCGGGATTTCAACATGTTTAGGAGGGATAGCTCGAACAATGTCAAGAGAAAGTGGGCTCGCAACATCAAATGTGGGCACACTAAACTTAGATTGATTCATAGAGGCAATTTGTTGCTATAAAGAAGAGACAGTTTGTGCAAGATTGTTAATGGTCGCTTTAGTCGAAGAGTTCATATTAGACGTGTTAGATTGAGATGGAGGTGTTATGTTATTCAAAGAAGGTAAAGAGTAAGGTGGTGGGACTCTATGATAATTAGTCATAGGAGATGATTGGACAGGAGGAACACTACAAGGAGGAATAGAATGGTTGAATGAATTGCCCCCTTGCATCATGTTCATTTGTGGAGATGTAATAGGAACACTCATTGAAGGAATGAATGAAGAAGTCAGATTAAATGAAGGAAGAGGGTTAATTGAAGAGGAAGGATTGCCCCCATGACTGGTGATCATAGGAGGAATGTCTTGTGTTGAAGTAGTCATTATGTTTGATGTAAAGGTAGGTATGCTAGCAATAGAAGTCATCAAAGGGATAGAATGATTGACTTGAGTAGGAGGTTGTGTATAACCCAAATTTTCAGCACAACTCTTCATAGGCATCACATTCGAATCCACAATGTGTGCAATACCACGCAAAATATCAATTCCATTCTTATCACTTTGAAGCATACATTTTAGACCCTCAATTAAAGGAAGAGCATGACTATCGGGGTATTCTTGAGACATCCATTGTCGAAAATCATCAAATTGGTTATCCAATTTTGAAAGTTGTTCTTCAGAAACCTCATGGAGAGCTTCTTCATCATTAGGAGGATTAGAGGAATTACCCATGTCCTCGTTAAAAAGGCTATTCAAATTAGGTTCCATCTCCTCAATAGTTAAACCTCGGAAAGACTTAATTCTACGGCTTCGTCTAACGGGAATAGTGTAAGTAGGGCTTATTGTTGTAAAACTCATGCACTAGAAAGGAAGAGGAAATTTTGAATTTAGAGGTAGCAATTTTCAGTAAAATCAGCCAATCTTCTGGATTTAAGCTGTTAAATGCAATCACGACAATCTCCTGAAATTTCAGAAAAAATGTCTGGGACCGTGGCACTCGGAGTGCAACACGGTCCTTGCAACTTTTTTCGAAATTTGCAGGGATGAAAGGTATGATGATTTTAGAGCTAATCTGAAAAAATTGAGTGATTTTACGATCTATAGATAGGCCAAATTAAAGTTGCAATCTCAAAATTGAACCCTACCCAGATTGTCGAAAAATGCAAAATTTGAATTTTGAAAAAGAGAGGGAAACTGAAATTTTGAATTTTATGATTTTAGAGGGAATGTCAAAAGGAATGCAAGTTTTGAAATTCAAAAAGTTGACTCAATTTCACGCAAAATTCAATTTTGAAAGCGGAAATTAAAGTTGTTGTAATTAAGCACTTAATTTCAAAAGTCACGAATTGCAAGAATTTGAATAAAGCACTGAAATTTCGAATGAATGCAAACACACTTTTTAGATTTAGGACAGTAAGAACACAATTTTGACACAAAATTTCAGTTTCAATGATTTTTGAATGATTAGAAGCGCTAATCCAAGCAATCCCTAGACCAACTTTGACTGTAATTTTGAAGGTGTTAAAATTGATAAAATCAGCCAAAATTCTGGATTTTAGCAGAAAAATACAGTAAGATCTAGCTCCCGAAATTTCGGAAAAAATGTCGGGGATGATGGCGCTCGGAGTGCACACGGTCCTCGCAACTTTTTTCCAAATTTTCAGGGATGAAAGATATTGTGATTTTATTGCGGAATCCAAAGTTACAGCTGTTTTGGAGATGTTTTGATCAGTGAGATTGTCGGACAAACGTTGAATCAAGAGGGTTTTAAAAATTAGGGTTTTGACACTTAACCACTTAATTTTCAAAATTAAAGCATAGATATGAATTGATAATTTGTAATAGGAGGGCAGATCTGAAACAAGCATTAACATTTAGATATTTCACAAGTTCAATTACTAAAAAGAAAATTTAGGGTTTTTATGCAATCACCTCTAAAATTTTGCAAAAGATCAAACATGGAAATGTAATCAAGGAATCAAATTTTAGATCTAATCATGAATAATCAGAAAGGATCTTCACGTTGGGTTCACCAAAATGTAAAGCGAAAAATCACGATCGAACCCTAGTTGCTCTCCCCTCTTCCAACTCCAAGGAGAGAGAAGGGAGATTCACTAGGGTTGATGGTTTTCACTTAGGGGAGAGACTTTACATTCAAAAGAGGGGTTGAAACCCACAAGATCCAATCCCACACAATGTAAGATTGGATGCTAAATGAGTTTCAAGGGTTAAGAAAGCAAGGCTACCCTCTTTTGTAAAGAATGTGCATAGAAGAATTAAGCTAGGAATGCATAGAAAGTGACAAAGATTCACTTTATAAACTGAGATAGGGATATAGGATGAAGCTGCGGACCTGGAATTAGCAGTAAAATGTCGATACGGCACTGTCCTGCAAATTTGAGCGAAAGTTGCTGGGACGATGGCGCCCGAGCGCCACGGTCCTCTGAAAAATCCGCGAAATGAAGGGGGATCTGTTCGTCTCTACACAAGGATTCTAGATCTTCAATTTCAGCCGTGTACCTACAACCTACACACAGAAAAGTGAAGACGATTGGGGGGTTAGGGATTAGGGGTTTGCCTTTAGGTCAAACCCCGGTTTTGGAATTAACCAAGAAATGACCAAGTGCTGTAAATGTAAATGACTGTAAAACAAGTACTAATACCTTGTTCTAAGGATGTTTGTATCCTTATGTGTGAAGGTATAGATGTTGTATGTTGTTGTAGTATGTAGTATGTGATCTCCTCTTCAATGGTTGAATCCTTGTCTTGAATGCAACACTTAGCCTTGAATGGAGACTTGAAATGGTCAATTGCTTGAAGGAATGCTTGAATGCTTGAATGCTTGAGTATAGTTTCCACACTTTTGCACATATCCTCTTCATATCCAATAAGAGAGAAAAATGTAGTTTATATACTTGTCATTTAGGGCTGATAGACTGATTTTCCTGACCTTAGGCCGACCAGGAAAGTTTATTTTCCAATTTGCAAACAAAAAGACCCGAAGTCCAAAAGAGACCGGGCCCAAAATAGGACCCAGGGACTAGGGCGCTGGGTGCCCTGGTCTTGAAGGACCAGGGCGTTGGGTGCTCTGGTCCCACCTCCCAGGACAGCAAGGTGCAAAGGAGGTTCAGGCCAGGGTGCAAGAAAATGCAGTTTTCAGTGTCATAATCAGGTTTCGGGGTCTCCATTCAGGTTGCGTGTTGCGTCGCCATCGTGAAGACCGAAATGCAGTCGAAATTGCAAGTGTCACAATTTTAGGACGCTACATTTAGCCCCCACTTTAGCGGGAGTATGTATGCTCATACTTCCGATAAAGTACAAGGAAACAACATTGAAAGACTTTCACCACGTCAAGGAGGCAAGATACACCAAGCCCCCAGTGGACTAAGGATCTTATGACTTCGATTGACAAAGTAAAAGGGAAGATCATGAGGGAGAACCATGACTGTCAGTAGTAAGGTTCCCTCACTATGAGTCATGCAAGAAAGATATCAAAAATTTTCAAGGCAAAGCTAAATTTGTCAAGAAATTTTCAAGTATCTTGAAAAGATATGGACGGGATGTATGCCCCCCTACGTTAAAGCGATCGCACACACCTCACCGGGGGTGATTGCTTTAAGCTAGTTATACATATAAGAAATGAGAAAGGAGCACGTTATCACAAGGATTTAGCCCCCAAGTGTGAGATAAGCCCAAGGATAATAGACACAAAACACAAAGCACAATGTGACTTCGCTTTCCTCGGGGTCAGTATGCTGTATGATAATTCATGTATATCATATGTATGTATGCATAATTGTTCTTCATTCCCCCAATCAAGGAAGGTCACCTAGAAGAAGGGAACACATGTGTCTTTTGAGTCAACATGAGAGAGATCGAGAGATCTCAATGCTTTGCATCGTCCTCAAGTAGACAACACTAAGGACAACAAATAGAAGAATGAGAATAACATATAGAAGAAGTAACACAAGAGAGGAGGAGAGAATCTGCTATGCTAATGTATCTAGTCTAGCACGTCATCTACCCCCCGATCTTGCTGATCAATGTTTCGGGAAGGTAGGGAACACGCTAGAGGAGGAAAATTCAACACAGCAGATGGAGCTATCACAAGATCCAAACAAAGGCTATGTTCATGTTCCAAGCCACGTTGTTCTTGTCTAGGAGCTAGGATAAGTGCTTTAGAAAATTCATTAGGTAAATGGTTATCAATATCAACAAGTTCATATTCACTATCAGAAGCAAGAGAAGTAACATTTTCATCATGAATAACATTTTCATCTATAGCATCATCAAGATTTATAAAAATAGGGTCTTTAATTCGCACAGGATCAAGACCATCATGCATCTTATGTTTAGGAGATTTTGGAGAAAATGGAATAATGCTTGTTGAAGGTGTTTTTGGAGATTGCAAAGATTGAGAAGCAGTTGCCTCAGCTCTAAGATGATGCTTTCATCGGCATTCGCGTGCAGAACGATTTCATCTAGTCTTAGTAGGAAGTTGAGAAGATTGAGGAGGAGCAATGTTCTCATCCTTATCACTTGGGTGTTTAGGTTGTGGTCTCTTAGGCTGGATAATAGGAGAAGAAGAAGGTCTCTTCTCTCTATAAAAAGGAGGAGGGACTGCTCCATATAAGGGAGGAATATTTGGTTTAGGAAGGAGACCAAATCCATCATGACGAGGAGGTATAGGTCTACTCTTAGGAAGTTTATTAGATATAGACATAGTCACATCCATAGGGATGGGTTGGGAATCTTCTTGAGGAAAGACATTAGTTTTATCTTTCAAAGGAAGAACTTCCTTCTCAAGAATGATAGGAATGTCAAGTTTGGGTGTTCTAGGTTCACTTAGAGATAGGATCATATTTGTTTTCCACTTTTGATAAGATTTGAAAAGATGATCACTTCGCGGAGGAAGAGATTGGAATTGTTTAGGCCAAAAGTAATCAATAGGAACGCTAGAAGTTCTTTCAGCTGGTTTAAAGAGACTATGATTGGCAGTAACAACTTCACCATTATGGGGAAATTTCAAACACTTGTGAATAGGAGAAGCAATAGCTTTCATGGAAGATAGCCAAGGATAGCCAAGCTTCACACAAAATTGTTTGGAAGATGGAATAATAGCAAAGTTCACATCAAGGGATTTGTTATGGACCTCAATAGGCAATGTAATAGAACCAATTGCAGGAGAAGAAAATGCATCAAATAGTTTCACAATCACATCTGTTTTGTCATATATCACTTGATTCAATTGCAAAGTAAAAAGAAATTCTTCAGTAATGATATTAACCATACAAGAAGGATCAATAAGCACTCCACGGCAAGGTGTATTCTTGACTTTTGCAACTATGTATAAAGGACCATCAGGTGCCCTAATGGTTTCACTAGAATCAAATGTGATGGAAGGTTCTTTAGGGTTTTCTTGCTGCTCTACAAAGTTAATCACATTCGGAGTCATAGACACAAGACCATCAGATGAGAGAGAGGAATCACTAGTCTCAATTGCATTAGAGGTATGAGAAGGTAATGGATCAGTGAAAATCTAAAGATTTTGATTAGGAGGAGCTACAGATGTATTGCCTTTATCATTCACTCCAGAAATAGAGATAGTATTATTATCAATCAAATCTTGAATTTTACCCTTTAAAGAAAAACATTTTTCAGTATCATGCCCAGGCTGACGATGAAATTGACAAAAAGCTTTGTTATCAAAATAAGGTGAAGTAATCTTTGCAGGATCAATTTGTCTTATAGGAGGAAGAGTAAGCACATTTTGTTCCAATAACTTATTCATAATACTATGCAATGATTCATTCAAAGGAGTATACTTTCTTTCTCTCTTGAAAAATTTAGAAATAGGAGGCACACCTGATGCTGCATTCACATTGTTGTTGATGATGTTTTCATTGAATTTGATGGAATCTCTGTTCGGTTTAAACTTCCCAAATGGTTGTTGACTGCTATCACCCTTATCACTCGGAGCCATAGGATGTGATTGTTCCATTTGACTCACAGTCAGTTGATAATTGTGAAGAGTTGCACACAACTGTTGGAAAGAAGTAAACTCAGAAAATTGAAGTTTGTCTCGAATATCTTTTTGTAAATTAGAAATAAAGATTCTTTGAATATCATTGTCAGGCACTGGAAAAGAAATTTGAGCATACAAATGCTTATATCTACCAATGAAATCAGTCACTTTTTCTTTAACACCTTGTTTACAATGCATTAAATCAATCAAAGTAACTTTAGGACTTATATTGTTTTGAAATTGTTGAATGAAAGCATTTGCAAGTTGTTCGAAAGAAGTAATAGAATAAGAAGGCACCGAGCAATACCATTGTAGGGCTTTGTCTCTTAATGTTCTAGTAAACAATTTTGCAAGCAACCTTTGGTCATAAGTAAAATCGGTACAAATTGTTTGAAAGGTCTTAACATGTGTTAGAGGATCACCCTTACCATTATAAAGCTCCAAATGCGGGATTTCAACATGTTTAGGAGGGATAGCTCAAACAATGTCAAGAGAAAGTGGGCTCGCAACATCAAATGTGGGCACACTAAACTTAGATTGGTTCATAGAGGCAATTTGTTGCTGTAAAGAAGAGACAGTTTGTGCAAGATTGTTAATGGTCGCTTCAGTCGAAGAGTTCATATTAGATGTCTTAGTGCTTCCTCACCTTTCTCTTCATCATCATCATCTGAATCATCACCTGAATCATTCTCCCCTTCTGCTTCATCTGAAGAAGCATCTCCAAGGACATCTTTCTTCAGTTTTGATGAATACTAAGAGGGGGGGTGAATTAGTATGCCAAAAATCATCGCACTAAAACACTTTACAAGACTAGCAGTAAACTGGTAAAACAATTTAGCAGACAAACCAGTTAACAAACATGCAAACCAAATAGCTAATAATGCATTTACCCAAAAAAGCACAAACACCATAACACAAGATATTTTGATGTGGAAACCCAAATGGGAAAAACCATGGTGAGATGGAACTCACAAGTCACTGTCTCCAGAATAGGAACTAGACTGGTTAAGGTCTTACATCGTTCTTTACAAGAATAGATCCTGTTAGGAATCTCAATCATTGTTAGGAGACAAGTCTTATTAAAGACTACCTTGCTAGAGGATTTTAGACTCACAGATGTGAACCACCTTGTTAGAGGATTTTCAAGAGGCTTTTGGGCCTACCCGATTAAGGGCTACAAACTTGTCAAAGATGTGAGTAATCAACAAGTGTTTGATCTAGCTAATAGCATAGACTGCTCGGTTAGATCCTTGATGGCTCGTTCTTAATGCTCTATTGCATTACTTCAGTCTTCTACACATTCATAATCTCTCCAACTCCTTAACCACCTTTAACCCTAGCCGCATATATCAACTATCGCAACAACAATAATAACAACAACCTAAAACCCTAGACATGATGTCCTTAGAAAGGAAACTAATTTCATGTCGGTCCAATAGGATTACATTACAATTTCCTAGGTTAAATGAACTTGGACATACTAGGTAATACATCACAAAAAGCATCGCTACAATGTCGGCACCTTCAAACAATCGGTGGGTAGTAACTCATCACAAAGTACTACCAGTTCATACAAAATGCCAGTTTCTAGTTTGACAAAAATGAAGATTGGTAGAAATGTGTTATGCCACTTTAATCCCTCATACCGCTTGGTATCCATGAACCACTTGGGGTCAACATGCCACTTCAGACCGGTAAACACATTCTGCAAAACATCAATAGTCTAAAGACTATAATACAACATACCTACAACATACCGGTTGGAACAATTACCGGTTGTGCTATGACTCATACATATAAAGAGGATCTTAATGCAAGTGTGTGTCCATCAATGACAATCACAACATGAACATCAAAAATGCCAACAATCTCCCCCTTTGGCATTGATGGCAACACTTAGGAAAATAAAATTTTGACATCTAAGTGTTTTACAACAAAATCATGCCATTAGCAAAATTGGTCCCCCTAAGCATATACACTATCCCTTTGACAATACAATGTATAATAATTTTGCATAAAGAGCATAAACATTGAGATATATAGAGCATATAATCAAAATTTGATTACCAAATACTTCTCTCAATAGAATTCTTCTCCCGCTTTGCAAACAATGACAAAGTATAGCTAAACAACCCTATTTTCATTTGATATTAAAAATAATAAAAGTTTATGACAAGAAGGAATGATACTTGTCAAAAACAAATTTAAAGTCTTGCAAGAATTTTTTTATCGACAGAGACCAGGACTCAAGTAGGGAGGTGGCTACTTCTTGCTCTATCTGCATCTGGGAGACCTGTTCTTCCATAGCATCAATTGTGCTTATTTCCTGTGTAATAGTTAAGGCATCCAGGTTCATATAGCACTTTTGAAGAATTTGTAATCGTGGGAGTACAACCAATTGAAGCTCCTGCGAATCTCTAGAGAGTGAATTCACAAAGCCAGTTCCCACTTTTGCCAATGAAGGAATTTGGCAAAACTAGGAACTTCGATTTTTAAGGTGTTCGAGCAAAATAGGGGTATTCGCTCGAACTACCCCTTGGAGTTCGAGCGAACCACGTTGCGGACCTTGGTTCACTTGAATTGTGGGTGACTTTTGGGTTCAAGTGAACCCCCTAAAATATTAATATTTTAGGGGGTTTGCTTGAACCGCCCATTTGCTCAAACCATTTTTCAGTTAGGGTTTTTTAAAACATTTATAAAAAGTGAAAGTGACACTTAAAGGGTCATTATCAAAGTTGTCTTTTTCTGTTTGGTGGGGGTTGGATCAAACCAGTCATCAAGATCATGTCACCGAGCTTTGTCTACAATAGCTAGTGTCTTTCATATTTCAGTTTTTGACCTTTATTATATCAGGTGCACAAAATAACCCTTTGTTTGGTTTAATAATGTCTTTTTTTATTAAATAAATAAATAATTTGTTTGTTAATTTTTTTTTTTATTAAATAATTGTATATAGTTATTGTTTTTCAACATTTTAGAAAAATGTTTGATAATATATTGTTTTTCATTATTTTAGAAAAATGTTTGATAATTTAATGTTTTGACTTAAATGTGTCAATTTGTTTTTAAAATTACATAATTGTATATATGTATATTTTTTTCAACATTTTAAAAAATTGTTATGAAAAACATAGAAAACTAAGGTAGTAAATCAAAACTTAGAAAAACATTAGCAAAAAGAGAAAATTAGAAAAATGTCGCAAACATAAATATAATAAATTAAACTTTAGAAAAATTAATAAATTTTAGTTTAAATAAACATTAGAAAATTTGGATAATAAATTTAAACAAATTAGACAAAATAAATCCTCTATAATGTGACCCAATTTCACATCCTATTACATGCACAACATGACCCCTTAAGACCACATATGCCCTGATGACACTATACATTCCCTTAGGAGGTCATAGAGGATCACATATAACATACTAGTGTACATATGACATTTCCTTTAGGATCACATAGTGTCTTAAGGGGTCATACGTGGTCCTAAGGGGTCACACATGTTATAACACATGCGTGACCCCTTAGAACTGCATATGACCCCTTATAAAATTGTAGTGTGAATGACATACCCCTTGGTCCATCAAATAGTTTCTTAACACATGCGTGACCCATTAGAACTACATATGACCCTTTATAAAATCCTAGTGTGAATGACATACCCCTTAGTCCATCACATAGTGTCTTAAGGGGTCGTATGTGGTCCTAAGGGGTCACGCATGCATTAACACATGCGTGACCCCTTAGTAGGTCACATAGGACCCCTTACAACATCCTACTATACATATGACATTCCCCTTAGGATCACATAGTGTCCTAAGGGGTCATATGTGGTCTTGAGGGGTCATTCATGTGTTATAACATATGCATGACCCCTTAGAACCACATATGACCCCTTATAAAATCCTAGTGTGAATGACATACCCCTTAGTCCATCACATAGTGTCTTAAGGGGTTGTATGTTGTCCTAAGGGGTTACGCATGCATTAACACATGCATGACCCCTTAGTAGGTCACATATGACCCCTTATAACATCCTACTATACATATGACATTCCCCTTAGGATCATATAGTGTCCTAAGGGGTCATATGTGGTCCTGAGGGGTCACGCGTGTGTGGTATAACACATGTGTGACCCATTAGAACTGCATATGACCCCTTATAAAATCCATGTGAATGTGACATACCCCTTAGTTCATCACATAGTGTCTTAAGGGGTCATATGTGGTCCTAAGGGGTCACGCATGCATTGACACATGCGTGACCCCTTAATAGGTCACATATGACCCCTTATAACATCCTACTGTACATATGACATTTCCTATGTGTCCTAAGGGGTCATATGTGGTCCTGAGGGGTCATGCATGTGTTATAACACATGCATGAGCCCTTAGTAGGTCACATATGGCCCCTTATAACATCCTACTATACATATGACATGTTCCCCTTAGGATCATATAGTGTCCTAAGGGGTCATATATGGTCCTGACCCATTAGAACCGCATATGACCCCTTATAAAATCCTAGTGTGAATGACATACCCTTTAGTTCATCATATAGTGTCTTAAGGTGTCGTATGTGGTCCTAAGGGGTCACGCATGCATTAACACATGCGTGATCCCTTAGTAGGTCACATATGACCCCTTATAACATCCTACTGTACATATGACATTCCCCTTAGGATCATATAGTGTCCTAAGGGGTCATATGTGGTCATGAGGGGTCACGTGTGTGTGGTATAACACATGTGTGACCCATTAGAACTGCATATGACCCCTTATAAAATCCAAGTGAATGTGACATACCCCTTAGTTCATCACATAGTGTCTTAAGGGGTCGTATGTGGTCCTAATGGATCACACATGCATTGACACATGCGTGACCCCTTAGTAGATCACATATGACCCCTTATAACATCCTACTGTACATATGACATTTCCTATGTGTCCTAAGGGGTCATATGTGGTCCTAAGGGGTCATGCATGTGTTATAACACATGCATGAGCCCTTAGTAGGTCACATATGACCCCTTATAACATCCTACTATACATATGACATGTTCCCCTTAGGATCATATAGTGTCCTAAGGGGTCATATATGGTCCTGACCCATTAGAACCACATATGATGCCTTATAAAATCCTAGTGTGAATGACATACCCTTTAGTTCATCATATAGTGTCTTAAGGGGTCGTATGTGGTCCTAAGGGGTCACGCATGCATTAACACATGCGTGACCCCTTAGTAGGTCACATATGACCCCTTATAACATCCTACTATACATATGACATTCCCCTTAGGATCATATAGTGTCCTAACATATGCATGACCCCTTAGAACCGCATATGACCCCTTATAAAATCCTAGTGTGAATGACATACCCCTTAGTCCATCACATAGTGTCTTAAGGGGTCATATGTGGTCCTAAGGGGTCACGCATGCATTGACACATGCGTGACCCCTTAGTAGGTCACATATGACCCCTTATAACATCCTACTGTACATATGACATTTCCTATGTGTCCTAAGGGGTCATATGACCCCTTATAACATGCTACTGTACATATATGACATTCCCCTTAGGATCATATAGTGTCCTAACATATGCATGACCCCTTAGAACCATATATGACCCCTTATAAAATCCTAGTGTGAACAACATACCCCTTAGTTCATCACATAGTGTCTTAAGGGGTCATATGACATTCCCATTAAGATCACATATTGTAGATTTAATACTTTTATAATCATATGGGCCCAAATATAATCATATTCAAGCCCAAATGTTATACATCATGTTCTTGAATTTTTTATGTATGTCAAAGATTTAAATATACACATGTTAGATCTCACTATCTCTTTGAAATATATGTTATCTCTTTCTCTCTCACTGAAATATTTGAAATTTTTACATGTATTTTTTGAAAATGAAAATGGTCTCTCTCTCTCTCTCTGCTTACGTATTTATTTTAACTTTATGAAATGTACCTAGATAGATGGCATCCTAGGATATACCTTTGTAGGCTCCTAATCAGGATCCACCTACGCAGGCTCCACATTAGGAGCCACACATTGATGAGGTTGATCCTCCACAAAAGGATCCTCCACAGTAGGATCCCCCCTTGCCCGACATTGCTACTATTTTTCAATACAGTGATCAGGAGTTGCATAGGTTGAGGGCCGTATTAGATGACCCTCATACTAATGGCATGTACAAGAGTACATGCACATCCATTTTTGATAGTTTGCAGATATTGAGGGACTGCTTAGTTTCTCATACCTCATTCTCACTTGAGGTTATAGAGGATATATATAGACAGTTGAGGAGTAAGGTGAGGGGTCCTCATTCTTTTGCTGATGTGGTGGGGGTGGTCTCGAAGGAGACCATCAAGGAGAGATGCTTTCCACAATATCAAGAGAAGAGTAAGGTGAGGGGATATCAAGTTACCAGCTGTAGCAACCCACAGGTTGCATCACTGATTTACCTACGCTTCTTAGCTGCCCATGATCATTATCCTAATAATGACCAGATACCATTATACTTTGCACAACAGGTATTTGCTGAGGTTCATTGTTAGATGAAACCAAACTACCTTGATATTCTAGAATATTATGGATAGGGGAGGGGTAGGATTGCTGATACAGATGCATATCATAGGTGTGATAGAGCTCCGCCTAGACATAGGGACCTTGTTGGCCAGAGATTTCCTGCAGTAGTCCCAGCCATGGCACCCATAGCGGATCACATTGTGATTACTTCTTAGAGAGAAGCAATTGATAGGATTGGATAGATTGCATCAGCAATAGCCACCATATCTTCTGACAGGGTGGGCAGATATATGATGAGTCAACCATGTTCGTGATCATCCATAGATCATGCATCTTCTAGTCATGGGGGGGCTTCAGATTCGGATGATTGATATATTTCTGCTGGCATCCCCTCCCTAGATGAGGTAGTAGCTATAGTCGGAGGTAGTAGACATGTACAGATGTCACAGTATTTAGCCAAGGACCTACTACATGCTTATAGTTTTATTTCATCTCGACTTGGGATACCATTGGCTGATGTTAGAGAGGAGATTCTCAGAGATGGTCAGGCTACAACAACATTAATGCATACCCCAAGTCAGTCACAACATTCTCATCACTCTATGCATGCTCTAGGCATTGACCCACCTACAGATCACTCTGTTGCTGCAGAGGAGGAGCTACGAGCTGATCAGGTCCATATCACAAATGAGGGCTACTTGGATTCATTTGAGGAGATATGAGCTGATCAGGTCCATATCACAGATGAGGGTTTGGACTCATTTGAGGATCAGCTGAGAGATTTGAGCCATACTAGATTTATGAACCCCTTGCACTCCTTAGTGATACGTACAACTAGAGAGAGATATGCAGGCATGAGTGATGTTGTTGATATGATCATAGGATAGGATCAGACTATACAACCTACTCCAGGTGATACACAGGTATGTACATGTACATGCGTGTTTAAATTTTTAGAAGATATGTATACATGTTGCAAATTTGTAGGATAAATCTATATATATAGATCATGTTTAATAAATAATCTAGAGTTCTAAGTTTTAATTTGTAGATCATTTAAATTGATCATGGAATAATCCTTAAATTGACAGTTAGCTCATGTCACTCCTTCCTTGAGCTATGAGCATGTGCGTAGGAGAGATTCTTTAGATGTTGTTAGTGTACAGGTTAGTTATGGTTTTTGGTACATATATGTACATGTATGTATACACATGCATGTTACAATTTATATTCAAATTTTTATTTAACTCTACTTGGATTTGATGTACATGCACATCTAGAGAGATAGATATATTATATTTAATATTTAAATAAATTATACTTTTGTAGGACTCCCCCTCAGATGGTCGCTCAGTTCGTAGCCGACATGATCCCTGTTGATTTGCTCCAGACTTTATAGCTCATTTACATTTATCTTTTTATAGACTTTCATATTATATATATTCATTCACGTACATGGAGTTTAGACTAGATTATACTTTATACCTGGTTTGTGTTTGATCAGATTATACATGTTTGATTATATTAGATTTATACATGTTTGATTAGATTAGATTTAAATGTACATGTTTGATTAGATTGTGTATTTCACATGCATGTACAATGAAGTTTAGACTAGATTATACTTTATATCTCCATTGTGTTTGATCGGATTATATAGATTTATAAATGTTTGATTATATTAGATTTATACTGTATGTTTGATTAGATTAGATTTAAATACATGTTTGATTAGATTGTATATTTCACATGTGCACATGTACAATGAAGTTTACACTAGATTATACTTTATATCTCTGTTGTGTTTGATAGGATTATATATATTTCCATTGCATCATGTGATATGAAGTTTAGACTAGAGATTATATATATTTCACATGCACATGTACATGTGTTAGATTATATATTCCATGTGCACATGTACATACATGTTAGATTATATATGTACTTTATGTTCGATGGACTGGACTAGATTATATATATATCACGTGCACATGTTAGAAATACAAGTAGATATGCATTAAAATTTAAAAGAACATGTTCAAACAAAAGAGTATGTATGTGGGCTTCTAGGTATGTATACTGTAGTTAAATACTTGACAACGTGTACATGTCCTAATTCCATATTATATCAATTTTACAAATGTACATATTACATTCTAATTTAAATATATATTTTTAAATTAAATTATTTTAACTAGTGGTCCTTACAAATTAGATGCATTTAGAATTAGATACAGTACCTTATACATACAAATTAAACATGCATTTAAATATGTACATGTACTTGAATTAACTTTGAATACATCCCAATTTGATATAATGTATTTAAACTTAAAAAATATCTCCCCTTTAGTTTCAAAACAAGTTAAGAGATCTAGAATTTATCTTGGGTATTAATTCAATTCATGTGGGCTGAACCACATGCACGTACTTTGGATTACTAAATATATATATAGAACTTCATACCACATCAAGTGGTTTAGAATGCTCTTCAATAACAGTTAATATTTTGTCATGATCTTCACTATCTAGTCTCCACTTTTGAGACCACCCTCGACATGGAACTGTTTGAAGAATTAGGCCAATAGCAATGACCAAGTGACTATATTGATATACCTTGTTGTCAATTTGGTATTCAGTGAAATGAATCCCATGTTGAACAATTTTAACTTGTTTGAAATATGTCCCTTGCACTACAACTGATCCTGCATGTACATGTATATAAGAAACGTGAGAAATTAAAAATTTCCACGTAAGTGATTTGTACATGTATATATTCAAATGAGAACTCAAACCTATGGGAAATGACATTCCATCACTCATCTCAAATTTTGATAAATTCTTTCTCTCTTCTGTGCAGCACAATAAATAATAACTAACACCTTCTATATTTCCATCTTCTGTTATGACTACAAAAATATCTCCTACAATTTGACACAAGCTAAATAAATTCTAAGTTATATGTCATTTTTAAGGAAATACTTACATGTGTACATCATGTATGTACCTTTTGTAATCAATCCTGAAATATGATCGTAATCACTAGAAATCAAAGGAATGTCTCCAAAGTTTTCATCCTCATTTGAATCCTCGTATGTGTCAGAAACATCTAGTGGCACCATTTTCCATTCACTAACATATCCAAGCTCTTGGTTCTTGCAATCAACATAGTTTTCAAAAATCCATTCAGAACAAAAACATGAATAATCCCTAGTGTATAATGTCCATGGGCGATTATCTGTACTCATGACACAATGCAAAGATCTTATCCTCTCCACGCTCTTGCATCCATGCATTTATTTTCTATCCACATCTGCAAAATGTACATGTAGATCAAGTTGTTAAATTGAAACATTTGAACTAGGAACATTTAAAAAAAAATTAAAATAAATAAAATAAAATACTAAAAGAGAATGCATACCAGTTATCTCCCAAAACAATCTATATGGAATGGGTCTGTATGTTCTTGATGTTGATTCCCCAAGATAATTAGGTTGCTCAAAGTGTTTCTTACACCATTCAACAACATCATGTGCATCTTCTATACATTCTCCTATGTACTTTAGTTGACACTTTCTTAGAGAACATTTGATATAGGCTCTTGCACCCTTTTCATGACCACTCTCAAAAAAACTCCAAACATGTGGTATTTTGTCATTTCGATGATATCTACATAGTGCATAAAATAGCCTCAAAGATTTGAATTGTGTCGCACATCCATCAGACCAAACAAAATGTTTAACTATTGTTATGCCTCTATCTTTCAAATATTCAAAGAACTTCTTAAAGCAATGTTGTACAAAAAGTGTGTCATGCTCCTTATCATCACTGATATAGAAGTGGTACTCTTTCTTAATGACATGATTTTCAAATGTACTATCAATACCATCCAAATTCATCTGTGCATGTCAATAACACACATGCACCAAAATAGTGATTTTCTTTGAAAAGTAATACTCTGATTGAATCTCTTTTTGATGTGCAAAAGAGTAATTCTCTGTGAAGTCAACTACAGATAGAATAGTTCCAAGTGGGAAAGTGTCTCTTAATCTTTTAAATTGAACTGCTTGCCACTTGGCAAAAAAACCATGGCATATGTATGGTTTTATCAACTTACGAAAATTTTCCATAAATGTTCCAATAGGTATTTCCTCTTCTACATAATCTAGCCTTGTAGATTCCTTTCCAAATTTTGTTTCAATTTTTTTGTACTTGTAACTCTTACAATTTACCATCATCCTCATGTCAGTATCTTCATCTCTCAAAGGCAATTTAGCCAAGTCCCCGCATGTTCCACAAATTCCTCTTATGCAATTTATTTGACCGGTTGCATTATCATCTGATTTATCACATAAGATGGATGCTATGAATTGACTTGTTCGTTTAGGAGGAGCATTTTCAAAACCATCACTATCTTCTCCAATCTTTCGAAACACCTGATAGTACAAGTCAAATTTGATGTGATAATGACAACAACAAGTTTAGAAAACTTTGTTTAACTTCACATAATATGGCCTTAACTGTTCAAACATGGTTTGTCCAATCTTTATATGAGGGTTTGTTTTAGTAAACAATACATACAATTTATGTTTTGTTGTGTCTATCCAATGTTTTACATGTAGATCATAATGATCAAGACCAATCCTTTGCTTGATAACATCTCTACTATTTGATGAAGGACGAGTATTATCATTCCAAAAACTTGTCACAAAGTTCCTAACAACATCTTCAATTCTATTAGAATGAGAAGCTCTACACATAATTGCCCAATTCCATTATGAGGTAGTATCATCCAAAAGCTTTCTCCTTTTAACATATTTAGATATTGTCCTTCTACTAAAACCAAACTCAGATGACAGTGAAGAGATTTGTCTTTTTTGAGGCAATCTTTCATTTACTAAAGATGTCAACATCACTCTTGAAATGGTCTTATCTACTTTTCGAGATTTTTTACCAATGTTCACCAAACCTTTCTTAACATTATCAACAATAGATTTTTGTAGCTGAGAAGTTTTCCTCTTTTGACTTGTTGTATCTATACCCAACAATTTCATTGGATCTATTAAGTCTTTATGAGTAAGTACAATTGATAACAATTGAGCTTTTTCTAGTGTAGTATCAAGATTGTTGAAATGAGACATTATTTCTTTTCCACTTTTATTCATTGACCTCCTTTTAGTATGTCTAGGTTCTTCACTAAGATGTTTCAACTCATCCACATCCATTTCAAGTAAATGATCAAATTTTTTATAAGAAATATTTCTCTTCACCTGTTTAGCTAGATCCACAATATGCTCATCCATATCAGTGGTAGGAGGTAAGGAGGCTGACCCCTCTCCTTCAAAGGTCTCCATTGGTTCAACTTGGACAATCTCCTCCCTATGTTCATCAACTATATTGTGTTCTTCAACAGGTTCATTTTCCTCGACTCTCACTTTAGAACTCCCTTCTTCTCAAGCCCGTTCTACACATAATTTAAGAGTTTGTGTAAGGTTCTTGAATTAATTAGAGATTATTCAATTAGGTTTAAGAATAGGGGTGAATTTGGCTTAAAGCTTTACATGTTAAAATTAGCCCATTCAATTTGGTTTATTAAATTTAATTACTTTTAGGACCTTATTGTTATAACTCTAATTAAATTACCTATTTAGGTTTAAAGTTCAATTTGTTCTCAGGTTAGGATTAAAGTTCAATCTCTAATTTTGAGCACTAATTTAACACATAAAATAAAATTTTGATAAATTAGAAATTCCAATTTTGAAAATTAAAAGTACAAATATTTTGATGCATTCATATGATAAAGGTGACCTCATATTAATTTGTTATGGACCATAATGTAGGTGGACTATAATTTGTCACATCTGTGTATATTTGAGACCTATTATTGCATAATAGACCTTCTAATCTGAAATGTTTTTGCATGTACGTGAAGTCATATAAATAGTTCACCTAAATTATTCAACATGTTTAATAGACCTTATAAATTTATGTCACATTTAAGACCTTTAATCAATGTAATAGTCCTAATAGGCCTTATTATTAAAATCAATATGACCACGTATGAAAAAACATTTCACAATTAATATACTTAACTCCCCTTAAGACATATATATTATGTGATATTAAAGGACCTATCACATGAAATTACTTGTACATGTAGATTAAATATTCAATATATATAATTTAGAAGCTAGAAATTATGACATAATAGGTCTTATCAATTATAAATGGACTTAATTATATAGGAGAAAAATGCACTTACATAACAAGCAAGTTGATGGAATTTGAAATTTTCAAATACACATGAATTATCTCAAATTAATTATGCTTTCCAATTAAAACAAGATTATTTTTAATCCTATTATTTCCAATTAATTTAATTAAGATTTTTTAAATTAATTTTCATTAAAAATATTGAACTAATTAATTGTTACGTAATACATATTAAATTAAATAGAAACAAAATTAAAAATACATGCTTGCATCATGATATCTTTGTCTTCTTTGTTCTCGATATCTTTCTTCCGTTTCGGGAGAATAATTCCTTGAAGACTTATTTTGCCTTCTCTTCTTGTTCCCCATGCTTTTACAAAAAACCTTCAAATTATTGCCCTCAAAATAATTTTCAAATGTCTTCTCTCATCCAAAAATGCAAATTATTTTAATCATTTGTGTGATAAAAAATGGAAAAAACTTATAGACATTTATACGACTCCACAAATGAAAAAAAAAATGAAAAATGCGTCGGCCAGAGTTTGAACGAAACCCAACAGTTAAAAATGGTTGGGTTCATTTGAACATGACCGTTACAAAAAAGTACGGGCCAAAATCAAGCCCATTGGTTTGAGCGAATGGGGGTTTGCTCAAACTCATTATGGTTTGAGTGAACCTCATTCGCTCGAAGTACTGTTCATTCGTACCTGCCAATTAGAGGTTTCTCCCAAAAATTTTCAGAGTTCTACAGAATTAATGACTTCGGAGCTCTGGTTCAAAGCAGGAATGAAATAATCTTGATAACCCAAAAATATTAGATGGTAGTACTCGGAGCAAGCTTTCCAACGAGTATAATTTTGTTATATTTTGAATTTATTATGTTCTTGTTTTTTTAATTTTATGGAAAATTGGTTTTTCACCAAACATGAACTTCTCTGTTCAACGCATTGGGAAAAATAAGAAATTAATTTTAAAAAATTCTAAAAAATATCTATGCCCCTGGTATTGAAGTCTTCTTTCTAATTAAAAAAATAAATTAAATTTTGATTTATATAGAACACGTTATGTGTTCAAACGTAAACCTATGTCTGAATTATGACTAGTCGGACTTCAAAACTTTATAAAATGAAAAATATTGAACATATCACTATAAAACCAAATGCAAGCCCTGGATATTGATGTTACAAACCAAAATTCAAAAGAATTGAGTTTTTATCATTTATATAAAAAAATTTATGCACCTCACTCTTAAAAAATGTAGTTTGTTGTAAAAAACTACTTTTCGAGGGAGATGGAAATTTTTTTTAAAAATCCTTCAAAAAAATTTGAAAAAAATATATATATAATCTACAAACAAAATGCTAGAAATCACTAATTTACATCATCTTCAAATTTTTAATTGTAAAAAAGTTATAGTTCTCGGAAGTTGAAGATTATTTTAAAAATGTACATCTCAATGTCAAAAGTGGCAAAAAAGTGGGAATCGTTATTGTGAGTTCACCCTGGACCGAGTGCTAATCTCTTGCTCCATTTTCGCTAACTGGATATGAAACCGGTGAACAGTTTGCCCATTAGTTGTGAAGGAATCATAAGGTAGCTTGAATGTGCTCAAGTAGGACTGCAAGTCTTGCTCAAGTTTTTGCTTCTGAGCTAGCACATCATCATAGAACAGATGGGGTTGATAGATTTTGCTGAGTAGCATATTCCCCTCATCTAGAGCGTCCCTTATATCCTTTTGTTCTTTCTTCAGTACAGTCCAGAGCTCATTCAACTTTTTCACCAGAGCTATATTAAGAGCCTTTTAATGCTCCTTCTTGACATTAGCCTCTACTGCCTCTTCAAGGCTCTACACCTAATCATCTACTACTGTGAATAGGAGCTTTAGTCTAGCTAATGATGAATCAGTGTTTGGAAGATTTGTACCGGGTATCAAACTAGTAAGCGTATCCACAACTACTTGGATTACATCCTGCTCCTTCCATCGAATGATTTCAAGGTGCTCTTGAGCTACCTTGATACTCTACATTAGCTCCATTTCACTTGTAGACTGGAGATCTATAGGATTGGAGAGGTCAGCCAGTTTGGCTTGACTCCCGGTTGCCTTCAGAGTCTCCATCTGGGTTCTCTTCACTGCTTCTCCTACCTTGTCCTCTTTCACTTTCTTCTTCTTCACTTCTCTCCTCTTCTCTGCTTCATTGTCCTCCTTAGCCTTTTTCTTTTCTGCTTCCTTCTTCTTAAACTATTCCTTATCTTCTTTTTCCTTCTTCTTCTTCTCTGCTTCCTTCTTTTTCTCTAGTTCCTTATCCTTCTCTTCTTTCTTTTTCTTTTCATCTTCTTGCTTCTTTTTCTCTTCTCCATCTTTCTTCTTCTTTTCCTCTTCATCTTTCTTCTTTTTCTCTTCTTCATCTTTCTTCTTCTTTTCCTCTTAATCTTTCTTCTTTTTCTCTTCTTCATCTTTCTTCTTCTTTTCCTCTTCATCTTTCTTCTTTTTCTCTTCTTCCTTCTTCTTCTGCTTCTCTTCTTCATCCTTTTTCCTCTGCTCTGCCTCTTCTTTTGCCACTTCCTATCTGTCCTTAATTTTCTTCTCTTGTTCAGCCTGTTGCTCTTGTCCTATTGCCTTAGATGGTATTTCCTGAGTAACATCTTCTTCATCCAGGGCATCGACATCAATAGTGTCAATCGGTTCATCAACTGGATTTTCTTCATCATCAAGTACTTCACCTAGTTTGGATATAACTGGTTCTTTCTCAGCTTGTCAATTAGCTTCAACCACTCAATGTATCTTCAGAGCATCCAGAGCATGAGTGTGTGTATCCTTGAGCACTTCCTTACCTTTTCCTTCTAGTAACAGGAGTCTTCTTCTTCTCATGAAGAAAAGACCTTTGTATTTGTTCATTACATCAAATAGTTTCGAATTTGATACATCAGAAAAATGTTCAGCAAAACCTTTTTCTCTCATTTCCTGTTCCTGCTCTATGGCAATGCGCCATTTATTGTCTAAGGACTTATACAAAGAATTTGGTGTTTCAAATCTAATTTCTAAAGGGGACCGGTCATTAACACATAAATATTGAATTATTTCTTTTTCCACTACCTCCTTTTCATCATCATTAAAGTCATCAAAATAATCAATTAAATCATTCAATACTTTTCTCCTAATGTTTTTGATAGTTCTTTAACAATGTGTCAAAGGTTTGTAGGAGGAGATATCAATATTTACTAGTGCAGATGATGTTGGTTCATTCTTTGTCTTCTTTCTTGTCTGTCTCGCCTTCTTGGGGTGCTCCTTAGATATAGTTTCTTCTGAGTCCGGAGAGTTGCTTTTTGTCTTCCTTTCCCTCTCGAAGACTTTAGTCGGTGCTGCTTTCGGTTTCTTTTTGGCTGGTGACCGCTTGGTCACTTTTGGAGTTGCCGTAGTAACCAGTGCTGATGCTGCAGGCACTACCTTTGCCTTCTTTATTGGAGGTTCTTTTCCTTTCTTCACAGAGGGTTCCTCGACCAGTGTAACCCTTTCCAGATAGGTTCCGGTCCTCTTTCCCTTAGGATCAAGAGGTGAGGCAATAAGGGTAGAGGCATACCCTTCCAGCATGTCATACATCACCTCATAGCCCATTGGCTCAACTTCTTCCTGTCTGGGCTCAACATCCTCCATTATGCATTGATCCACCTTGATGGTGAAACAGATGTCATATTCATATTTCTTGATGATATTACCTGAGATCCTCATCCTTTGGCTCATTTTTCATCTGAACTCATCAAAATACTTGTTCAGAACTTCAGGATAACCGGTTCCCACTGCTTGCAAACTTTCCTTTATCTGTTTGGTAATTGGTTGGTCTGCAGACCACTAAATGTCTCCCACTCCTGGGAAGTATCCTTGAAAGTAAAAGAACAACCCAACCAATAGTTGTCCAAACTTGAACCTTAGTGCATTATCTTGTTTGATTGATTTCAGGTTCAATAGGATTTGCCTCTTCATACCAGTGCATAGGTCAAATGATGCATACTCCTTTATCATCTGGTAAGCAGCATTTACCACTACAACAGATATGGAGTTAATTCTATTGGCTAAGAACGTCCGGTAACCTATCACCATACATGCATACTTCACTAGATCATCCTTGATTGAATTTATTGTCATGCCACGCGAGTCACTCACTAAACCAGCAAGCTTGGACATTTTAGTTTTGCTAACCGTCCTTAGGGCTGACACATCCCATATATTGCAGAAACTGGTGACTGCATGAATTGCCTGCAGCGTGATATCATGCATCCTCTCTAGGTACATCTTGTCACCGTGGAATCTGCTCAAAATGATCCTTATGTGATCTTCTGTAAAATCTTCCAGGAAGTAGACAACATTGTGGAGTTTCTTCTTCTCCAAGATATTATACTTCGGTTTGATTTTCTTATCCTTGCCACAAAACAAATCTAACTAGGAGTGGATAGCTAGAGACCCTAGGTCTTCTATTTTGCAGTCTATGTAGTTAGAGATTCCCTCTTCTACTATCACACCAATCGGAAATTGTGATAGGGCATTATACATGGACTTTCATTGAATAAAATTTGCAGACTCGACAGATGCACTAGAACTGGTATGAGATGTGGAAGCCATGATAGAAACCTTAAGAACTCAAGAAATACCTTTTGAAACACATGAAATTAGGGCTTGCAGATTCTCCTTTACTACACACTCTGTCAGTTGTTGAATCACCGCTTTGTGTTCTCCACTTGACCGTTTCCAGTTTGAATTTGAATCTCCTTTGCAGTTTCTCAATTTCTCTAAATTTGTGCTCAAATCGCCTTTTCGTCACTCTTCTCTTTGAAAAACATTTCTTCACTCGAAAACTGATAGTGAGAAATAATTTCAAAAATGCTTTTAAACATAGTCCTCACCTACCATCATTAATGCTACTCCATTAGGGCATAAACCCTAATTTTGCCTTTTTACCATTTTCGGTCTTCTGTCAAACAATAGGTATAACATAGCGGTTAAGGTCTTTTACCGGTGAAACCTGGGGTTTGAAGCATTTTGCCGTTTGCTCCCCCTAAGCTTTCCTGAAGCTTAGTTTGTTGGTTCCGTGAATTCTGCACTAGGTGTAGAAACTAGTTCCTCTTGTAACACTGTTGGTTTCTCCTTCCGAATTTTGTTCATGTCCACTTGAATAGTGTCAACATCAATGTCTCCTTCCAGAGTGACCGGTATATCATTAGATATGCTCTTTCTTGATCTACAGAATCTAGCAATGTGACCCAATTTGTTGCAGTGGTAGCAGACCAATCCAGGTGCTCTCCACGGTCCATTGTCCATGTTTCCATTCTTCCTTCTGCATGTTGCAGTAGTATGACCATGACCATGATAGATCATACAATTTTCTCTCCATTTAGTTTCCGCTTGATAACCACCTCTTCTTCTTGGCTAATGATTGAAGGCATTAAACCAGTTGTGATTTCAGTTCACAAAAGCTTCAAGATCAACTCTTTGGGTCCTCTGAGGATATCTTCCAGTGTTATTCATAATAGAACTGCACTCAGATGCTCTGTGCCCATACTTGTTGCATGCATAATAGTTACCATCAAATCTATAGGGTCTAGGCTTATCATTTAGGAAATAAGGAAAATTGTTGTAAGCCTTACTCCTACACACATTAGCAGTATGTCCTTCTTTAAGACAGTTGAATCAAATAGGTTTAAACTTTTGCTTACCTTTATCCTTTGATGCTAGTTGTTTCTTTGATGCTCCAGCATTTGTACAAGAGGTCTCACCTTCCTCATGATTGGAATAACCAATTCCATTGGTATTCTTGACTAGTTTGGCAGATTCAAGCTTTTTCTCTAGCTTGACAGTACTTTTGCTGAACTTAGCAAGTATTTCCTTTGACTCAGAGAGTTCTTTGGAAATAGAAGCATTTGTTTCCAATAGGTTTTCATTCTCAGAGATGGCAGTGTTCAGGTCTCCTTGCATGTCTTCCTTTTCCACCTTGCTTTCATGGAGCTGAGCATTTAGGGCACTCATCTCTTGTTTCAACTTGGAGATCTCAAAATCTCTTTCTTTCACTAGGTCTTCAGCTTTTCTCCGGTTCTCAAGCTCTTGACACATCTGGATAGTCAATCCTTCCAACTCCTTTCTCAAGTTGGAGTTTGATTCATTCAGCTTATTTACTTCTGCAATTGGGGCTTCCATATCTGCTTCATCTGCAAAACTATTTTCAGCTAGCTCCATCAGCTTTTATGCATGTTCTCTCCTTTTTGTTTGAGATGCCTTGTATTTGACCATAAGATCATCATAGGCTTGCTCAAACTGAGTGAGTCATTGAGTAAGTTCCCCCAAGGTGTATTCCCCCATATCTCTTTCCAAGTGGTTAAACTTATAGAAAGGTAGGCTCTGATACCAATTGATGAATACTAAGAGGGGGGATGATTTAGTATGCCAAAAATCTTCACACTAAAACACTTTACAAGACTAGTAGTAAACCGGTAAAACAATTTAACAGACAAACCAGTTAACAAACATGCAAACCAAATAGCTAATAATGCATTTACCCACAGAAGCACAAACACATAACACAAGATATTTTGACGTGGAAACCCAAATGGGAAAAACCACGATGAGATGGAACTCACAAGTCACTGTTTGCAGAATAGGAACCAAATCGGTTAAGGTCTTACATCATTCTTTACCAGAACAGATCATGTTAGGAATCTCAATCTCTATTAGGAGACAAGTCTGATTAAAGAATACCTTGCTAGAGGATTTTAGACTCACAGATGTGAACCACCTTCTTAGAGGATTTTCAAGAGGCTTTTGGGCCTACCCGGTTAAGGGCTACAAACTTGTCAAAGATGTGAGTAATCAACAAGTGTTTGATCTAGCTAATAGCACAGACTACTCGGTTAGATCCTTGATGGCTCATTCTTAATGCTCTATTGCATTACTTTAGTCTTCTACACAATCATAATCTCTCTAGCTCCTTAACCACCTTAAACCCTAGCCACAATATCAACTATCACAACAACAATAATAACAACCTAAAACCCTAGACATGATGTCCTTATAAAGGAAACTGATTTCATGTCGGTCCAATAGGATTACATTACAATTTCCTAGGTTCAATAAACTTGGACATACTAGGTAATACATCACAAAAAGCATCACTACAGTGTCGGTACCTTCAAACAATCGATGGGTGGTAACTCATCACAAAGTACTACCAGTTCATACAAAATGTCAGTTGCCGGTTTGACAAAAATGAAGACTGGTAGAAATGTGTTTTGCCGCTTTAACCCCTCGTACCACTTGGTATCCACAAACTGCTTGGGGTCAACATGTTGCTTCAGACTGGTAAATACATTCTGCAAAACATCAATAGGCTAAAGACTATAATACAACATACCTACAACATACCGGTTGTGCTCTGACTCATACATATAAAGAGGATCTTAGTGCAAGTGTATGTCCATCAATGAAAATCACAACATGAACATCAAAAATGCCAACAAGTTTTTCATAGGTTTCCTCATGCTCTAAGAAATCAGGATCTAGCTTGAAAACATCCAAACCAGCTTCTTGATCAAGTTCATCTTCTAGGAAAACTTCACATGTTAACTGATCTGGACGCATAGCTAGATGACCCTCAAACTTAGCTTTGTGAATTGCAAAAAGGCCTTCAATTAAAAACTATACTTGTTTGTCAATTTCCCCCTCATGGAGAATACCTCTAAATCTTTCAAAAATCCCATAGAGACCTTTGGGTGAAAGGTCTTGCAACAAAGAACCACATTGTTTCATGAACCCAACAACAACCTCTACATTGTCATCTATGGGGTTCTCTAGTAAAAGGGTGAGAAGTTCCAAGGCAATAATCTCATGTGCAACTTTTTGATTCACTAAATGAGCTATGAATTTGGCTGCTGCTATCAACATGTGCTTGTCATTGCGTTTGTATGCCCTCTTAAGCTGCAAAACAATTCTTCGCAAAAGCAGATTGTCAACTTTAGGAAATTTTGTATTTACCACAACAACCAATGTAGCAAAAACATCTGTAAATCCAGGGGATGCCATTTGGGATTTCATGCAAGACCTACAAAATAGACTCCCCCCATGGATGAGATTCTCTGCAAACAACTCTGGAATGATGTTCTTGATGTTAGATGCATTTACCTTGTTTACTAACCCATTGATACTCTTTCAAAGGGCATCCCATGTCATGCACTGGTATTCCACACTGCTCTTGTCCTCCACATCTTTCATCATTTGAGCCAGCTTCAATGGGGGAATGTAAACACCCCCACTTCTTCCAACACCTTCGCCATTCCCATTCTGAGATCTAGCATACACAACACCAGAAGTTTTCACTTCCACTGCCTCTCTATCCCTCTTGTTTCCAGAAGCCCCTTTACCACTGAATTCGCGCTTATTTCTATACATAAACCCATAAGGAAGCATGATTTTTTGCATATAATCTCGCCCAAATATTTTACAGTTATTTTTCATCAAGATTCCCTCAAGAGCTAGCAAATCCTACTTCCATACTTTAATTCCATTTTCTCAAAGGACAATCCTAAAAATACATGCATTGCAAACAACTTTTTACACCTTTGTTGGTTGTGGTGGCATCACAGAGAGTTTACATCAATAAATGAAGAGCATGCCAATGCTTTTAATGTAGTAGTAGAAGTCTATCTCTTATTCAATATCTCTAGTGAAACCCCCATGATCTTTTGTTGGAGTAGAATTTGTTATATTCTAGAAAGGGTCTTGTCCTTTGTTGATGTGATATTCATCTACCTCAAGAAATAACTATTCTTTTCTCCAACAAGAAGTGGAACTAAATGAAGATCTAGCACCATGAAATGAATCCTCAAAAGGATTAATATAGTTAGTTTTGGTAGATAATGATCTGGGTAAAATACTAATGTGGCTTTAGGAAACATTATGTACTAGCTTAGCATACTCTAACAACTTTGGTGCGACATGCTACATCCAATTAAGTCTCCATCGGTATCTCTATTGTGTTTATGGATTGGGATTCAATGTACTCTTTTTATACACAGATTTTACTTTCAACTGAGGAGGTTTGTATGTACTTACTTGTTTTTTGATTGTATCCCTATTTCGAGAATTTCTTCTATCAACAAATCAATTGTTGTAAGTTGTACAAGTGGAAGCTTGAGCATGCCTTCCATGCAAGCCTTGTTGATACGTTCAACACCATCTTGTGCAAGAAATCTTTAGAACTCCACTATTTCATTGAAGAGTGAGTAGTAGGGACAATCTAGGACACTTATAGAGGTTCTGCAAGAGAGATAAATAGACCTAAATATTATGGGTTAATAATGATCAATAGGTAAACAGATAAGAAACTCTCAATATCAAAATGACTTTCTAAATTGTCTTTACTAGAAATGGATGGATCTGCTAATAATGGCTTTTGTTGGAAATATGGATGGAGTAACTGAGAGGGGAGGGGTGAATCAGTTACCACAAAAATAAATCCACAAGTCCCTTAGATGTCTTAAATATAAACTGCTGAAACTCGGTAAATTAACTTATCATTGTTCATTAAACATTAACATGCATAAACAAATAACATGAACACAAGTAACACCAAATATAACGTGGAAACCCAATTTTGGGAAAACCACCAATGTAACTAGTTACTGATTTTCACTCTTCTGAAGTGAGCCCTGTCAGGAGCCAACCCTGTTTAAAGGTTACAAAACACACTGTTAGGTGTGACCCTGTTAGGGGATTTAATCACCCTGCTAGGAGTGGCCTTGTGAAAGGTCTTAAGAACAATTCAACTGAATTGTCACCTTGTCAGAGGATTTACAAAAATGGTTGTTAGACCAACTCTGTTAAGAGATTTTGGTATCACTGCTACAATGGTTAGAAAGCAACAATGAAGTGATCTGAATTAAATACAACTTATCTTGCTGATACAGATCTCTGTTCTGTGCCAATAGATCCTTACTGATCACATATATCTTTTCTGCACCTCAAGGATATCACTGATCCTTCATTAGAATTTGCACATTTCTGCTCCTTCACATTTCCATACTTCTCACACTTCCTCACACTTCCTCACACTTCGAAATCGCAACTTGATCTCTCATATATACCATTCAGGTTACCAAGTCGACTCAATTACAAGTTACAATAAATATTACATAGGTCGGCTACATATACAAGTTTCAATAAATATTGCTTCGGTCGGCTGCATAAACATTTCACTGATGCTCGGTGAACACTGCTGATTCTTCGGTAACTGACTGAACTCGGTAAGTACTGCGAACTCAGTAAAGACTGCAAACTCGGTAGACTCTGTCTAACTGCCTTGTTGAACATTCTGAGCTTGGTAGACTCTGTCTAACTGCCTTTCCGAACATTCTGAGCTTGGTAGACTGATATGACATTTGTGTAACATCAAGGACAATACACAATTAAACAATTGTATCCAACAGGCTTTATGACTATATGTCAACTTTAGACTCAATCCAAGAAGAGCTAGAACTAATATGTGATATCTAGATTTATGATCTCTATAATATAACAATCCCATAATTATGTTTCCACACATCTATACCACAACACAAACATCATGCTAGTGTTCAGCCATAGTAATTGATATCCTAATTATAGAATGTGAAATATGCACATAACTATGAATAAAGATTAAGAAAAACAAAGAAAGATGCTTATTGCAAACATAAATGACTAATGGACAAGAATTGAATTCATTGTAGATAGTTTTGAATATCAAATTCACTTATTTGTGTGCATTTACTAACTCATGTACTTGTGGCAAACCATTTATCTCTTTCATAAATTAAACACTTATTAATAACATTAAATGGCTGAGTAATTATGTTTTAGTTGAAATTGAAAATAAAATATTTTATTTCAAGATAGCTCACACTATTCCCTATCATATTTTAGACTTGGTTTTTTTAGTAGTGGTTTGATGTCTTTGGAGTTGATCATTGCATTTCTTTAGTTACATTTGCCAGCATACTCCTAGCCTGTGCCAAAATGGGAGCTTTGGAATAGGGTATGGACATCCATCAAAGCATAAAAGATAGAGGAATTTTGTCAAATGTATTTGCAACTGCACAAAATGGATTTGTTGAGAAGGCTTTAGAAACTTTCAAGCAAATGCAATCAGTAGGTGTAAAGCCAAATTCCATGACCATTGCTACTATCCTGCCCGCCTATGCCAAAATGGGAGATTTGGAACAGGGTATGGACATTCATCAAAACATAAAAGGATAGAGAAATTTTGTCAAATGGTGTAGTTGTAACTTCCCTAGTAGACATGTATCCAAAATGTGGAAGCATAGACAAGGCATGTGAACTGTTTGATAGAATGCCTGAAAGAAAGTTGTCTCATGGACTGCAACGATTGCTGGATATGCAAAAAGTGGATTTGTCGAAAAGGCTTTAGACACTTTCAAGCAAATGAAATTGGAAGGCATAAAGACAAATTCCACAACCTTTGCCAGCATCCTTCCTACCTGTGCAAAAATGGGAGCTTTGGAATAGGGTATGGACATCCATCAAAGCATAACAGATAGAGGAATTTTGTTAGGTGTTGTACTTGCAAATTCCCTACTTGACATGAATACAAAATGTGGAAACATGGACAAGGCTCGTGAATTGTTTGATACGATGCCGCAAAGAGATGTGATCTCATGTGAACAATCAACATGCGCATATATGGGAGGAAGGGATTGCTGCTACAAAATTGAACGCTCACTCCTCAATCACAGTTCTATGGTTTTACGAGATTAAACTAGGACAATTAACCACCACATGTATATTTTTTACAACATGAAATTAAAAAATAGGGCAATTTGAATCTACCTCCTGCACAGGATTGCCCTCGATGTGGGTTTGATGTTCTTGGGGGTTGAAGTCACCACGGATGCCTACATGGGATTGCAATTCACAAATGAATTCCCCACCTCTTTTTTTATTTTGTAATGGCCGTTGTCATCAAAATTATGACAAACTTGAGTACTTTTTTGAAAAAAAGAAAATTCTCATTGCTAATGCCTTCTTTGTCGAAACCAAATGGGAAATTTCTATCGAAATTATGACGAATGCGGGCATTTTTTCAAAAAAAATCAAATTTGGCCACAATATACCTTCTCCGTCAGAAACCTCAGTAGAAAATCTAGTCCAAATGTATTAGTGTGACTACGACAAGTGTGTCAAAGATTGATAATTGTTGGTAAGTTGCATATTTTCTGCTAAATGGTTCAGAGCAATGGATGCAAAAGATGGAATGGATAAGATAGGAAGTGATAGATTGGATATGATGGAGTGGATAAGTGTGAAAAGTGATCTCATAGATGGAGGAACTTACTTTGTAGATAGTGCTTGTTTACCAGGTTTTCACCATTTTTTTTTCATATTTTGATTTTTTTATTTTCACTATTTTATGCTTTTTATGAATTTTCGGTTTTTCTGATTTTTGAGAGATGAAACATGTCCTGTTATCAATTGATAAAGATAAGACTACCTAGAACAAAATCTAGTTGTCATACTGATCTATGTCATTGTTTTGATTTGTTTGATGATTGATAAGAATGTCTAGTTTCAAAGAGTGAGTACCCCATATAAGACCGATCTGTCTAGTTTTGAGTGTACCTATCCCTGTATAAGACATGTTGATGTTGATAGATTTTGAGTGATGAATTGATTAACAAGACATGTGATCAGTTTGATTGCAGACTTCGATAGTTTTCCTGTTGTTGATTTGATGGATGGGCCATGTGCTCATGCTTTGATTTTCAATTTTGTTCTTTTTATTTTTTATTTTTTGGATCTTTTTGGATTAGAAGAAAGATGTATTTGGTTTCCCTAATGTATAGAAAGACATGGAATGGATGAATATATGATTGAAGCATTGAGGTAGAAATGGATAGGAGAAAGATGAAAGTAGCATATGAGGAGACACATCAGGAGCTTCTTAAAATCATATTTTTGTCCTTAGTTTTGATCAATATCAAGGATGGAAAAGGGGATATGGATGGAGATAGGATATGGATAGGAGAAAGAAGATCATAGATAGTGATAGATGATGGAAGAAATAAATAGTTAGGATAGATGGTATAGATTAGCATGAAGCAAGATCGTACATAGCATTGGATGAATTTAGATAGGGTAATGGATATTGGAGGAAGGATAATGGGAGATGTGGTATGAAGAATAGAGTGGATGAAACTTTGACCCCAATTCTAAAAGTCTCCATTTATAAAGAAGTGATATGTAAGATTGTCACAGTATTTAGCACCACCTAAATAAGTGTTCCTTAAATTTTCAAAGATAGAGACCCAACCCACACTTAGAACCTCTGATAAATTCAATGAAACATATCTATCAACTAGGAAATAGAATCAAAAGGGAAGAAGAATCCCAAATTGGATCAAGGTACTTAGTCTTTGATTACCCATGTGTGTGTAATTGGGCTCATTCTGGCTCATATGATCATTGTAATCTTTAGAATCCAACGTGGCTAGCTACATGAGTTACCCTGACTTCAAAAGCATCCTGGATAGAGTCTCGCTACCAGAAAGAATCCATAGCTCCAATAAGGTTATCATTGTAATATCACAAATATTGCTCCATTGTCAGCCAAGCATCCATAACCTCGATGGAGTTACTCACATTTTCCCATAGCCAAGCTTTTGATATTTCATTTTTATTCTTTTAGATATTTCTTTTCCTGATCATGCTTTGGATCTTTTGATATTGTCTTTTTCTTTTCATATTTTGATTGCATTGGCTTGTAACTAATGAAACTTACATGGGTCTAATAATTACTGTGGCGCTGAAGCAAGATTTTAGATTTTTCACTAGCCATGTCTTCGACTAAGAGGTCACAATGATTTAGAGAAATTGATTAAGTGTATGAGATGTAGTAATCAAAAGATCTCGGTACCAAGATATGATAAGTGGTTCTTTTTTGGATTGAGTGTGTATCCCAACCAAAAGATAATGTTGAAGAGGAATAACCTCAAATTATGAAGTGTATCATGAATAGATTTCTAGGAAAAGGATTGAACATGAGATTAGAGAATGGGCAAGCATGTGAAAAAATGACACAAATGCCTATTTCACAGATGATGAATTTATGCAAAGGATTGAATGAAAGGGATGGAAGGATAGAAAAGTTGTGTTGGATAATAGATATAATGTTTGAAGATTTGTGCGAGGATAGATGGAAATGTATTCAAGATGAGTGTTGGTACACAACTTAAGAAGTAATAAAGATATGGTGGAAAATTGAATTTTGGGACATAAGAACCTAAAATAGATAAAGAAAATGATGGAAGAATAGTTTTGAAAAGATGTTTAGATAGTTGTTTGAAATAATTTCAAAGGTGCATGCCTTTTTTGATCTTTCTTATGGATCATTTGAGGTGATGGAATGGTGGATGGAGGGAAGTAAGGACCCAAGATGGATGGAAGGGATAGAGAGTTTGACTTTGGAATGAAAGGACCTAAAATGGATTTGGAGGATGAAGAGTTTGACTTTGAAATGAAAGGACCTAAAATGGATTTGGAGGATGAAGAGTTTGAGTTTGGAACGAAAGGACCTAAAATGGATTTGGAGGATGAAGAGTTTTCTTAATCTTGATCTTGACTTGGAGTAGGATCATTTGAGTTTGTGTTTTTCACTTTATTTTGAATTAGATTAGTGAAGGAGATGGAAGGGATACCATGCTCTTTCTTAGGAGGTGGATGTTGAATGGGACTCTACTCTTGAGATAAAAAGGGATCATCGTGGATGGAATACCATAATTTTAGGGTATCACTATAAGATTCTTGATAGGGAGGATCTTGATAAAAAATGGGATTAGATTGGAGAGCCATGATATCTTGATCTTGATTTAGGTTAGAACTCATTTCCTTTGAATAAGCTTCTTCTTTTTCAAGCGACAAGGGATGGTCACATGAGTGATCAAAGTTTTAGTTTGGATAGGTTGATGTTGTTGACTTGATGGATACTTCATTTTGGATACTCAAGCTCACTAAGTTGAATAGAAGGTTTATTTGATAGGCCCCTATGATAAAGTACGTCAAATGATATGGATAAAGTCTCTTGATATGGAAATTTGATTTAACTAACTAGAATACCTAGCTAGGTATTGTTGTTGTTGAGATAGTTGGATGATAAACTCATGATCACTTGGTTTGATACTCCCCTAATCTTGTTGGATGAAAATATTTCCTAAAGATAGTTGAAAAGTTGATAACCACCTCTTAAAAAAAAAAAAATGATTTGTTGGATTTGGAAATTCTTTTCTCTCTAAGGTTTCTCTTTGCTTTTTGTTTTGAATTGATTGTTGTATTGTTTGATTTGCAAGATATTTCAATGTTCATAACAAGAAGACATAGCACACATGAAAACAATGATCATCCCTATGCTAGACATTGAGTGTATGTTTTTGTGAGGATATTTTCAAATCCCCAATGTTTCCACTAGTTTGATATACAATAAAGGACACATTAGATAAACACTTTATTCAAAGGTCATCAACAATATCATAGCCCACTAGTCTCGATACTCCATTAGCTCAAACAACCTTGTCACCCCCTAGAGGGTGCCCATTTTTTTTTTCCTTTTGCCAAAAATTAACCTAGAGTGAATTGCTTCATAGTTGGGTAGTTATCTTGGGAGATATATGGTGAGCAATCTTGGGGGTGGATTCTTCCCCACCCTTGCACTATGATATTGCCAATGTATGGCAATTGACTCAGCTCAAAGCTTCTACTTCTATGGTTTTTAGTAAGGATTTCGTTCAGCATGGCAAATGATAAACTCAATTAAGAGGCTTCCCAACCTTTAGAACAAAGGTTTTTTGCATCACAAGGATACTAGGGGAAGGCTATCAAATACACACTTTTGTTGGAGGGGATTTTCATCATCCTCCACATTTGATTATAGTGGGTTGGTAAACTTGGCAATAAAATCATTTCCCACTTGGGTTGTACTCTTCACGTTAGCCCTTTTGAGGCTTTGGGAAGGCAAGCCCTCTAAAGGATTTAATGCTTGAAAGTAAAGAAAGTATAAAAGAGTGGGTTTGGCTTTTTTGGTCACCCAATTAAGGGGACAACATATACCTACCACTCAATAAAAAGCAATCAAAGTTCTTTTTAACCTTTTCAAATCAATTGTTGGCTAAGTCCTATTTGGAGATGTTGCTCCAACAAGCATGGTGTTTACTTTAACCCCACATAGCAAATGATTTTCTAAACTAGGAATCGGAAATCCTGGTCAACAAAATGAAAATCGTTGCAAAAAAAAAAATAGCTTACTTTGTAAGAATGGACAAGTTGATTGTTTTTTATAACTTGCAAAAAAAAATAGATTGATTGTGCTTTTTACCTTTGCAAGAAAATGAAAGATTATTGTCCTTTTCAGAGCCCAAAATTTGAGGTGTGAATCCCAACTTTGCAAGAAAGTAAATGTTTGATTTGTTGTTCTTTTTACCTTGCAAATGTGTTTATTTTTAGAGCCCAAAAACAAGTGAGGTACTTTTTAGATCACCAAATTGAAAAATGAAGTTCTTTTTACCGAAAAGAAAATATGAGTTCCTTTTAACCAACTTTGAAAAAGCTAGAAAAGAAATCACTAAATCCTAACTTAACTCCAAATTTGCAAGAAACTGTTGGAAACCTACAATAAAAAAGAAGTTAGTGAAAATAAAAAACCTTAGGTGGGCTTCCACAAGCCTAATTTCAAATCTTGGTTACAAATTTTTCACTCCTGATTCTGAAATGCCTTGAAATTTAGCTGTCTAAAATTTTGAGGATCTTCCAAAAACTAGATTTTGCATTATAACTCCTAGAGGTCTGAAACCCCTCTCAAATATCCTAACAAATATGGAATATAAATTATACTTAAATGTTATATTCCATATATATTGTCCTTCCAGAAGCCTAATTTCAAGATTTGATTACAAACTCTATTTCAAATTCACTATCTTAGAGAACATATGCGCTAAAATAATTGTCAAAACCATCTGTCAAATGCACTAACTTGCATTAAAAAAGTGCTAACCTATGATGCAAATGCACAAATTTTTTAGACAAAAGCGCTAACCTAAAACTCATAGATGCATAAGTTTTACAAATGATTTTCTTGAAAATGCACTTGAAGTCTAACTCTCTCTCAACTGAAGCTCTTGATTTTATGGACCTTGAGAGGATGAGATGATGTGGCTTAGATCAACGGTTAAGGTCAAATCTGTAAATTTGGATGGCTATGAGCAAACGTAAAGGTTGAGAGAAAGGGGGAAGGAGAAGAAAAGTGTCACTCATCTTACCTTGATTGGGTTGCTGACTGAGGGAATCTAGGGATGGTTGGAGAAGATTTAGGCATGAGAGGACAAGTGGACTCAATTCTTTCCTAAGATGTAGGGATGTTGGAGAGAATATAGAAGGAGGTTATGAAATATGTGTACATACACAATATTCATTAAGTTTGGAGGTTGAAGATAAAAGATGAATTAATATTTAAGAAATATTAATTTCCTTAGCCACATGATGAATGAGCTGGCAAAGGGAAGATGAAGTGGAGATGGAAGGATGAGTTGGATAAGAAAGATTAAATAATTTAAGAAATTATTTAATATTTGAGACTATAGGATAGGAGAATAACCATTAAATATTAGATATTTAATTAATTAGAGGAATAGGATAGAGGAATTAATTAATAAAATATTTCAATTAAATTAATTAATAAAAACACATGAAATGAATTAAATAAATTAATATTTTCAAATTAACTATTTAATAGAAGAATAAATATTAAATAAATATAAAATATTTATTTAAGTGCTCATAGCCAATTTTATGTGTATACAGTTTGTTCTGTTACCGGTTCTTCCTTATCCTTTTGATTATCCTCAGTAGTAATATTTACATTTGCATTTATACTTACATTGACCAGTGCAGTCTGAGTCTCTGTTGATTGTGTAGTTATTGGTTGCTTAGTTGAGCACTTGTCTTCTGCTTTCTTTACATCTATGTTTTCTTCATGTTCCTATTGAGGTTCAAACATTTGTTAGGTTCCAGAGGAAACTAAGAGGGGGGGGGGGTGAATCAATTGTCTATTAATGTCAACCCAAATATAACTTAACCAAACTTAGTGCATAATACTGGTAAACCAAACTTTAATGTCAGTAGATAGTTTAGTAATTAATAACAGTACTGGTAAAGTTTAATGCATGAAACAGAAAGACAAATAACATACACAACACATAACATAATTATTTGTATGTGGAAACCTTATAAGGGGAAAAACCATGGCGGGAAACCTTACCCACAATTAGATGATACTACTATAGATAGTATGTGTGTATAATATGGGGTCTGCACACGCAGAAAGGCCAACTGCCTAGAGCTCACTGCTCAGTCAAAAAATGGGAGTCACACTGACTACAATTAGATGGTTAAATCCAATGATAATGTACTGGTCAAAATAGCATCTTCATATGCTGGATTCAGTACCAGTTAAGCTCTGCTTGCCTTCTTCAAACCTTTCTTGAATCTTCAAATGATGTCTGCATGTATAGCTCTGCTTATATTTGCATATAGCTTATTACAATCTTTTTACCACTTCTCTACATCCTCTTCATAATCTCACAAATGAGATCTTACATATATACCAAAACCTAAGACCAAATGTGTAGGTCGACTTACAAAGAATATTAAAATTAAATCAATTACAAATGAATCAATATGCGATGCATGATTTTGGCTCAATGTATTTAAAATAATAACAAATCATCTCCATAACGTGTTGTGTTGATAATGCTTTCTGGTCCATAACCTAGACCTATTTGCCAATAACAACAAATATGCAAACTCGATTGTACCAATAATCAAATCACCAAAACAAAGTTTCCAAACAATTTCTTCGACATAACCAAGTAATCTCCAAGTCATTCCAAGTGCCGATGAACTAGATACCGGTGACTGTGCATAAGTCACTGAACATGCTGGTGAGCATAACCAAAGATCTCCATAAGGATAAGTGTTGACATCAATGACAAAACCAATGCAACACATCCGAAATACCAACAATCTCCCCCTTTGGCATTGATGGTAACACAAGATGGAAAAACCATCTAAGTGCCAAAGTAGAAATGCCAAAAACCAAAAACCAACAATCTCCCAAAGAGATCATTATCCAAAAATCAAAATACATAATACAAAAACCAAATACAAACAGTTCATAGAACTTATTACAAAATACCAACTTATCAATTTTATCCAACTACTCCTCTTGAGAAGTAGCTCTCCTCATCAAAGCTGAAAAAAGATTTCTCTATTAATTTTGTCAGTTTGATGCCAAGCATCAATTGTCTAAGTCTCTACTGGTGAGGGTATAACTCCAAGATGATCTTTGAGATATTCAAAAGTTTCCTTAGGCAAAGGCTCAGTAAAAATATCTACAATCTGCTCTTTAGTATTCACATAAATCAATTTCACTTCCTTTGCTTCAACATTTTCTTTTAGAAAATTGAATTTGATAGAAACATGTTTAGTTTTAGAGTGAAATACCAGATTCTTTGATATATCAATTGCTACCATATTATCACAGTAAATGATTATAGGTTCTTTGCATTTTACCTTTATGTCCTTCAACATTTGCTTGATCCATAGTAACTATGTACAATTAGTTGTTGCTACAACATATTCTGATTCTAATGTTGATAGTTATGTACAACTTTGTTTCTTGCTCAACCATGAAATTAGTCTGCTACCAAGAAAAAATGCTCCACCGGTGGTTCTTTTTCTTTCATCTACATCTCTTGCCCAATTTGCATCTGTGTATGTACATAAATCAAAATTTTTATCTTTAGGATACCATAAACCAAGTTTTGTTGTGCCTTGTAGATACGGGAAAATCCTTTTCACTGTTGATTCATGATTTTCCTTAGGATTACTCTTAAATCTTGAAATAATACATACTGCATTCATAATATCAGGTCTTGTTTGTGTCAAATACAGTAAACCTCCTATCATAGATTTGTATCTTGTCAGATTAACAGGTGTTGATTCATCCTTCACAGATAGTTTATTAGTTGTAGTCATAGGTTTGCTTACCAGTTTAGAGTTTTCCATGCCAAATTTCTTAAGTAATTCCTTCAAGTACTTTGATTGATTTATGAATATACCTTTATCAGTCTATGAAATCTACAATCCTAAAAGAATTTTATCTCTCCAATCATAGACATTTCAAATTCTTCCTACATCTTATTAGAAAAGTCTTTACACAATCCATCTTCTCCTCCTAAACTAATATCAACAACAAAAGCTTCAATAACCATGATGTCATCATTAGTCACTTTGTAATATAAGTTGATGTCAGCATTACCTTTAGTGTAGCCAAGCTTCAAAAGATATTTGTCCAATCTAGCATACCAAGCTCTAGGAGCTTGCTTTAACCCATATAAAGCTTTCCTTAACCTGCAAACCATATCTTTGTCATCTGTCAAAGAAAATCCATCAAGTTATTCAATGTAAACTTCCTCTTCAAGATCACCATTTAGAAATGCACATTTAACATCCATTTGATATACTTTATAGTTCTTGTGTGCTGTAAAAGCTAAGAATAGTCTGACTGCCTCAATTCTAGCTACCGATGCAAAGGTTTCATTATAATCAATTCCTTCCTTTTGAGAATATCTTTTACACACTAATCTTGCTTTGTTTTTGATTATCTTACTATCTTCATTAAGTTTATTTTTGAATACCCATTTAGTTCCAATTACATTTTTGTCTTTAGGCTGAGAAACCAATGTCCATGTGTTATTCTTTTCAATTTGTTCCAATTCATCTTCCATAGCTTTAATCCAATGTTTATCTTCACATGCCTCAATAATAGTTGTAGGTTTAATTTGAGAAATTAAACATACCTCTACATTTGCTACTCTTCCTCTAGTCATAACACCTTGATACTTGGTCCTAAATAATCTGACTTTCAGAGTGATTCAATCTTACATACCGAGGTGTTTTCACTTGTTGTTGTTCTTGAATCATTGTGGAATTCTCAGATGATGCCAATGTGATTGGATCAACATTTTGTACTAGTGTACTCATTGTAGGTTCATTTGTGATAATCTTTATTGTTGGTTCAGAGTCCATTGACCTTGAATTACCTCTAGTTGTTCATCAATCTTCACATTTTCATTTTCAACAATTTTTTGCAATCTCTTGTTAAACTCTATATGCCTTGCTCTTAGATGAATAACCATGAAATATTCCTTCATCACTTCTAGGATCAAATTTGCCAATATACTCATCTCTCCTAATATAACATTTGCTTCCAAATATTCAAAAATATTTAAGAGTAGAAGTATTACCAAACCATGGTTCATGAGAGGTCTTACCGGTTTCACCTTTGATGTGAACTCCATTGAATGTATAAACAACTGTATTGACTACTTCTCTCCAATACACATGAGGTAGGTTTGCTTCTGATATCATGCTTCTAGTTGCATCCAAAATAGTTTTGTTCTTTCTTTCCACAACTCCATTTTGCTGGGGTATCCGAGGTGTTGATAACTGTCTTCTGATTCTATTCACTTCATAGAATGTATTAAATTCCTTATATGTGAATTCACCTCCTTGATCTGATCTCAAACATTTTATTTTCTTACCGGTTTCATTCTCTACCATTACCTTGAATAATTTGAATTTCCCAAAAGCTTCTGATTTCTCCTTGAGAAAAGTAACCCAACACATTCTATAATAATCATCAATGATTAGCATAAAATATCTATCTCCTTGTAAACTTCTAGTTCTTGCTGGACCACATAAATCAGTATGAATTAAGTTAAGAACATTATTAGATTTCTCTAGAATACTCTTAAAAGTTGTTCTAACTTTCTTTCCAAATTGACATTCCTTACATACTAGATTGTGAGGTTTAACAATCTTACGTAAATCCCTTACTACCTTAGTGGTACTGATTTTCACAATGCAATCAAAATTTACATGACAAAGTCTCTTATTCCATAATAAAATTTCATCAATATGTGCAATAAAACATGTCTTCTCATTGTTATTCAAATGAAAGATATTACCTCTAGTCTGATTACTGGTTGCAATTTCCAAATCAGTTCCATTCATGATTTTGTATTGTAATTGAAATCCTTTTTCAGCTAATTGACCAACACTCAAAAGAATATGCTTCAAACCTTCAACATAGTAAAAATTATTAGTATTGTGCTTACCATCAAAAGATATAGTTCCTTTTCCTCTGATCAAACAAGCTTTATCATCTCCAAATCTTACTATACCTCCATTGGATTCTTGAAAGATTAAGAATTTACTCTTATCACTAGTTATATGATGTGAACATCTGGAATCAATGATCCATTCATCCTTTTCTTCAATTTTAGCTGTCAGGGCCCGCTCTACCAGTTGAACAGTAGGTGTTGGTTGATCTTTTGCTATTGCAACAAAAGCCCATCCATTGTTTGTTGGTTCCTCATCAGAATCATTAGTAACTCCTTCATTAGCATAATAACATGATTTGTCTCTATTCTTCTTAAATCCATATCTTTGATATTCAGGGTTAGGCTTATATGTTCTTTTAGTTTCTTCTTTCAATCTTGCATGTCTATGAGGACACCTAGATTCCATATGACCAGTTTTATTGCAGTTAAAACATTTAAATGGTGCTTTACCTTTATACTTACTTCCAACTAAACCTTTAGGCATTTTCCTTGCAAATAGTGCTTCAAGCTCTTCAAGTTCTTCATTCTCCCTTCTGATTTCTTCAAGTTCTCTAGCATAGAGTGCTTTCCAATCAGATTTTTCAGATGATGATGATGATGCTGCAGATGATGAAGATACCTTGAAAGATAATCTTGTCTTAATTGTAGTAACCAAATTCCTCAAGTTCAAAAGCTAAAAGTTTTCCAACCAAAGTGTCTCTAGATACGGATGCATTAGGCATTGTTATCAATTCATTAATAGAAGTTACTTTCATTTTATATGCCGATGGAAATGCTCTTAAAAATTTTAAACAATTTCATGTTTACTTAAGGATCCTCCACAACATTGTATACCCAAAACAATTTCATTAACTCTTTCCATAAAAGCAGAAATCCTTTCATCTTCTTCCATTTTCAGATTTTCATACCTGACCTGGAAGCATTCCATTTTTGCAATTTTGATAGTGGTATCACCTTCATTCAATGTCTCCAATTTGTCCCAAATAGCTTTAGTAGTAAATTGGTCTGATAATCCCATGATTTCCTAATCTGATAGTGCGCTCAAAAGTGCTTCTCTTTCTTTGCAATCATTTTCCTCATCTTTAGCCAAGGTTGGTGGATTAGGTTAACCTTGAGTAGGATCAACATAGCCATTCTTTGTAACATCCCATGTCTCTTCCAATTAAATTCAGATGTGTCTCCATTCTGATCTTCCATATACCATAGTTGGTTCCATCAAGCTTTAGACTATCCTTCCTGAAATAGTTAGTTGCCATAGAATCTCCTCAAGCTGTTAAACTTCTGCAAAAAGAGGACTAGGCTCTGATACCAATTGTTAGGACCAAGAGGCAACTGGGAGGAGGGGGGGTGAATTAGTTATTTATTAATTTCAACACAAATATAACTTAGTGCATAATATTGGTAAACCAAACTTTAATGCCTGTAGATAGTTTAGCAGTTAATAATAGTACCGGTAAAGTTTAATGCATGAAACAAAAAGACAAATAACATACACAACACATAACACATTTATTTGTATGTGGAAACCCTATAAGGGGAAAAACCATGGTGGGAAACCTTACCCACAATCAGATAATACTACTACAGATAGTATGTGTGTACAATATGGGGTCCACACATGCAAAAAGGCCAAGTGCCTAGAGCTCACTGCTCAATCACAAAATGGGAGTCACATTGACTACAATTGGATGGTTAAATCCAATGATAATGTATTGCTCAAAATAGCATCTTCATATGTTGGATTCAGTACTGGTTAAGCTCTGCTTACCTTCTTCAAGCCTTCCTTCAATCCTTAAATGATGTCTTCATGTATAGCTCTGCTTATATTCGTATATAGCTTATTACAATCTTTTTACCACTTCTCTACATCCTCTTCATAATCTCACAAATGAGATCTTACATATATACCAAAACCTAAGACCAAATGTGTAGGTCGGATTACAAAGAATATTACAATTAAATCAATTACAAATGAATCAATATGTGATGCATGATGTTGGCTCAATGCATTTACAATAATAACAAATCATCTTCATAACGTGTCGTGTTGATAATGCTTGTTGGTCCATAATCTAGACCTATTTGTTGGTAACAACAAATATGAAAACTCGATTGTACCAATAATAAAATCACCAATATAGAGTGTCCAAACAATGTCTTCAACATAACCAAGTAATCTCCAAGTCATTTCAAGTGTCGGTGAGCAATATAATCTATCGGTGAACCAGATACCAGTGACTATGCATAAGTCACTGAACATGTCGGTGAACATAACCAAAGATCTCCACAAGGATAAGTGTTGACAAGTGTTGACATAAATGACAAAACCAATGCAACACATCCAAAATACCAATAACATTTGTACATCAACTTCAAAAACATCTATATTGTTAGCAATATTATTAACATTATTAGAATCACCTATATCATCATCTGGTATAACTACCGATTTAGTATCAATAGGATCATTCTGCACATACTTATTCTCTGGTTCAAAATATGTGATCTTTACTCCTTCAGGAATTTCTTTTTCCTTTAGCCTAACAGGAGTATCATTCTTAATTTCTTCATCTTTTTCTTCTTCTTCATTAGGGATGAGACCTAAAGCCTTTTTCAATAAAATATCAGTTTCCTTTTGAACTGATTCAGTCTCTCCAATAAGCATTATTGTTAATCTTTTCTTTGATCTAAAAATTAATTTTGTACAAGTGTTTAAGTGTATAATCAGTAAATTATTTATCTAAGATTATTGTTGCTTGCCACCTTTTATCAATCAAATTATATAAAGAATCTAGAATTTTCTCTTGTAATTTAATGAGGGCTCTGCTAAACTTATCCATGCTAAAGATTATAGAATCTTCAATTTCCCTTTGATGGCTTCCAGACAAATGAGTAAACAATATGTTTAAACCTTTGTATATATCATAATCCTTAATAATTCTAACCATTCTTGCAAAAGAATCTTCACGTGTCAATATTTTATTAGATGCTTTACCTTTACCAATGGTCTTTTTCTTCTTAACATTTTCCCTTAGTTCTCTCTTATCTTCTCTTGATTTTGTTTCTTCTACATCTATTACCGGTTTATGAGCCTTTTCCTTCTTTCATTAACCGGTTTGGGTAGGCACAACAAGAGGTTCAATAAGTTTAACTTTCCTTGAAAATTGAATTTTAGTAGGTTTACCTCTTTGGGATTCAGCAGGCTTCACCTTTGTTTCTTCTACCTTCTTCTTCTCAGTTGCTTTGGTTTCTCTTGTCTTATTGGTGGTGGTACCAGTTGGAACACTAGAAGTTCCACCTTTCTCAACCTCATATTTGGCTCTTACTGCAACTATCTGTTCCTTAGTGAATCCGACCCATTTAGCAAAGGATTCCACCTCTTTTCTCACTTTCTTTGCTATCATCAGTCACTACAATTCAGAGTGTACTTGAAGTAGTTTCTCCTTAAAGGTTCCAAACCTCTTAGTAGTGGTATTGACTAGTTGGCTCAACAAATTATCAACATAAGCAATGAGTAGATTTTTTTCTACTTCATAACCCATGGGCATTACCCATGTGGTCCTAGAAATAACAGCTTCCATCAAGCATGTATCTATGTCAACCATAAAATAGATAGAATCCTCATACCGATTGACTACTTCTATCAGTATGTGTTCCCTAACATGCATCTTCTTCTAAAATTTCTTGAAATAGCCCCATAATATATCATCAAACTTGTCTTTAACCATCCTAATATTGTTCGTCATCTGTAATAGTGTAGGTGTCCCAGTTATCCATTGTACATCTCCAATATCAGGGAAAAAGTTTTGAAAATAAAAGAATAAACCCATGATAAGTTGTCCAAACTTGAATCTGAGCTTTTTGTCCTTCTTGACTGCTTCAATATTTTCCATTAATTGGCTCCTTAGAGCTTCAACCAAGTTATAGTCCACATTCTCCTTAAATCATCTAGTATGCAGTGTGTATTGCTGCTATAGAAAATTCTATAGCCGATTACCATTGATGCAAATTTAACAATAGGATCATTAATATTGTTCACAGTCATTTCTCTACCATCTCACCTTGATCCAATTAATATTTCAACTTCATTCTTCGGTACAGACCTTAGCAATGGTATCTCACCAGTTGAGCAGAAACTGGTTACAACATGAATTGCCTCCTTAGTGATTTTATGAGGTTGATCCAACCACATAAATTGATCATGTATTCAACTCAAAATAACTCTAACCAACTTGTCATCAAAATCATCATTGAAATTGATCACATGATGAAACCCTTTGTCGGAAACACTTCTAAACTATTCTTTCAATCTTCCCTATTTATTACACAGAGATCTATATTGCTCATGAATAACTACAACTCCCATGTCTTGAAGTTTGCAATGGTAAAAAGATATTACATCTTCTACATGTAAAACACCACTTGGTACACCAGATATGGTACCAACAGGGTCTATTTCCTCATATTTATATAGATGCCATTTGAATTCTGGTCTTTCCCTCTCAGTTACATTGACAAGATGAGGTGTATCCATTTCAAATGTACAAATCACCAAGAAAAGAGGAATTTATCAGATAAATACCACCTTTTCTTTGGTACTAGGGTTTCCAACCATAAAAACTTTCAATACTCAAACACCGATTCAAACTTCACTTCAATCGCTTCAGATTGTTGGTAAATGGTTTGAATGTTGCTAGCATAAAATTTTATCTACTCTTATTTCTCTCCAAATGCTCTCAAGATCACAAAGTGACAAATGAAAATCCAAATGTTCTATTTATTTGTCTTCTAATTACTGCAATAAATGTATTTACTGACAAAACCCTAAAACTCCATTAAAGTACTTCTAAAACATATTACTAGTTGATAAAACAAATATATTTATTGGTTAAGATTCCAAAAGATTTCAAAACATCAAAATGCATTATAATATGCAGATTCAACTTATGGTACATCATCCAAGGGTTCTCTTTAGGATTTGACAATATGCACACCCCAAGTTGTGAAAACAACTCAGTTTACTAGTAAAGGATTCTCCACATTAGGTGGATAATTTGACTCTTCTGGTGACTTGTCAACACTCTTCTTTTTCCAAATTCTATTTACACTGGCTCTGGTTTTCTCAATATCCATTGCCTTTTTCCCTTTTTGGTTATCCAAATGATTTACCTGTAGATTCTTTTGCATTCTAAAAAACTTAGCAATGTGTCCCGGTTAATTACAATGATAACATATCATTCTAGATTCTCTCCAAGGTCCTGCATTGTCTCTACATGTTCTTCTTCTCCAATTCATTGCCACATGTCCAAAATTATTGTAGATTGAACAAATCACATTGAATCTCTTCTCCATCTCATAAGGACTAGACCGGTTAACATAGGGTCTTTGCCAATTTGTGTTCCTCCGATCATTGAAATTCCTTCTCCAATCACCAATAGGTCCTAGGTTCAAGTGAGGTACTGGATAATTAGCTCCATACTTACATTCAATAGATCTATGCCCATACATGTTGCATATATAACAATAACCTTCAAATATTTTAGGCACATATCTCTAAGCATTAGGTCTATAACTAGTATTAAAATCAGATATGCTTCTATAAACATTTGCAGTGTGTCCTAGTTTATGATACTTAAAACAAACAAGTTTGTAAGTTTTCTTACCAATAGGTTTTTGAACTTAAATATCAGTTTTACCTTCATGCATATTTTTCTTTACACCGAAAGGTTCTCCTTTCTCAAATGTAGAGTATCCCAGTCTAGATGTATCACCATCAATCCTTTGAGATTGGATCTGTTCATCCTAAGTAGAGGAACTCTTATTGAATTTATCAAGCTTATCATTGGCCTCAACAAGTTCCTTTGAGAGATCTTCATTTCTCTTCATGAGGGTCTCTCTAAGAGACATTTCCATTTCAAGATCTGACTGTATTGCTTCTTTTTCTTCTTTCTCCTCATGCCAATGTTCATACAAATTTGTATTCTCCTCTTTATCTTAAAGATTTCATGCTCTTTATATTAGATCTGATCCTTAGCCTTTCTTCTAGCTTCAAGTTCCTCACTCATCTGGATTGTAAGTTCTTTCAACTCTCTTCTTAGGTTAGTATTCTCACCATTCAGCCTCTCTACTTCTTCAACCAATGCATCAATATTTGGCTCATCTAAAGAAGTGTTGTCAGAGATCTACAACAATTGTTTCGTTGGTTCTTTCCTTTTAGCTAGTGATGCCTTGTATTTGCCTCTTAGGGTTTCAATATATTCCTTTGTTTCAGCAAGTTCTCTATCCATCTCTCTATAGATTATTCCTTCCCCCATATTTGCCTTAGCATTAGAGATCCCTTGCAAGCATTTAAGCCTTAAGGAAGTTAGGCTTTAATACCAATTCATAAACTTACAAGGCAGTGAGAAGGGGGGTGAATTAGTGCAAGTAAAAATAACATAATTCTGATTAAGCACCTTAACAACTTGAAACTTGATAAGCAAATGAGAAACATAGTAACATATGCAATCAATCAATAGAATAATAGCCACATAACACAAGATATTTATATGTGGAAAACCCAAATGGGAAAAACCACGGTGGGAGTTAGTACCCATAAGATAACTATCTACAGAATAGAAATCCTAACCGGCAAAGGTCTTACAATGTTATTGCCCTATTAGGAATAGACTCGGTTAAGAGTCACTTGGTTGGGGGATTTGACTATCAACCCTATGAGGAGCTCAATGATTTGTTAGGATCAACCTCATGTGAGTATTTATCACCCTTTTTGAGAGCTGCCCTATTAGGGATCTTAAAGATTTAAGTATTGTTAGGACCTACCCAATTAAGGGATTTAGCTATTGTAACTTTTAGAATAACAACAGTAAGAAAATCATCCTATAACAACTTATGTGTTTGATAAGATCCATTTCAGAACATTACATCATCACATACACTTCATATCAAAACTCCTCTGATCACCACACTATCAGAGAGACAACAATCTAATGATTTCTCACACATTCAAGCTCATACTCTATACTTCATACCTCATCACACATCTTAAAAACATCATTAAGTTGGCTAGAACCTTGGAATAATTCTCTAGGTACAATGAATCTAGTCAAACTTGCAATAAACTCCTTACATAGGTCATGCACCAATGTAACACATAAAATTATTTGTCGGTTAACCCATCCAAGTCATTATCATCACTATCAGCTAAGTTTCTATTAACTCCTTTGTTCTACCAATAAAAATTCTTTCATCTGATCAAATCTGCTTTTGCAGTCATGAACATATCTTTATCTGATAGTCTTCAATGCTTCTACAAAACCTCATCACTTCTTATTTCATTAATTTCATGTACCAGCTGTCAGAATGTAAATTTGTCTTCCATTTACTGGCTGAAGTCCTAATTACCGATTCTGATGAAATTATCTCTATTTTATCAGTTAAGGACTTAGATTACTTAAGACACATAGTTTCCATCAATGACAACATACACAATAGTCATCATGCAACATTCTAACTTCATACATGTACCTGTTGAAATAAGAAAACAAGTATTATCGGTTGATCAAATGCCAGTAGATCTTGTTGCCATGCTTCTGACAAGGGATATATTTCTTCAAATAATTGTATGCATCTACTAATAGTGGCCATTGCATCTGCAACTCTATTGTTTGTACGTGGAATTGTGTCAAACTTGATTGGTGTAAAAGGCCACTTGAGATCTTGAACCACACTACGATAGAGAAGAATCTTGCCATATTTTGTTTGATACTCATCATTGACTTGTTTAATGACAAGTTGGGAATCACCATAGAAATGTATTTCCAATATGTAGTCTAGCTATCAGTGCTTCATATTTTGCAATGTTGTTGGTGCATGCAAAGGTTATCTTGTATGATTTAGGGATACAATATCCTTGGGGTGTGATCAATAGTATTCCTGCCCCCGATATGTTTTGGGTGCAAGAACCATCAAAGTATAACTGCCATGTGGAGGATGTGGTGACAGTCATTATGAGTTCATCTAGAAATTTTGTGAGGATCAGATGGTCACCTATAAGTCGAGCATCAACCAGCTAGTGTGTTATTACTTGTCCTTTGATTGCTTTTCTATCCACATATTCGATATCAAATTCACTTAACAACATGACCCATTTAGTAGTTCTGCCAGTGAGAGAAGCCTTTGACAAGAGATATTTGAGAGGGTCAATCTTAGCAATCAATTTTGTTTTATTGTTAAGCATGTAGTGTCAGAGTTTTTGTGTGCTAAGCATTCTCTTTCAACAGGGTTATAATTGAGCTCATACCATACTAGTGTGTGACTGATGTAGTATATACCATGCTCTTTTCCTTGATCATCTATTTGTGCCAATAATGCCCCCAGTGCCACTACAGTAGTAGATATGTACAAAAGAAATGGATTTTCAAGAATTGGAGGCATAAGAACTGGAGGCGATGCAAGATATTCCTTGAGTTTCTCAAAATCCTTCTGATATAGGAAATCCCATTCGAATCTGGTATCCTTGCATAATAGGTGAGCAAATGGGTGACATTTGTCTGCAAGTTGTGAGATGAAGTGTCTGATAGATTGGAGTTTTCCCTACTTGCTACATAGTTGTCTGAGAGTCTTGGGGGAGCCATTTCCATGATAGCTTTCACCTTTGTAGGATCAACTTATATGCTTTTGCGAGAAACAATAAATCATAACAGTTTCTTGGATGTAACACTAAAGACACATTTCTTGGGATTTAGGTGCATTTTCTATTTTTTCAATCTCTCAAAGATTTGCCTTAGTATAGGGATGTGTTCATGTCTTATCTTGGATTTTTCTAGAAGATCATCCACATAATCCTCCATGATTTTGTGCAAGAGGCCATGGAAAATTGTTTTCATTGCTTGTTGGTATGTAGCTCTAGCGTTCTTGAGACCAAAAGGCATGACTTGATAACAAAAGGTTCTCCATGGTGTTGTGAGTGTCATTTTGTGTTGGTCTTCTTCTAAGATCTTGATCTGATTGTATCTAGAAAATTCATCCATAAGCGATAACATTTCATGTCTCGATGTAAGGTCCATAATCATGTCTATGTTAGGGAGTAGGAAATCATCCTTAAGGCAAGCTTTATTCAAATATTTGAAATATATGCCAATGTGAATTCCCCTAGTAGGTTTACTGATAGGTACAAAAAATGAATACCCACTCAGGATAGTCTATTGGTTTTATGAATCCAACATCTAACATCTTTTGAAACTTTGCTTTGGCAAGGAGTGCAATGTGTGGATGCATCTTACCTAATTTCTTCTTTACTAATTTTTCATCTGGACAAACAACAAGATTATGGACTACCAAGTTGGGATCTAGGCCTGGCATGTTAGCATAGCACAAGGAAAAATTAATATTCATTTCTGTAAGGAAATTCATAAAGTCTTGTCTCTCTTGGTATGTCAAGGACTTGGCAATGAGCACATCCTTTGGAGTGCCTCCAGTGTTGACATTGATAGTGTTCATTTCTTCTATTAGCAAAGTTGACTTGTCCCACTGAGGAGGAACAATGGTAGGGATATCAGGTCCCTCATCTTCAAGTGCCTAATCTAGGTTTTCACTTTCAGATACGCCCTTTGTTTTTACTTTTTTTCTCATCCAAAGGTGCCTCAAGGAGTTTTTTACCTAGGGAATCATGATTTTTCTCTTTATTCTGTTTTGCGACTAAGGGCATAGGCCTAACTACCAAAGTATCCTTTTTCATGTAATTGAATCTCATGAACTCTATTGCAGTCTTCCAAATTGCACATAGTGAGGAGAGTCATGAGAGCATTATCATCGGTGCAAACATCTAAAGCATGTTTGTCTTGTTGGCCCTAGTCAATAAGCTTGGGATGGAAAGGGTTATAGGAGTGATGGTGTTGACATTGGTATCATAGAAGATGTCATCTTTGTATTCAAAAGCTATTTCACAGATTTCCTCTTCACCAGAGTCTTCGACATCCAAAGAAGGACTTGAAGGGGCACCAGTGATAGTGATCTTAGGCATTGGAGTATAACCCAAGCCCCTATTATACTTGTACGAGATGGGATTTATTGGTGCTTTGATTCCTTTCTCTTTCATCCCCAAGTCATGTCCTTTGTAACCCATCTTCTCTACTATGGTTGATTCTTTTGGATACATTTTCTTGGGTATTTTTGTTGGATCTTCATCTTCTTCATGGTACAACCACAAAGAAACATCCATCTCAAGACTCTCCTCATCAAGTGGGCCCCATTGTTGGAAGGTGGTATCTTTACATTGTATAACAGGTTTTTGATCTTTTTTTATTTCTTTGGGCTTTCCAAATGACTTAGGAGACAAGGGGAGATTGCCTATTAATAAGACATCAAAGTTTGTATTCTCCACAACCATTTCTAGGATCTTGACTTTGGGCTTTGTTTGAGATAAGGTAGAGGCAACATTTGATGCATCAGATGGTGGAGTTGGAGTGGGTTTGTTTAAAGGGTAATGATATGGATGCTTCCCTTCTAAGAGTTTGCAATATTGAAAGGGTTGTGGATCACCTTTGATAGTTATATGTCTTCCATTGAAGGGGAATTTGATGCATTGATGGTAACTGGAAGGGATGGCTTGAAGGGAATGGATCCATGGGCATCCGAGGAGGATATTATAGGGGAGATCAAGATCCAAAACTTGGCAAGGGGTCTCAATTGTAATAGGGCCCACTTGAAGAGGCAAAGTGATCATTCCTTTAAAAACCCTTTTTGCATCATCATAAGCCTTGATTGTGATTCTACCTGATGTATCAACCAAGTCCTCAGAAAGCCCCAATTTCTTTATTAACTTATATGTACAAAGATTGAGTCTAGATCCATCATCTATAAAGATGCATTTAACCTTATGTTTCTGGATAAGGGCTTCAATTTGTAATGGTTTTGGTTTTTTATGATCCCTATCTATGGGAGCATCACTGGAAGTGAAATCAAGGTGTTGTTGGGCAGTGAGATTTACAATGAGGGCTTGGAATTAGGTAGCATTGATGTTATCTGGGACACCCAACTCAAGGAGGGTTTTTTCCAAAATCTCCTTGTGGATAGGGGAGGTCTTGAGAAGTTATAGGATGGAGATTTGTGTGGGGATATTCCCAAGATGGTCAAGGAGGTCATATTGATGGGTGGAGGACATGAGTGGAGGGTTTCATGGGGGAGGTGCTCCTTGGATAGTTACTCTCCCTTGGTTAGTAGTTACATTGTAGTCATTTTGAGAGTGGGAAGTGGAAGGTGTGGCACCTTGAATGACTATCTTAGTAGTCTTGGGTCTTCTTGTTGGTTGTGACGAGGTGGGATCACCTTGGACAATAATCCTAGGTCTACTTTGGGAAGGAGAGTTAGCTCCTTAGTGATGATATTGACATGGGTATCTATGTTGGCAATGGGCCAGCATCCCTTGCAAGGATTCGTGACATGGTTTAACAACCTCTTGTGGATTCTATAAGTCTAGTGGTTGTATCGAGCATTGATAGATTGATCTTTTGGTACAATGAGAACTCTAGCTTGTAACAAGTTTGAATCACGTAAGCCGCAATGAGTGACATTGGGAGGGTGATTGTTGGTAGTGGGCCAGCGTCCCTCACAAGGATTCATGACATAGTTTAATAACCTCTCATGGATTCTATAAGTCTAGTGGTTGTATCGAGCATTGACATGTCGATCTTTTGGTACAATGACAACCCTAGCTTGTAACAATCTGCAAGCTCAATGTAACCCACTAAAATGTCAAAGCCTTTTATATGATTGGTGTAATCATAGTTCATGACATTAGATGATGAGCCCTTTCTTTTTTCATGCTTTGGGAAAGGTTCCTGGTACATCTTAAGTTCTTCATTGTTATTACAAGGTTTTGTTGTCACTACTTTAATATCACCCTTATCAATGAGGTCTTGTATGTAGATTTTTAGCTTCATACACTTTCATGTATCATTCCGATTGATATGATGATATTCACAATAATAATTCTCATTGTACCACCTAGGTTTGGGTTGATTAGGATCAAACAGGCAAGTTATTGAAAAAACCACTATACCTACCTAGACAAGCTTTTGGAACACAACCTCAATGGGCTTAGCAAGAGGAGTATACTCTCTTGGAGTCCTATTATTGGATCAGGGTTGTTGCCCCTGAATTGAGACATTATTAGTAGTATTTTGAGATTGATTTTGATTGTTTTGATGAGTATTTAATTGGCGATTAGTGGTAGTGGGCTTTGGAGGAGAGGCCATGGTTTGAACCCACTTTGCATCAGTAATGCCATTGTTGACTATATTCTTGTTCTTAGACCAAAATTTTAGTTTATCATTATGGTTTGAGGAGGAATTATGACTTGATTTTTAATAATTATTTATCATACCTTCCTCTAACAGGACACGTTCAAGGGCTAGGCCCTTGTCAGTAAAATTCTGGAAAGAATTTATATATTGAGATGTCAAGGGTGTTGATAGTTCGATTACTAGATTTTTCTGAAATAATTCAATTTGATGTTGTTTTGGCATATCCCATTGGAATTTCTTGATAAGGTGTTGCCACCTTTGCAAAAAGTTAGTGAAAGTTTCTCCAGGCCTCTATTTTATATTACAAAGGTCCCTCATAGAAACATCATTAACAATGTTATAAGCATAGTGGGCCATGAAATTTTCTGCTATTTCTAGGAAGGAGGTGATAGAACCTTGAGGCAAGGATGATAACCATGCAAGAGCATCTCCTGTGAGACTCTTAGGAAAGAGCCTATGAAGATACAAGTCACTATAGGAGACTTATTGGCATAAGATATGAAACTCATAGATATGATCTCGGGGGTCCACTTGGCCCTCATACTTTGTGAACTTAAGCATCTTAAACCCTAGTGGGTAAGGTGTAGCTTGTTGGCAATTTGGAGGAATTTATTATGTGTAGCATTAATGTTTTCTCATTGATGGCAACATCAGTTGTTTTGGTTATTTATCAGTTTCTAGTATATTCTAGTAGAGTGGTTGGATTTTATTGATCCGGTATGATCTGGTATTCTTTGGTTTGTGGAATTGGTTTGGATTGGTCATTCATGTGTTCCTGATGTGTATCATGATCGGTTGGTTCAAGACTTGATGACTCAAATGCTATCATTTTTTCTAGTAAGCCTTTTGGTAACCGGTAAGGGTTTTACCAACAGAGATTTGTTGAAGATCTTTTGATGCTCATGATAAGTGGTGTTGGCATGACTTCTAGATGGCTTTCAAGATGTTGTTGTTTATCTTGTTCATGTTCTCATTGATCGGTGTTGTTGGATTTGGTTTATGTCGACCTATTTTGGGTCCGGTCTTATTATACTAGGTTATGGACCGAATTATGTAACATGTTGGTGGATGTTCCCAATGTGTTATCGACAGGATTTAATGATTGGTTTACATTGTTTTCAGCCTAAACCGACTTGGTTGATCATTGGAGTAAGGGTTTATATTATGAATTTATTGTATTATCTTTTAGGTGGTCGGCCTAATTATTTAGGTTTGGGGTTGGTATAAATATGAAGTGAGATCTCTATGTAGATCATGGTTATGGGATGGTCATGCAATAATTTGTATTAAAATAATGTTGTAATCATATGTAGAGGTTTTGGTCGATCATAGGTGATTGAATTGGGTTGGTAATAAAGGTTCAATACATTTGGTACCGAGCTTAACCAGAACTGGACTCAAGCATAGGAGATGCTATCTTCTGAGTTCACTCCTCTTTTCATATTGTAGTCTGGATTTATTTTGTAGTCAGTGAGGCTCCTTTTGTGATGAGCAGTGTGCTCTAGGCTATTGTCCTTCCTACATGTGTAGGCCCCCCATTTTGTAATCACATACTTGTTGCAGAAGTATTATTTGATTGTGGGTAGGCTTCCCACTGTGGTTTTTTCCTTTATCGGGTTTTCCACATACAAATCTTGTTGTCATGTGTTATGAATGGATGGTAATTGTTCCATGATTTATGTTTATACTTAATTTATATATCTTCTATTCTAGTATTTGGTTTATGCATTCTGGTATTAATTTTAAGTGTTCTGGTAATAAGGTTTTAATGCTTAAAGTTTTGTAATCTATTGACAACTGATTCACCTCCCCCTCTCAATTGTCCTCTAATTTTTTGAGTTGTCTAACAACTGGTATTGGATCCTAGTCCTCTTTGGAGAAGCTCAACCTCTTCAAGAAGATCCTATGGAATCTAATAGTTAAAATTCATCATGCACATCTGTAACTGTTTTCCGGAGAGAAATGCCTAGGTTTGATGGAACATTACAAGGTATGGAAGATTTGGATGGAGACTCATCTGAGATGTCTTGTGAAGAATATTTGGGAGATCACTAAGAAAGGAGTGACACCTTTTAATCTGGTATCTAGAAATCCTCCTCCAACAGGCCTGGATAAGGAGCTTGAGAATGACTGTAGAGCTAGAGAAGCCCTTTTGTGTGCACTTTTTGATCAACAAATAATGGGACTAATTGACAAATCAACTACACAAGCTATATGGGACAAATTGGAGACTTTGGATGAAGGTGACCCTATCATTAAAATTGCTAAACTTGATGGTTACCAGGTGAGGTATGAGAACCTAAAGATGGAAGAAGATGAAAGGATTACTGCTTTTATGGAGAGAGATAATGAGATTATAATGGGAATTCAATGTTGTTGTGGATCTCTGAGCAAAGATGAAATAGTTTCTAAAGTACTGAGAGCTTTGCCATTGGCTTATAAGATGAAGGCTACTACAATTAATAAATTAAGCACAATGGAAAATACCTCTATTAACAAAGATACCCTGGTTAGGAAGTTATCATCCTTTGAGCTTAAGGAATTTGGACCTTCTGGAGCTGTAAAATCTGAACCTACTTTTCATGCATCATCATCTACCGGCAAGAATGAATGGAAATATTTATATGCAAAGGATATAGAGGATATGAAGAAAGAAGATGAAGAGTTTGAGAAACTTGAAGCCTTATTTTCTAGAAGAGTACCTAAAGGCCCGACAAGAAGTAAGTATGAAGGGAAATCAACTTTTAAATTCTTTGTATGTAATAAGATAGGTCAGTTTTCATCTAAATGTCCTGAAAGGAATTCAAGAATTGAGGAAAGAGGTAGAAGATCTTTTAGGCCTAACCATGATTATAAGAACAAGCATAAGTATAGGAGGAACAAAGACAATTCATGCTACTTTGTGGATGAGGAAGGTGTGACTGATTCTGATGATGAACTAGCACAAGATTATGCTAGTGAATTTGGCAATGGAAAGGAATGGGTACTCTTGGCTATCAAGGAAGATGATCTGGTACCTGAAGAGAAGGCCCTTGCTTCTTGTAATGTTGGTGAAAGATGTGTGAATGAGAGATCTAGAAGAAAGCTACCCTTTCTCTCCAAGGAGAGATGAGAGTTTTGTTAGGCCCAATATGGAAAGCTAATGTACTAAGAGGGGAGGGGTGAATCAGTACTTCAAATCCTTTTATCAACAATATCTTCACTATTATGCATAAACCACAAACTATTGTAACATAACATAAAGCTAAAACAAATAAATAACAATCTTACATGATTCACTCCATAACACATATATTTTGGTTACGCGGAAACTCTTGGTTAGAGAGAAAAACTGCGGTGGGGATGGCACCCACAACTTCACTACTGCAATAATAAAGGTTGCTCGGTTAGAGCTACATGTTCAGCTATTTCTGATAGCTTACCCTGTTAGGAGTATCAAGATCATTAGATCTACCTTGCTAAAGCATTTTACAACACTTATTCTAAATGTTGCACCTAGTTAAAGGCTTTACAATTTATAGACTTTGTTAGAGTCTTTTACCCTGTTAAAGGTTTCTCTTACAACTTCAAATTATTACAATAAAATCATTACAAATATCTGCAACTTTACATCTAGAATGTTATAGTAGATTCTATGTGCTCAAAATGGGATTACCTTGCTTATAGCATACCTTGGTAACCCATAAAGTAACTCGGTAAACCCTTCTGTTTACTCTATTCTTTGACTGTTCTCTGAAATCCTTCTCGGTGACCTCTGTGTCTCTATAATAGTCATAACACTCAGTTCTTTCTTATGTATCGCACATGTCTTGCTTCATACACCTCTATATCTCTATCTGATCTCAATCCATGCTGTATAAATAGATATCTTATGTTGGTGATTAGGTTCATTGCTTCAATCTTACAAACATGATTTATCGAATGAATAACCATACAAAATATTTCATTGGTTAGATGACCTCAAAATCACACACAATATTTAAGTACAATTTCCAATGTGATAACAGTTCTTTATTCCTTGATCTTGTAACATGTTTTCCCATGTGTATCTAGATTCAATGAATATGGTAACACATTTCACTTGGTGTATATCAACTCGGTGTATTATTGTTTCTGCTTGGTAGACATAGAATGTTACTCGGTGGACAACTCGGTGAATACTAGGCTCTGTGACTACTTTCTTCTATAACTGACTGCTCTGTGCATACCGACTGAATGTTTTAGTAGTAGTAACTGACTAGAGTATATAGAATGTCCTTGGATATAAAACTAATGGCAACTATAATAAGTAGTAACAATCTCCCCTTTTGACATTAGTTGAGATGTTTGACAAAACTACTTTCAAAGTCATAACTCAAAAATCTATATACTTACAAATTTGATAAAATTGATAGCATATACTTTTGTCAATGAAATAGTATATTCAGATATACTTCCCTTATTAATATACTGTATAAAACTTTGATTTTGCATGCTTGGTGATAAATATTATGTACTTGGTTATGTTTGGTGATCACTACTCGGTATACTCCCCCTATATACTACATTCCCCTATATACTTTGATACGATACTCACTCCCCCTTTTTGACAAACATCAAAACTTAGTTACCATTCGATGGTGGCCACTAGTCAAAAATGGATTTGTACTTCATTTGGGCATTGGTGAGAGCGGCAAAGAGGGCATCCTTAACACTGTCCATAAGTGAATTCTGAGTTGTAATGTCAGCTAACAGTGAAATTAAACCATCTAAGGTGCTTCCCTCTTGTTGAGTGGATAGGGAGGTAGCTTTGTTGATCTATTCCTAGATGGAGGAAAGATGAGGAATGAATGATGTTTAAAGTGTCATTATATCCATCCTTATCTTGTGCTCTTCATTCCTGAGTTCCAATTATTGAGCCATGAGCTTTTATAACTTTGTATAAAAATTCTGAATGGAATTTGGCTCAGTGGTCAACTTATTTGAGAGATCATGATCTCTTTCTCAATCACTTCAGTTTTATTTTTGATATCTTTAATGAATAAAGAAAATGTACAAAGTTTCTGAAATAAATAAAGAATGTGCTTGAGTTGAGGGGTCAACTCAGCAATAAATTTGACAAGTTTAACTTTGCCAATAACAATAGCTTTATGTACCTCTTCAATCATTTTAGCAGTGAGCTCCTTGTCCTTTAACTTGCTCAAATATTCATATGCATCTGCTCTAGATGTCTCTATCTTGGTTAGGAGTTCATCTAGTTGAATGTGGATGGTGGCATCTTTTGTCACTGTTGCTTCAGGTAGCATATCGGTTAAGAGTGCTTTCACCTTCTAAAGTACTTTATTTTTCTTATGAATAGCCATTTGCTTCTCTTGTTTGGCTTTGGCTTTTCATAGTTCACCGAATTCAATGAGTGCTTGCCCTTTTAATTTGGATATATCAACATTGGGCAACACTACTAGTTTTGACAAATCTAATTCGAAACTATGCTTTTTCATTTTCTTTTCTTTACCTTTCACTGGTTGAACTAAAACAATGGCTTGTGAGGCTTGGTGACCCTCGGTAGGTTGCTCGGTAGAGGCAACACTTTGGTCAGTTTCTTTAGCCTCTATAGTGTCCTTTGGTGTCTCTGAGCTTGGTGTCTCGGTTGTAACATTTTCAGTGCTAGAGGGATCTTAAGAGGTCTGTTCTTGAGAAGTACCTTCTCCTACTATTGACTTGTGACCTTCGGTGCCTTGTTCTATATCTTGAGGGACCTTGGTTGAAATAGGTTGATTGACCGGAGGATAGGGCTAAACTTGTTCCAAAACTGATTCACTGGATACAAGTTGGGAATAAGCATTCCCTTATATCATTTCTTGTTCAGGTGCCTCGGTGTCCATGATATCCTCATCAACTTGTATAGTGTTAGTAGGGTCTTGTTCGGTGATATCAGGATCTTGCTCAGTGACATCAACTATTTCAACTTCAACTTGCTCACCAGCATTCTTGATTTGAAATATTTCCTACCATTTTTCTTTGCTCTCATTCTCTACATCTAAGTAAAGGCCATTCATCAATTTTAAGGCTCTTTGCTTGACTAGGAATTTTGTGTGGCAGTTTTTCAAATGTTTGGTGATCTCATCTACCGACATGTCTGGGAAAAGATGTACCAGACTTCTTTCTCTCATCTATTTCTCTAAGTCCATGGCATACTTCCACCTATTGTCAATATGCAAATATAATTCATTTGGAAGAGATTTACATACTTCCAATGGGACCAATTGGAATTTCAATAGTGTGCAGATGACAGCCTCTTCTATTTGTCTCTTTTCATCATTAGATCTAGATTCATATTTTACATATCTAAATGATCCAAATCCACCATATTGCTTCAGATTAGCACAAAAATTTTCAACACTATGTACATTTACCTTTGTACTCTTGACAATCTGAAATTTGTTTTTGTCTTCAAATTCAGTGTCACTAGACTCTTTAGTCAAAATGAGTCTCCGAGTAGATTTCTTGTAAGATTTTGTTACCTTGGGTGCGACAACATTTTTTTTTTTCTTACTCGGTGATGTTGCAGATGCTCTTGTGTTAGGTCACTTTGTTGGAGGAGTTGGTGATACTTTTGATGTATCCTGTTCCTTTCTTTTCAAAACTTTCCCTTTAGGAAATTCAGTGCTCAGTGTTATAGCTACCTCTTGGGCTTCAGATTCCTCTTCGGTGATGGCTGTAGTGCCTTTGACAGGTGTGGAGGAAGAACCTTCTCCAAATTTCTCCATGAATGCCTTGATCATTTTTGTTGCCTTCCTTGTAGCTTTGGGCACTACAATGCTCATTTTTACTTTTTCCTTCACTTCTTCATATGTTCCATACTTCAGCTCGGTAGCATGCCTTGGTAGTGTAAGGAAAGAATCTATCTGTTGTTGTGTGATATCAAAATCAATCTCATAACTCATAGGTGGCAAAGATCGAGTTCTCGATTCCATAGCATTAACATAGTAGTAATCAGTGTCCACTTCAAAACATATGTCATCCTTGTATTTCTCCACTAACTTGGGTGGAATTCTATATCTGTTATGCATCTTCTCTTGAAACTTGGTGAAATAATCATCCATAATATCATTAAAATTATCACCTATCTTCTTGATGAAGTCATTGATTTGATGGGTGATTGGTCGGTGTAGTTCCCAAACAACTTTACTAACTAATGGAAAGAATTTCTCAAAATAGAAAAACATGCATACCAGAAGTGATCCAAATTTTAGTGTATTAGCCGAATTGTTCTTCTTGGGCTTCCTTATGGTATTGAGATTCTCAAATAGGTTTTTCAACAATACCTCACATAAATCAATTTTCATGCCTTTCTTCACAATTTTATATGCTATGTCGACTGCTGCACAGGGTACACTGTTTTCCCTTGTGGATTGGAAGAAACAATAACCTATTACTCTAATGGAAAACTTTAGCTCTGCATCAGTGACATTGTTCAATTTCAGTCCTCTGCAATCAGATTCTACTCTGGTTAAACTGATTAATTCCTTCTGTGATATCATTTTCTGAGCTCGGGCATGATGATAAATAGGGTAGCCGGAGATCAAATGAATGATTTCCTTGGTGATCTTAAATGGTTACTCTTCTAGCCACATGAAGTCGTCATGAACTCTTCTCAGAACAAACTTGACCCATTGGGGTTTGAAGACACGGGGATAGGTTAGGGCTTCGATCAATCCCTTGATTTTGATGTGTTCATATTTTCTCTCCATTTTACCATCGGTACACAATTCATCATATGTGTCTTTGATCTCAACATGACCTAGTTCCTCAACTTGACACTTAGTGAGGAATCTCACATCCTAGACTAATAAAACTCTATCCGGAATGAGTGAAAATGCAATTTTGTCATCCAATTCAGATGCAATTTTGGGAATTAAAGAGTATTTTAGTGAGGGCTTTTCAATGTTCTCAACAACAACAGGCTTCTGGATCTTAGGTGCCATTGTAGATTTCAGGTAAATACTAACAAAATATCCTTAGGGTTTGAAGATTTTCAAGTGACAGACGCTTTCTACTTAGCAAATAATAGAAACTTGATATGATCGGTAAACTATCTTGATAATTCATTGTAATTAATGTAAATACCTTTGAATTTGCTTCAGAGGAGGTTTGATCTCCTTTGATTTGCTTTGCTCTGCTTTCTTGAAAACTTGGTGAGTAAAAAATGACCATGCAATAGCTTTAAGTATTCATTATACCTCATCGGGCTTTGTGTAGTTATGTCAGAAAACATTAAATGCACTTGGTACCACTACTTCCTTTTATGCTTTTACCGAGTAGCTAGACTTCTTGCATTTACCAACTTGACAAGCTTCCAAAAGACTTTGATAAAATTTCAATTTTTCTAATGCATCTTTAATTACGTAGATTTTGAATTAAGTACAAAATGAAATAGGAACTATTAAGATTTGACATTTGAGAGAATGCAATCCCTTCATACCTTTACGAATTAATTTGGAATAGGTGCACCTAGCTCAGTAGATAAGGTGCTTTCTTCATTTGAAACAATTTCCTTCTTTCTCCAAATCATCTATAATTTGCCTTTTATTTCCTCAGTGTCTCCTCTAGGTTGACCTCTACAATCTCTAGCCAAGTGTCCAACTTTGTGACAATGAAAACATGTCATACCAGGATTTCTCCATGATCTTCGGTTGTTCATTCTAAACCTTATAAAGTAGTTGGCACTTATATGTCCATATCTTCCACAATATTCACACCATATCCTTGTATTGTAATCCCATGGTACTATAGAATACTGTCGGTAAGGATCTATGTGAGTTTGGTAGCCTCTAGTATTTGCTCGGTGTGTAGACCACATATAGTTTTTCTGCTTAAACCAACACTCCTCGGTAGTATGTCCATATCTATTGCAGTTTTTACAAAACCCTTTGAATTTTGCCTTCTGATAATTGCTAGTAGACTTTATCCTACACTGGTTAGATGTGTGACCATATTTGTTGCAATTGTGACAATAACCATTAGACCTAGTGACATTCGGTTGCTTACCTTTTCTGATTTGGCACATGTTAGCAGTGTGACCTTGTTATCCACAGTAGTTGCAAACATGCTTCTTTCCTTTGATATTCTTCTTATTTGTAGCTTGCTTTGATGATTCTCCTTTCTCAGTTGTATGAATTCCCTTCTCGGTAGAGTATTTTCCTTTGTAACTGAGTCCTACTTCTTTGTTGGGTCTTCTTGTATTCAGTTGCTCATCCAACATCTTTTATGCTTCATAACTCTTTTTCAGTGTTTCCTTGGATTTCTTTTCTGTTTCAAGTTCATTGGTCAACCTTGATACTTCAATTTTCAATGCTTGATTCTCATCATCTTTCAGATTTGCTTCATGATGTGCATAGCCCAATTGATCTGACATATTTTTTTGAATCCCATTCAACTTTGTGATTTCATCATTCTTTTCAGATACTAATTCTTCAAGCTATTGTTTTTCTCTTTCTAGATCTCTTATTTTATCTTCAGTTGTTCTTAATGCATCAAGATTCTCAGTCATTTGTGTGCTGAAATGTTCATGTCCTCTTTTCATTGCTTTTAGCTGATGAGTTAGTGTTTTGTTCTTCTCCTTTAGTTCTTCAATCATCTCTTTAGTCTCTTCAGATATACTATTCTTAGATGATGTTTCAATTTGTTCCACTAACTCTTGAGAGTCCTACAAAACATCAGATAATCTCCTTCTAACTTTCAATGATTTTTGCATTTGTCTTTGCATGTCTGCAATCACTTGATTAGCATGATCCAACTCTTCTTGCAGATACACATTTTTTTGAGATTGTTTATAGCCTTCCATTCATAAGATCTTTCTCTTTAGGTTGTTAAACCCTTTTCCAAAATTCAAGCTTTGATACCAATTGTTCGGCCCAATATGGAAAGCTAATGTACTGAGAGGGGAGGGGTGAATCAGTACTTCAAATCCTTTTATCAACAATATCTTCACTGTTATGCATAAACCACAAACTGTTGTAACATAACATAAAGCTAAAACAAAAAAAAAACAATCATACATGATTCATTCCATAACACATATATTTTGGTTACGCAGAAACTCTTAGTTAGAGAGAAAAATTGCAGTGGGGATGGCACCCACAACTTCACTACCACAATAATAAAGGTTGCTTGGTTAGAGCTACATGTTCAGCTACTTCTAATAGCTTACCCTGTTAGGAGTATCAAGATCATTAGATCTACCTTGCTAAAGGATTTTACAACACTTATTCTAAATGTTGCACCTGGTAAAAGGCTTTACAATTTATAGACTTTGTTAGAGTCTTTTACCCTGTTAAAGGTTTCTCTTACAACTTCAAAATATTACAATAAAATCTTTACAAATATCTGCAACTTTACATCTGGAATGTTATAGTAGATTCTATATGCTCAAAATGAGATTACCTTGCTTATAGCATACCTTGATAACCCATAAAGTAACTCGGTAAACCCTTACATGTACTCTGATCTTTGACTATTCTCTGAAATCCTTCTCGGTGACCTTTGTGTCTCTGTAATAGTCATAACACTCAGTGCTTTCTTATGTATCGCACATGTCTTGCTTCATACACCTCTATATCTCTATCTGATCTCAATCCATGCTGTATAAATAGATATCCTATGTCGAAGATCAGGTTCATTACTTCGATCTTACAAACATGATTTATCAAATGAATAACCATACAAAATATTTCATTGGTTAGATGACCTCAAAATCATACACAAACTTTAAGTGCAATTTCCAATGTGATAATGGTTCTTTATTCCTTGATCTTGTAACACATTTTCCCATGTGTGTCTAGATTCAATGAATTTGGTAACGCGTTTCACTTGGTGTATATCAACTCGGTGTATTATTGTTTATGCTCGGTGAAAACTAGGCTCTGTGACTACTTTCTTCTATAACTGACTACTCTATGCATACCAACTGAATGTTTCAGTAGTAGTAACTGACTAGAGTATATAGAATGACTTTGGATATAAAACTAATGGCAACTATAATAAGTAGTAACAAGTTTTACTATGGATTTCCCTTCAAACACTTTTCATGCATTACATTTGAAGAGGGGGAAAAATTCACTAGATTCAACCTCCAAAGAAGAATATTGAATTCTGAATGAAATGATATGAGAATGATAAGAAAAACCCTCTTCTTGGAATGGAAAGGAATTGATTGAATTTATGAATTAAGACTAAGTGAAAAGAGATGAAGAACTGATAATAACTCAAGATCAGAGTGTGAGATGAATCCATGCACCTGTATTTGGAAGTAATATTTCAAGACGAAGCCACCTTGCAAATTTGAGGAAATGTCACCCAAACCTTGGTGAAAGTGTACACGGTCCTCTGAAAAATTTGTGAAATGAAAAAGGTTTTTCTTCCTCTACAAATGGAGTCCAAATCCAAAATTACAGCTATGGACCTACAACCTACACATAGAAAAGAGATGAAAATGGGTTGGGATTGGGGGTTTGCCTTCAGGTCAAACCCCAGTTTTGGAATTAACCAAATGATGAAAGAGAGTAATTGCAAGTAAATATAAATGAAAGACTAAAACATAAATCACCTCAAGGGAGGTTGTGATAGAAATGTTGATAGAAATGCTTGTATGAAGTTGAATGTAGGAATAGATCTCTCCTCTTCAATGGTTGAATCCTTGACTTGAATGCAACACCTAGCCTTGAAGGGAGACTTGAGATGCTCAATGCTTGAAAGGGATGCTTGAATTCTTGAATGCTTGATTTATTGAATGTGAAATCTCATGTATCTATGTTATTCCAAAATGGGAGGGGAAATGTGACTTTTATACTTGTCAATTAGGGTTAATGAAACTATTTTTTGTCATAGGATGACATCGGGGAATTTTTCTCACTCACTGCACAACCTTCAATACAGACTTAGGAAGGGTCCTACCCTAAAATAGGGTAGAGACAGGGGCGCCACACCCCTTTCCTAGGAGGAAAAGGGCACCACCCCCTGTCCTGGGGGGACAGGGGCGCCATGCACCTATCCTGCCCTTTTTTGTAGGACAAGGTGTAGACAAGGTAATGCAGAGGGAAAGGAAGTAGATTCTAAGGGTTGAGTAGTCTTCAGTCCCTGATCAAGCTTAGGGATTCGATTTTGCATGCATGAGGACCCTAATGTGGTCAAATTGGGAGAGTCATGATTTTGTGACACTAAATTTAGCCCCCACTTTAGCAGGAGTATGAATTTATGCCAATACTCCCAATAAAGTACAAGGAAACAAGATTGAAAGACTTCTACCACATCAAGAAGGTAAGATGCACCAATCCTCTAGTGGAATTAGGATCTTACGACTTTGATTGACAAAGTAAAAGGGAAGATTGAGAAGGGAAACCCATGACTGCAAGTAGAAAGGTTCCCGTCACCATGAGACATGAAAGCAATAATACCAAAGATTACAAAGCAAAAAAAAATTCACTAAGTAATTCTTAAGTATCAAGAAGGAGAATATGAGCAGAGTGTATGCCCCTACATTAAAGTGATTGTGCATGCCTTATCAGGAGTGATTTATTTAAGGTAGGATACCCCCAAGAGAGAGAAGAGAGGGAGCATGTTAACACAAGGATTTAGCCCCCAATCAAGGAATAAACCCAATGATAATAAACACAAAACATGAAACACATGGTAGTTTCATTTTCCTTGGGGTCAGCATGTTGTTTGATAAGTCATGTATATCATATATGTATGTGCATATAATAATCATCATTCCCCAAAGAAAGGAAAATTCCTTTGAAGAAAGGGAAGAGAGGATGTCTTTTGAGTCAACATGAAAGAGACCAAGAAAAGATCTCAATGATTTGCATCATCCTCAAGTAGACATCGAGGGAAAAATAGAAGAATGGGGATACTAATGGTATGATGAAATAATAAGTATCTAGTAGATTACTGAGATGGGGGGTGAATTAGTAACTAGAAAAACTGATACAAACTTCCCAAACTCAAACTCAAACTCACAAATTAAACTTATCAATGAAATACCACTATCAAGATCAATATTCATAATGATACTGATTGACTGTTATAGAAACTTAACAGTAAACAACACAAAGCTTGTAAACATCCAAATGCTTTATTTCTCAAAGGTTATCATGCCTTATCAAAATTAATTAATCAAGTCAATTAAAAGATCACAACCAAAAAACATTCACCACATGACACAAGTATTTATATGTGGAAAATCCAAATAGGTAAAAACCACGGTGAGATAAGACTCACAAGAAAATATTTGAACTCTTCTGAAGTTCCCCCTGTTAGGAGCCTAGCTTGTTAAAGCTTTTACAAAATGTTCTATTAAGAACTGATCCTATTAGGAATCACCCGGTTAAGGGATTGAATACAAATGTTTTGTTAGAAGCAAATACCCTGTAAGGAGTAACCTCAGTAGAGGGTTTGAAAATCCAATCTAATGGACCACCTTGTTAGAGGATTTAATAAGTAACCAAGCTTGTTAGAGATTACTCAGTTAAGGGATTTCAATTCTATTGTAATTGTTAGAAAACAATAGGAGTTTCTTGATCTATTTGAATATCACTACATTTGCTTGATCAGATCCATTTAAGCTTCTATCTTCCTTTACTCAAACTGTAGACTCATTCTCCAGTTAGGTAATCAAACACTCAACTAATTTCTACCAACTCTTGCCAACACTTTAAACAAAACAACTTCATCAATCTTAAATACAAACCAATTAGGTCGGTAACACAACAAAAATATAATCCTCTCATTATCAAGATTACAAACAAGTCAGTACAAGCATGACCGTTGGATTTTATAGCAATCTCTTCACATCAATCAAGAAAACCTCAACCGCTCCTTGATTACCACTTCATCGAGCTTAGTAACTCATCACATGATTTGCATTAGATGCAGATACATTTTGTTCATTCCCAAGGCAAACAAACGTTCCAAAATAATTTGAACTTGTCTTCATACAATGACCTTATGTGTCATCATCATTACCGCTCAACATCAAATCATAAACCAACATAACCAATTCAACATCCTTAATTGGTTAGGGCTTAACAAAAACAACTGGTAGGGTTTACCGGTTACATAACATAGAAAGGGTTTAACCTTTTACTTAGATTACCAGTTCAACTCACAAACTTACATACCAGTTTACAAAAACCTTCACAAATCTCTTCCTACCGGTTACACAACAATATCAATAATAACAACAATATTAGCAATATCATTAATATCATTACCAATTCAATTGACATCAATGACAACATAACATATCACTAATGCAATCTTCATGAAAATGCCAATAGATACACATAGAAGAATGGTCACAAAAGAGAAAGAGAGAGAGAGAGAGAGAGAGAGAGAGAGAGAGAGAGAGAGAGAATATCTACAATGCTAATATTGCTAATCTAGCATGACATCTGCCTCCCAATCTTGTTGATCACTATTTCAAGAAGACGAGCAACATGCCAAAGGGGTGACATTGAGCATAGTAGATGGAGATATTACAAGATCCAAACAAGGACTACGCTTATGTGCTAAATCACTTTGTTTATTTATAGGAGCTAGGATTAGGGCTTTGGAAAATTCTTCTGATAAATGCTTGTCAACATCAACATATCCATAATCACTATCAGAAGCATTAGGAGTTGTATTGCCATCATGTATAACATTTTCACTAATTTCTTCATGAAGATTAATGAAAAAGAGGAGCACAAACATGAATAGGATTAAAACCATCACATGTTTTGTGCAACTTATGACTTGGAGATGTAGCTTGAACATCTTTCTTAGGAGAAAAGGGAATCATTTCAATTGCTAGAGTTTTAGGAGATTGAATAGTTTAAGGGTCATCTTCATGAGCTCAAACATGACATCTTCATTGGTGTTCTCTCAAAAAATGATTTCATCGAGTCTTAGTGGAAGGATGAGAAGCACAAGGAACATTTGGTGAAGGAGGAAAATTCTCCTCTTTGATAGTTGAAGGTTTAGGTTGAGGTTTTTTAGGTTGAACGAGAGGAAAAGCAAGCCTATTTTCTCTACAAGATAAGGGAGGTAGAATTGCACCATACAAAGGAGGAATACTAGGTGTATGAAGGAGACTAGGTCCATCATGAGGATGAGATACAAATCTATTCTTAGAAGGAATATTGTTTTGTTTGTTAGGAGAAGACATAGACATATCCATAGGAATGGGTTGAGGATCTTCCTTAGGAGGAAGATTAGTTCTATCCATGAGGGGAAGAACTTCATCTTCAAGAATGATAGGAATGTCAAGTATTAGGGATCTAGGTTGGCTTAAGGATAATATAATATCATTCTTCCATTTTTGATAAGATTGAAAAAAGAGCATCACTCCTTAATGGAAGAGATTGAAATTGTTTAGGCCAAAAGAAATCAATAGGAATGCCCTGGATTCTTTTAGATGGTTTAAATAAGATATGGTTCATAGTTATATTAAGTGAAGATGAAGTTCTGATTCCCTCTTTAAGAACTTAATAATATTAAGTGAATCCCCCTCAAGCCATATTTTATCATAATTGAGTTTTTTGGCTATAATTAAAGTATGCAAGGCAGCGGATGCTTCAGCAAAATGGCTAGTTTGATTCCCTAGAGGACCAGCCACCACCTTAAGACAACTTCCAGCAAAATTCCTGATTATGCCCCCATATGTAGCTTTACCCAGATTTCCTTTAGAAGCCCCATCTAAGTTAGCCTTAATCCATACCTGCGGGGGGGAACACTAGACAAGACCTTCTTTGCCTTTCTCCTTGCTATTAGTGGTGATAGAAAGATTCCATCTGTCTTTGTAACCATCTTTAGCAGCAAGTCCCTGATCAATACCATAGAGGCATTCAAAAATACTCCTAAGGATTTTATCTACAACCACTTCAAGAATAGCCCTTTTATCTCTAAAAATCTTGTTGTTCCGATCTTTCCAAATATTCCAGATAACAATCGACAGATTAAGTCTCCAAGTCTCCACAATTTTACAAGTAGAGTTAGGACAATTCCATTGAAGCCAAGTGTCACCAAGAGAGTTTGGGAAGACCCAGCTCAAGTTCCACCCGGAAAGAATGATTTTCTAGATGTCCTAGCTAAAAGTGCATTGATTGAGAATATGGCAAGCTATCTCTTCTTCCTTGCAACAAAGAGAACACCTATTAGGAAAAATAATGCCTCTTTTATGAAGATTATCCAGGGTTAAAATTTTATTTTAGATGAAAATCCAAAAGAAGATGTTGACTTTGGGAACTAAGTTCTTATTCCAGACTTTAGCCCAGATGGGAGTAGCTTCCACTGGGACATTGTGAATAGCCACAATAGAGGAAAATAGAGTATTTCCCATCCAGAGTTTTCCCCCATATCAGAATGTCATCTTTGTTGTCTCTAGGGTTTTTAGCAGAAAGAGCGATCTGAAGGAACTTGAGATCTGGGCACTACTGGCTAAAGTCAATCCAGTCCCATTTCTCCAGTAATCTCTTACCATTTCATCATACCTACATTTGAATCTATCTTTCCAATCTTTGAGGATAGGGATTTCCTCCAAAGGTTTATCCAGGATCCATCTATCTTCCCAAAATCTTATTTTCCTCCCATCCCCAAGGTTCCAAGTTCTGCCAGCATCAACCCAGCCTTTAGCAGATTGCACTGCATTCCAAATGGCAGATCCATCAATAGAGAAAGAATTTTCAAAGAATTCTTCCTTAGAAGGTTGCATATAGAGATTTTTTTTTTTCCAAATATAGTTCCATTCTCTTTCCTCCCCTTTGAATCTCCAAATTTGCTTGGCTAATAAAGCTTTATTCATAGAACTAATGTTCCTTAAGCCCAATCCCCCTGAGGCCTTAGGGGAACAAATGTTATTCCAAGCAATAACAATAAGGGGGATTATTTTTTTAACTTCCACACTCGACCAAAGAAACTTTTTTTGGATTCTTTCAATAGCTTCTGCAAACTTTGAGGGGATTTTGAACAAGATAAGAGCATACACAGGAAGATTTTGGAGAGTGGCTTTGAGCAGAGTGACTTTACCAGCTTGACTAAGAACAACCCCTTTCTAGCCAGTGAGTTTTAGGTTGAGTCTGTCAATTAACTTATTCCAGAAGGAATCCTCAGACTTGAGATAGAGAGGAAGCCCCAAATAGGTAGAGGGAAACTCAGATATGTTACAACCAAGAATCCTACCAATCCTTATTTGCCTTTGGGCTAGGGTGTTGATGAAAAACAAAGAGCTTTTATCCCAGTTGATTTTTTGACCAGAGGCAGATTCATAGGTATTCAAAATGATTTTCATGTTTTTGGCTTCCAAGATGGTGGCTTCCCCCATGGTGATAAAGTCATCAATGAATTGTTCATGGAAGCAAACATCATTGGATGAAGAAGGTTTCAGACCCTTAAGATTGCCTTCTTCCACATTTTTAAGGATGAATCTACCTAGGCATTCAGCAAGAATGGTAAACAGGATAGGGGAGATAGGGTCTCCCTATCTGAGACCTCTGGAGCTTTCGAAGAAAATAGATGGGGAGACATTAACAATAATGGTAAGGAGGAGGTTTCCATGAGTTGAGAACAGAGCTAGATAAATTTGTCACCAAAACCAAACGATTTCATGATCCTGAGGAGAAACTGCTAGTTCACTCTATCAAAAGTTTTGGAAATGTCTAACTTAAGGAAGAATCCCTGTTTACTCACCACTTTCAGGGAGTGGATATTTTCATGAATAGAGATAATAGAGTCCAAGATCTATCTTCTGGGGACAAAGCCATTCTATTGGATAGAGATAATCCTTAGGAGAACATCTAGCAACCTAGATGTCAAGACCTTGGAAAGGATCTTGTAGACAGAGTTACACAAGTTGATGGGTCTAAATTTGTTAAGAGAATCAGCTCGGGGATCTTTGGGATAAGGATAATGAAAGTGGCATTCAGTTCCTTAAGAAGTCTTCTGGAGCCAAAGAATTCCTTAACACCATTGCAAATGTCAATCTTCACAATGTGCCAGAATTTTTGGAAGAAAAACATGGGGAAGTCATCCGGGCTAGGGGATTTATCACCCTAAAAGGAGAACACCACCTTTTTGATTTTAGGATTAGAAGGAATATAGGATAAGAGGTGATTGTCAACTTCTGATAGGATAGAAGGGATAGCTTGTAAAAGGGTATTTTGCTTACTGTAATCCAGGTTATCCACTTCAGCCAATAAGGTACTGAAATGCTCAAGAGCTTCCTTCCCGATGTTGCAATCCTCTGTTAGGATGCCTTTATTGCAATTTAGTTTGGATATTCTGTTGGCTGCCCCATGCTTAAGAGCAGTTAAGTGAAAGAAGCTGGTGTTTTTATCTCCTTCCTTCAGGAACAAGGCTCTAGATCTTTGTCTCCAGAAAGTCTCTTCATTAGAAATGATGGAGTGGTAATTAGATAAAAGATCATTTTCAGCCATCCTAAGATCTTCGGTCAACCCCACCTCTTGGATTCTATCCTAAACATACTTTAATTCAGCTTTGACTTGAGTTTTGTTCTTGAATATGTCCCCAAAAATATCTTTGTTCCAGGTTTTAATTTTGGCTTTTATGATGCTGATCTTTTTAGCAATTCTAAAAAGAGCCTTACCGTCCACTTCAGAGTTCCACCATTCAGCAATGTAGACTTCCAAAGAAGGATGGGAGAGCTAAGCTTTCTCAAATCAGAAAGGGAAGTTTCTCTTTGCCAAGAAAGAGTTGGTAGAAAAGGAGATGGGGAAATGGTCTGAACCGATTTTGATAATAGAACCAAGGGAGAAGCTATACTTAGAAAGCCATTCAGGACAAATTAAAGATCTATCAAGCCTCACTTGAATCAAATCAACTCTGGGTCTTCTATTGGTCTAGGTGTAATTGATGCCCTGGAGATCAACATCAATGAGAGCTTGGTCATTAATGAAATCCATAAGGTCTTGTTTTCCATCAATATGTAAAGGGATTCCTCCCATCTTTTCATCATCTTTGAGCGGGGTATTGAAGTCTCCCATAACAATCTAGCTTTGATCAGCAAACTGGAGTCTATCAGCTACGAGGCTTTTCTAGTATTTAGCTCTCCCGGATTTGGTACTAGGAGCGTAGACATTAGATAATACCCAAACAAAGTTGTCCTTAATATGATCAAGCAAAACTAAGTTCCTATTAAAAGAGGAGATGATTTCCTTTCCTATTATAGTATTTTTGTTCCAAAAAATCGCAGTTCCTCCAGAAGCACCCTTCGAGTTAGTTCCTATGACTCTATTTTCTTTGAAAATTCTGATCCTTTGAACTTTTTCTTTAGACATCTTGGTTTCCTGAACAAGGACCACATCTGGTTTATGATCTCTAATGACATTTCATAACACATCCTTCTTATGGGGGGCGTTTAGCCCTCTGATATTCTAGGATATAATCTTCATGCTTTAACTGGGGATAGGGCTGACTCAATGGAACACTGTGTTCCATCAACATGGTTCTTCCAGATTTCCTATTTCCTTTGATGTTTTAGGGATGGCCTTCCCTACTTTTTATTTTGACTTCCAACATCTGCCTTTTTCTTAATCTTGCTTCTAGTTGAGATTCCTCCATTGAGTTCCTCCTTGTTCGATTTTCCTTCTCTCGACCTGGGTATCCAGAGAATCTCATCCAACATATGTACATTTTGGGTAGGGGTTTTATAGAGGAGAGGCTTTGGGCTACCATTAGTTAAAAGCAGTAAGGACTCAGTATTAGAAGGGTCTTGGGCTTCATTAAAGTTAACCTCAGCCGATTTAGAGAGTGAAGAGGCTGGATAGGATTCATCCTTCTCTTGGAAATAATGGGATGAAAGTTTAGAAGGATCAACTTTTTTTATAGGAGGAAGTTTGATAACATTTATTTACAACAAATAAGACACAATACTATGTAAATATTCATTCAAAGGAGTAAACTGTCTTTCTCTTTTGAAAAATTTAGAAATAAAAGGTACACCTGTTGTAGAATTCACATTGTTGTTGTTGATTGTATCATTGAACTTGATGAAGCCTTTTGTTGGTTTGAACTTCACAAATGGTTGTTGAACACATTCCCCCTTATTACTCAGAGCCATAGGAGTGGATTTCGCAATTTGACTCACAACCAATTGATAACTGTGGAGTGTTGCGCACAACTATGGAAATGAAGTTGTTGGCATTTTTGATATGTTGATATGCTTTTGTCATTGATGTCAAAACCTATTAACACTTATCAACTTTGGCACTTGGAAAATTGGCAATGTTCACTAGCAAGCAAGTGACTTATGCATAGTCACTGGTATCTAGTTCACCGATGGGATATATTGTTCATCGACACTTGGAATGACATGGAAAATACTTGGTTATGTTGAAGAAATTGTTTGGACACTTTGTCTTGAAGATTTGTTCATTGGTATATTCATGTTTGCATATTTGTTGTTATTGGCAAACAGGTCTAGGATAAGCACCGATGGGCTTATCTATTCCAGATTAGCATGACATGCTATCGAGATGATTTATTAATGTTGTAAATGCATTAAGCCAACATGTTGAATTGGATATTGCATCAATTATTATTTTACTTGTAAATTGTTTTTATTGTAATATCTGTTGTAAAGCCCACCTATACATTTTGGTCCTAGGCTTTGGTATATATGTAAGATCTTATTTGTAAGATCAATATGCGATTGGGAAAAAGATTTGTAATAAGGTATATGCAAAAATAAGAAGAGCTATACACACAGACATCATTTGAAGGTTGAAGGAGGATTTTGTGAAGGCTTATTAGAACTATGCCGGTATTGAATCCAACATATGAAGATGCTATTTTGAGCAGTACATCATTATTGGATTTAACCATCCAATTGTAGTTAGTGTGACTCCTATTTGTGTTTGAGTAGTGAGCTCTAGGTGCTTGGCCTTTCTGCATGTGCAGACTCCCTATTGTATACACATACTATCTGCAGTAGTATCATCTAATTGTGGGTAAGGTTTCCCACCATGGTTTTTCCCCTTATAGGGTTTCCATGTACAAATATTGGTGTTGTGTGTTGTGGATGTTATCATCTTTCTGTTTCATGCATTAATCTTTACCGGTACACTAGTTAATTGAAAAACTATCTACCAGCATTAAGTTTGGATAAGTTGTTTTTGGTTTGAATTTATTTGACAACTGATCACCCCCCCCTCTTAGTTATCTCTGGGACCTAACAATTGGTATCAGGGATAGTCCTCTTTTTGCATAAGTTTATCAGCCTTAGGAGATCCAATATCTTCTAACTATTTTAGGAAGGACACTCCTAAACTTGATGGAACAAACTATGACATCTAAATTGAATTAGAAAGGACATCTGGAAAGTTACAAAAAATGGCTATACTGATCCTACTCAAGGTCAACCTAATTCACTTAACTTGGCTAAGGATGAGGAAAATGATTGCAAAGCAAGAGAAGCACTTTTGAGTGCATTATCATATCAGCAAATCATGGGATTATCAGATAGATCTAGTACTCAAGCTATTTGGGGCCATTTGGAAACATTGAATGAAGGAGATTCCATAGTCAAAATTGCAAAACTTGAAAGCTTCTGGGTCAGGTATGAAAATCTGAAAATGGAAGAAGATGAAAGAATTTCTACTTTTATGGAAAGAGTAAATGAAATTGTTTTGGGTATTAAATGTTGTGGAGGAACCTTAAGTGAAGATGAATTTGTTTCAAAAGTTTTAAGAGGATTTCCACCGGCATACAAAATGAAAGTTACTGCTATAAATGAGTTAAGAACAATGCCTAATACATCAATAACTAGAGATACATTGATTGGAAAATTTTCAGCTTTTGAAATTGAGGAATTTAATCCTATTGCTACTATAAAGACAGATTTAGATTTTAAGGCATCAACATCATCTACATCATCATTTGACAAATCTGATTGGAAAGCCTTTTATGCAAGAGAACTTGAAGAAAGCAGGAGAGAAAATGAAGAACTTAAAGAACTTGAAGCACTATTTGCAAGGAAAATGCCTAAAGGTCTAGTTGGAAGTAATTATGAAGGTAAAGCACCCTTTAAATGTTTTAACTATAATAAGATTGGTCATATGGCTTCAAGATGCCCTGATAGACATGCAAGATTGAAAGAAGAAGGTAGAAGAACATACAAGCCTAACCCTGAATATCAGAGTTACAGATTTAAGAAGAATAAAGACAAGTCTTGTTATCTTGCATTAAGGAGTCATTGATGATTCTAATGAGGATCCGATAGACAATGGATGGGTCTTTGTTGCTAAAAAAAAAATCAATCGGCACCTACTGTTCAACCGGTAGAGAAGGCCTTGGTAGCTAAAATTGAAGTTAAGGATGAATGGATCATTGATTCAGGATGTTCACATCATATGAGTGGTGATAAAGGTAAATTCTTGACTTTTCAAGAATATAATGGAGGTCTAGTAAGATTTGGAGATGATAAAGCTTGTTTGATCAAAGGAAAAGGTACTATATCTCTTGAAGGTAAGCATAATACTGACAATGTTTACTATGTTGAAGGTTTAAAGCATAATCTTTTGAGTGTTGGTAAATTAGTTGAAAAATGATTTCAATTACAATTCAAGAATGGGAAATGCAAAATTATGAATAGAACTGGTTTGGAAATTGCAACCGATAATCAAACTAGAGGTAATATCTTTCATTTGAATAAAAATGAAAAGACATGCTTGATTGCACATATTGATGAAAGTTGGCTATGGCATAAGAGACTCTGTCATGTAAATTTTGATTGCATTGTGAAAATCAGTACAACTAAGGCAGTTAGATATTTACCTAAGATTGTTAAACCTCACAATCTGGTATGTAAGGAATGTCAATTTGGAAAACAAGTTAGAGCATCTTTTAAAAGTATTCCAAAAAAATCCAATAATGCTCTTGACTTAATTCATACTGATTTATGTGGTCTAGCTAGAACTAAAATCTTACAAGGTGATAGATATTTCATGCTAATCATTGATGACTACTCTAGAATGTGTTGGGTTACTTTTCTTAAAGAAAAATCAGAAGCACTTGGGAAACTCAAGCTATTCAAGGTGATGGTAGAAAATGAAACCAGCAAGAAAATCAAATGTTTGAGATCAGATCAAGTAGGTGAATTTACATCTAAGGAATTTAATATATTCTATGAAGTAAATGGGATCAGAAGACAGTTATCAGCACCCTGGACACCACAACAGAATGGAATTGTAGAAAGGAAAAATATAACTATCTTGGATGCAGCTAGAAGTATGTTATCAAAATAAAATCTACCACATGTATATTCGAGAGAGACAGTAAGCACAACAATCTACACATTCAACAAAGTTCACATCAAAGGTGAAACTGGTAAGACCCCTCATGAACTATGGTTTGGTATTACTCCTACTCTTAAATATTTCTGAATATTTGGAAGTAAATGCTATATTAGGAGAGATGAGTATATTGGCAAATTTGATCCTAGAAGTGATGAAGGAATATTTCTTGGTTATTCATCTAAGAGAAAGGAATATAGATGTTTTAACAAGAGATTACAGAAAATTGTTGAGAGTATAAATGTGAAAATTGAAGAACAGTTTAGAGGAACTTCAAGGTATATAGACTCTAAGCCGGTAACAAAGATACTGACAAATGAACACACACTGGTACTGAATGAAGATCCAGTTACACCGGTATCATCTAAAAATCCCACTGTAACTGAAGAACAACAACAAACAAAGATACCTTGGTATGTAAGATTGAACCACTCTGAAAATGATATAATTGGGAACAAATATCAAGGAGTTATGACAAGAGGAAGACTGAAAAATGAAGAGGTGTGTCTTATTTCTCAAATTGAACTAGCATCAATTAATGAGGCATGTGAAAATAAACACTGGATTAAAGTTATGGAAGAATAATTAGAACAAATTGAAAAGAATAACACATGGACATTAGTCCCCTAGCCTAAAGACAAAAATGTAATTGGAACAAAATGGGTATTCAGAAATAAACTTAATGAAGATGGTAAGGTAATCACAAATAAGGCAAGACTAGTGTGTAAGGGATATTCACAGAAAGAAGGAATTGATTACAATGAAACCTTTGCACCGGTAGCTAGAATTGAGACAGTCAGATTATTCTTGGCTTTTGCAGCACACAAGAACTACCAAGTATATCAAATGGATATTAAATGTGCATTTTTCATTGGAGATATTGAAGAAGAATTTTACATTGAGCAACCTGATGGATTTTCTTTAACAGATAACAAAGATATGGTTTGCAAGTTAAAGAAAGCTTTGTATGGGTTGAAGCAAGATCCAAGAGCTTGGTATGCTAGATTGGATAAATATCTTTTGAAGATTGGTTTTTCTAAAGGTAATGCTGACAACAATTTATACTATAAAGTGACTAATGATGACATCTTGGTTATAGAAGTTTTTGTTGATGATATAATCTTTGGAGGAGAAGATGGATTATGTAAAGACATTTTTATTGAAATGCAACAAGAATTTGAGATGTATAGGATTGGAGAGATAAAATTCTTTTTTAGGATTGTAGATTTCATAGACTGATATAGGTATATTCTTGAGTCAATCTAAGTAATTGAAGGAGTTACTAAAGAAATTTGGCATTGAAAACTCTAAACCAGTAAGCACACCTATGACTACAAATGACAAATTATCACTAAGGGATGAATCTACACCAGTTAATTCAACTAGGTACAAATGTATGATAGGAGGTCTACTGTATTTGACACAAACAATACCTGATATTATGAATGTAGTATTTATTGTTTCAAGATTTCAGAGTAATCATAAAGAAAATCATGAATTAGCAGTAAAATGGATTTTTTGGTACTTACAAGGCACTACAAATCTTGGCTTATGGTATCCTAGAGATGAAAACTTTGAATTATGTGCATACACAGATGCAAATTGGGCAGGAGATGTGGATGACAGAAAAAGAACCACCAACGGAGCATTTTTTCTTGGAAGCAGATTAATTTCTTGGTTGAGTAAGAAACAAAGTTGCACATCTTTATCAACAACAGAATCAGAATATGTTGTAGCAACAACTAACTTTACATAGGTATTATGGCTTAAGAAAATGTTGAAGGACATAAAGGTAAAATGCAAGGAACCTATAACTATCTATTGTGATAATACAACAACAATTGATATATCTAAGAATCTCGTACTACATTCTGAAACTAAACATGTCTCTATCAAACAAAATTTTCTGAAAGAGAATGTTGAAGCAAAAGAAGTAAAACTGGTTTATGTGAATACTAAAGAGCAGATTGTAGATATTTTCACTAAGCCTTTTCCTAGGGAGACTTTTGAATATCTCAGAGATCAGCTTGGGGTCATACCCTCACCGGTAGAAACTTAGACAGTTGATGTTTTTCATCAACTGACAGAACTAACAGAGAAATCTTTTACTCCAACTTTGATGAGTAGAGCTCCTTCTTAGGGGGAGTAGTTGGTATAATGAATAAGTTGGTATTTTGTATTTGAACCTGGTTTTGTATTGCTTTGGCATTTGATGTCAAAGGGGTAGAGATTGATATGGAAAAACACATGTTACTCCTAGGGGGAGATATTGTTATTTTGGGAGCTATTACTCGGAGCCATAGGAGTGGATTTCATAATTTGACTCACAACCAATTGATAATTGTGGAGTGTTGCACACAACTGCAGAAATAAAGTTGTTGGTATTTTGGATATGTTGATATGGCTTTGTCATTGATGTCAACACCTATTAACACTTATCAACTCTGGCACTTGGAAAATTGACAATGTTCACCGGCAAGCAAGTGACTTATGCATAGTCACCGGTATCTGGTTCACCGATAGGATATATTATTCACCGGCACTTGGAATGACATGGAAAATACTTGGTTATGTCAAAGACATCATTTGGACATATTGTCTTGAAGATTTATTCATTAGTATATTCGTGTTTACATATTTGTTGTTACCGGCAAATAGGTCCAGGATAAGCACTGGCATGCTTATCTATTCCAAATTAGCATGACATGCTATGGAGATGATTTATTAGTGTTGTAAATGCATTAAGACAACATGTTGAATTAGATATTGTATCAGTTAATGTTTTACTTGTAAATTGTTTTTATTGTAATATCTTTTGTAAAGCTGACCTATAGATTTTGGTCCTAGGCTTTGGTATATATGTAAGATCGATATGCAATTGGGAAAAAGATTTGTAATAAGGTATATGTGAAAATAAGTAGAGCTATACATGCAAACATCATTTGAAGGTTGAAGGAGGATTTTGTGAAGGCATATCAAAACTACACCGGTATTGAATCCATCATATGAAGATGCTATTTTGAGTAGCACATCATTATTGTATTTAACCATCCAATTGTAGTTAGTGTGACTCCTATTGTATACACATACTATCTATAGTAGTATCATCTAATTGTGGGTAAGGTTTCCCGTTGTGGTTTTTCCCCTTACAGGGTTTCCACATACAAATATTGGTGTTATGTGTTATGGATGTTATCGTCTTTCTGTTTCATGCATTAATCTTTACCGGTACTACAATTAACTGATAAACTATCTACCAATAATAATTTTGGATAAGTTGTTTTTGGTTTGAATTTATTTTACAATTGATTCACCCCCCCCTCTCAGTTATTTTCGGGACCTAACAGAATTAAACTCAGAAAAAGAAGCTTTTCTCTACTATCTTTTTTGTATATTAGAAATGAAAATTCTTTGAATATCATTATCAAGTACAAGAAAAGAAATTTAAGCACACAAATGCTTATATCTACCAATGAAATCAATCACTTTTTCTTTAACACCTTGTTTACAATGCATTAAATTAGTCAAAGTGATTTTAGGACCAATACCATTTTAAAATTGTTGGATGAAAGCATTTTCTAGTTGTTGAAAAGAAGTGATAGAATAAGAAGGTAAAGAGAAATACCATTGTAAATCCTTATCTCTTAGTGTCATTGTAAACAATTTTGCAAGCAATCTTTGATCATAAGTAAAGTCAATACACAAGGTTTGGAATATTTTGATATGCATAAGAGGATCACCTTTTCCATTATAGAGTTCTAATTGAGGTACCTCTACATTCTTAGGTGGCATGGCTTTAACAATATCAAGAGAAAGTGGGCTCCCAACATCAAAGGTGGAAACACTAAACTTGGATTGACTCATAGAAGCTATTTGTTGTTGTAAGGAAGACACGATTTGAGCAAGATTATTAATGGTTGCTTTGGTAGAAGAGTTAGTGTTAGACATAGTTGATTGAGAAGGTGGTGTGGTATTATTGAAGGAAGGCATGAACTAAGAATAAGGTGGTTGGACATTATGATAAGTAGGCATAGGAGATGATTGCATAGGCAATGAGACACTTAGAGGAGGAATAAAGTTGTTGAATGAATTTCCCCCTTGTGTCACATTGATTGGTTGAGGGATAATAGGAACACTTATTGAAGACATAGGTAAATATGGAGGATTGAATGAAGAAGAGGTGTTTTCCCCCATGACTAATAGTTGTAGGAATGACATTTTGAGTTGAAGTAGCCATGATGTTTGATATAAAAGTAGGAACACTAGTCATAGGAGTAGTCAAAGGAATAGAAGAATTGATTTGTGTTGAAGGTTGTGAATAACCTAGGATTTCAACACAACTCTTGATAGGCATGACATTGGAATCAACTATATGAGTCATACCATGCAATATATGAATTCTATTCTTATCACTTTGAATCATGCATTTAAGACCTCAAATTAAATGAAGAGCTTCACTATTAGGGTACTCTTGAGACATCTATTATTGAAAAATATCAAATTGATTATCCAATTTGGAAAGTTGATGTATAGAGATTTGAGTTAAAGCTTCTTCTTCATCATGGGTTTCATCAATGTGATGAATAGGGACATGATTAGGGTGAAAAGAATTAGCATTATCCTCATTAAATAAGTCACCCAAATTAGGCTCCATCTCCTTCGTAATTAAACCTTGGGAGGTCTTAATTCTAATTATTTGTCTAATGGGGATAGTGTAGGTAGGACTAATGGTAGTAAAACTCACGCACTAGAGGGAAAATTTGAATTTTGAATTTTGAATTATAGGAACAAAGCTTGCAAAATTGAGGAATGCAAAATGTAAGAAAACAATGATTACACAATTTGAACTTTGTTGGAAGAAGAAAAATGACACAATTTCCAAAAATAATCAAAGGAAATTGGAATTTTAAAATTAGGGCTAAGGTTACACCATTGAATTTAAAAATTAATAGAATGTTTAAGATTAGGGTAGATTAAAACTAACCTCTTAATTTTAAAATTTGTCTTGAAAATTGAAATGTTGAGTTTTGGAGGTAGTTTTTTATTCTAGATGGACCAAAAATTGACAAAATCAACCAATCTTTTGGATTTAGGTTATTAAATATAATCATAACAGTCTCCCAAAATTTCAGGAAAAAAGAAGAGGACCATGACAAGAATGCACATGGTCCAGCCAAATTTTTTCTAATTTTTCAAGGATGAATATTACGATGATTTTAAAGCTAACCCCAAAAAATTGGCAAATTTTACAATTTCGAGGTAGGCGAAATTAAGGCTCAAATGTGAAAATATGACCCTATTAGGGTTTTGAAGAAAAACAAGAATTGAATTACAAATTTGAAAAAGGCCAAACTTAATGGATAGGGACACCTTGGAAAATGTTTAGAAATCTGAATTTGAATGAAATTGATTGAAATTTGCACAAAATCCAATTAAATTTAAAAATTAGGGTTTAGTGACCTAATCACTTAATTTTGAAATTTGATTTTTGGGAAAAAGGAGGAAAATTAAAAATTTGAATTGTACGAATGAAGACAAGTCTGAGAACAATCACAAATGTGAAAATTAAATGAAAATCCAATTTTTGCACAAGTTCAAGATGATTTCTAAAAATTGGGGTTTTGATAATTAACCTCTTAATTTTGTGAATTTGATTTGCAAATTGAAGAAGGCAATGAAGAAATCGAATTTGACAAACAAAGTAATTTTTAGATCTAAGACAATAACAAGCAATTTTTGCAAAACACAAGGTCAATTTGAATTTTAAAAACTAGGGTTTTGAATGAATTAACCACTAAGTTTGCAAAAAAATTTAAACTTGCAAATGAAAAATATACAATTTTGTTCAAAGGAAAGCATGCAAGATGTTAGGTTCACCAAAATGTAATGTTGGTGAAAGATGTGTGAATGAGAGATCTAGAGGAAAGCTACCCTTTCTCTCCAAGGAGAGATGAGACTTTTGCTACGGATTTACCTTCAAACACTATTCACGCATTACATTGGAAGAGGCGGGAAAATTCACTAGATTCAACCTCCAAAGAAGAAGATTGAATTCTGAATGAAATGATATGAGAATGATAAGGAGACCCCTCTTCTTGGAATGGGAAGAAATTGATTGAATTTAAGACATGTTAGATTCAATGACAGTCCCAAAGACACTCAGAGGGGGGGGGGTGAATCAGTGTCTAACCGATTTATGAAATATTTAAGCTTATTTATAACTTTGCAACCCAAATCAAAGTATTAGTAAACAAGAAATAATGCAATAAAGAGAAATAACAGAGACAACATAAATGCACACCATAACACAAAAGATTTTGGTGAGAAAACCCGATGTGGGAAAAACCTCGGTGGGGTTTGTGACCCACAATATTTACTCACTGGCCAATATGAATAAATATTACTTACAACATGGGCTTGCACATGTAGGAAGGCCAACAACCTAGAGCTTGTTAGGGTTCCCACAGATACTAAGAGGGGGGGGTGAATCAGTATCTGACCGGTAATGAAATTTTCTTAAGACAGAACATGCAGAACATAAAGTAACAGTATACCGGTATGCAAGAATTAATGTAATTAACAGAATCAAAAGCATCCACATGAAAAGATCACCATAACACAAGATGTTTAACGAGGAAACCCGGTGTGGGAAAAACTTTGGTGGGATTTGTGACCCACAATATTCACTTACTGGCCAATAAGAGAATATTACTTACAATAGGGGCCTGCACATGCAGGAAGGCCAACTGCCTAGAGCACACTGCTCAATAAGAAGTCACACTGAATTACAATGAGGATTAAGTTAATCCAATATTCTGTACTTCTTTACAATAGCATCTTCAATGCCAGATTCAATACTGGTTCTTGCTCTGTTCTTTACATATACCCTTGACCTATAATTCGCACATTAGGTCTGCCTAATAATTTTCTTTATGTTTCCTATCCATATCTTACAAATGTCTACAATGATCTCTTTTATATACAAGAGTCATTTTACAATTTGCCAAGTTGGCTTACAATAATAAACAAAATATTGCATATCAAAAATCCTATTGGCCTCTATGTCGGTATACATCTTTTCTTCTATGCTGATGTACATCTTTTCTTCTATGCCAGTTTAGAGTGGTCTTGCTAATGCCGATGCACTGTCTTGCTTGAATAATGCTTTACCGATAGAATGTCTTGTCAGTGCCATAGGATTGCAAGGTTTCCCGTGTAATGCTTTGCCGGTGTAATGTCTTGTCAGTGCCATAGGATTGCAAGGTTGCTTGTGTAATGCTTTGCCAGTATAATGTCTTGCCGGTGCCATAGGATTGCAAGGTTGCCATCAATGACAAAACCTTCAATCACACACAATGTCTCATTGGAGTGTCTATATGCCAACAATCTCCCCCTTTGGCATTGATGGACACACTAATGAGAAATTTAAAAAAGATATCCAAAAATGTGTAGACCAAAAAATTTACCAAAAAAGGTGAGTGACTCCCCCTAAGCATATGACCCCTGTGTTTTGAATTTTCTCATCCTACTACTCCCCCTTTGGAATCAATGGCAAAGGTTAGTAGAGTTTGTAGTTATACCAGTCCATAACCTCAACCTTGTAGTTGGGTAGTTATTATCTAAAAAAGATCTCCCAAAATTAAATTTATATCATCCATAAACTTCTTATTGTCTTTTATTGCTGTCTCAGTTCTTTTTACTATACCGGTGAGATACTGCAAGTGCTCTGCCGATGTTTTGCTTCCCTGTGTTAATGCCTTAGAAATTTCCTTCCACAGAGATGCTAAATAGTCCAATCTTGGACTTAGTTTAGATCTCAAATGTTTTGCCTTATTTATTATTCTCTCTTTCTCTCTTTCCAATTTGAGCAATTCTTCCTCAAAATTTGCTATCTTCTCTTCAAAAAGTGATAATGAATTAGGTGAGTTGACAAAATTGTCTGCAAGTTTATTTATCTCATCTTGTGCCTTGCTTATTTTCTTGTCAATATCTACAGTCAAAAAGTTTGTTTTGCATGTATCTTTATATAGATTCTTGTATTCTTTAACAAACTACACAGTTCCGGTAGAAGTGTTTTCAAATCTCTATTACAATTCTTTATTCCTTCCTCAAAGAATTTCTGTTTCTCCTATTCTACAATTTCCTTTACAAATTCTACCTTTATTTGCTCAAAATTTCTAGAAATGTATTTACAAAGTGTATCCAACTATCCTAAAGAATCTTTATTATCTATATTACAATTAGGAGCTATTGATTTCAAAAATGGGATTGAATCATCTATTGCTTTGTAAGCTTGTGAGCTATAGTCAGTTATTTTCTTGATAGATTCAAGTAATACTTCAGTCACATTTGATGGTCACTCAACAAACTGAGTACTGGTGGAAGTGACCATGCTTGTATTGACCTCTAGTAGGTCTGTTTGTGTCTGCATTTCTTTAAGCACTAGTTTTCTTGCTTCATTTCTTACCGGTGGCATCTGTTCTGGAGCCTTTAGCTCTGTCGCTTTCTCTGTTTGTGTTCCAAATTCCTTTTTTTTTCCTGTATCCACTACCGGTTGCTCTGTATTTCTTGTTACCAGAGGCTCTCTAGCCATATCTATCTTATCTGTTGTATCTTTATCTACCACTATGTTGATCTTCTGAGTATCAACATTCACAGTATATAGGACTTCAAGATTAGTATTGCCATCCTCTATATCCATGCTCTCAGTTGCCGGTTGATCTTTAGTAGTTGTTGATTTTACCAATGGAGTATTTAAAGGAGGTGGGGGTAAGTTGTCTCTAACCTTGATACTTGGTGATCCACCAACTTTACCTTTCCCCTTGTCTCTATCTTTCTAATAAACCTTAATAGGTTTGGGGTTTCTGAACTCTTCTTGTTTTTCTTTCTCAACCAAGAATATATCCCATCCATCTTTTGTTTCCTCTTTCACTTCATTAACTCTTCCTGCCATTAGTGAAATCTGCCGGTGTGCAGTAGAGAATACTGATCGGTTTGCTTGAGCAATTAGATCATCAATTTCTTTAGGTGAGTTTACCGGATATACAAGAAGTAATTTCTCAATTTTTATTTTCTTATCCAATTCTATCATTGCCTATCTTCTTGCTTCTAGTCTTTGAAATAATTCATTTGGAATTTCATTGACTACTTCTATCAAAAAACTTCTTGTACATATCCATGTGTAATATAACACTATTTTCTACTTGTTCTTTCTCATCAGCTGTTAAAGTGTCATATATTTTCTCTATGTTCTTCAGTTTACCTTCCTCTGTGATCTCATTTAACAAAATTTCTAGAGGTGCCAAGTCAGTTGTGGTCTTTTTCTTTTTCTTAGGGGTCAGCTTCTTTTTAGGTGTGACCTTTCTGACCGGAGATCTCATAGCTTGTTGCTTCTGCCTTATCCTTCTAGGTGAAGGAGTGGTTGCCAGTGAGGGATCTCTTTTCCTAACAACTCTTTTAAAATTTGCTGGTATATCTCCTTCTAAGGAAGTACCTACCGGTGATAGATGAGCTTCAGGTTGTGGGTCTACCAACTCATCTTCAGTTATGCCAGTTTTCTTTAATATATCTTCCTTTATGACTTTTGCTTGTCTAGATCCTTTTCTCACAAATGCTTCAACCTTTTTCACTCTCTTCTTAGATTGAATTTGACTTTCTATGGTTTCAGCACTACCAAATACTTCTTCCTTTGGTTCATTTGGGGCTTCTAGAAGTACTTTGGCATAAGTTTCCACTATGTGGTCATTTGTTTCATAGCCCATTTCTGTTATCCAAATTATTCTTGGGATGCCTGCTTCCATCCATATTTCATCCTTGTATTTTTTGACAATTTCCTGTGATAGTCTGATTCTTTTGTTCATTCTGACCCTTAGTGCTTGAAAATACTCATTGATATTCTTTTCCTTGTTTTCACCCATGTTGTTGAATAAGTCTGATAATTGTTTTCATACCAATATGTGAAATCCAAAATCTTTGTTGCCTATACCAGGAACCTGTTTGGTTATATGTAGCATTAAGCATACAAGTAAATTTCCAAATCTAAAAGTTCCTTTCTTATCCTTCTTGATTTTGCCTAAGTTATCAATCAACTCATCTTTTAACCATTCTCATACATCAATTTTCACATTTTCTTTTACCATATCATGAGCACTCTTAATGCATAAAATAGAAACTGAGTTAAGTTTGTTTGCATGAGTTGCTTTGTACCCTAAAATCATGCTAACAAATCTAACATTTATATTAGTCACATCATTAACCCTTAGAGACCTTCTGTCTGGTGCTGCATCAATTAAGTTCATTACTAGGTCATTGGAGACCGTCTTAGTCTTGTCAGGTCTATTATTGGTGGAAGGTAACCCTGTTACTGCTTTCACAGCTTCCTTTGTAATTTTGTGAACTGAATCAAGCCAAAAGAATGAACCATGTACCCTGCTTAAAACTATCCTAATCACTTCCTTGGGAAATTTAGGAATGCAGAGGATTTTAGTGAATCCTAGGGTTTCAACAACTTTATATTCAGGTTTTACATTTTCGGAATTGTAACATATAACAGTCTTATACATGTTTTTAATTTCTTCATTTCCTAATTCCTCTATGTTGCAATGGATATATATTCTAGGATCTTCTGCATAAACAACTCCTTTTGGAATTTGGGAAAAAGCACCTATATTGTCATATTTCTTAGCTACCTCAGGAACTAGCTGAAATATGGGCCTAGGTCTTTTAATTACTTCCACAATAGTAGGGTTCACTATGTATTCAATTGTAGAGGAGGATGCCATGATGATAAATACCTTTTTCTACCTTTGGATGGATTGATTGCTGAAATGCTTTGCCTCTTTGCTCGAAATGCCTTAGCTTTGGAAATCTTTGTGCTCTCTGAAAGTTTGAAATCATGGTGAAATGAAATGGAGCCAAAACCTTATTTATAAAGTCTTTTCCACTACCTACCACATTAATTGCTTGCCGGTAATGTATTAGCTTAACTTTATTTGCCGGTAATGAGTGATTTTCAACTTCTTTTCTCTAACCGAGGGAATAATAGCACATGTGTCATTAGATTGCCAAACCCTCAAGATAATTTTCTTCAATTAGATGAAGAACTTCCTACCGGTGGAGAATTGCTCTGTCCTGCTGGTGGAGCATCACATTGTCCTACCGGTGGAGCATCACATTGTCTTGCCAATGGAGCATTTCTTGGTTCTACCGGTGGAGGAGTATTCCCAATATATAGATCATCTTTTCTAATCCATTGCTTTGAGAATTATTGCTTAACCTCTTCAACCTTTTCTTTACCTTTCAAGCTAGTACTTTTGTTGTCTATCAGTGTACCTCTACTTCTACAAAATTTAGCAATATGACCAATTTTGTTACATGCATAACAAGTTACATTATTTTTCTGAATAGCTTTCCCATAACCTATGTCGGTTTGTGTTCTGCATTGATTTGATAAATGTCCAAATCTTCCACAAACATAACATCTTACATTCATTCTGTTGTTTTTAGAGTTATGACCAATTTTGTTGCATTTGGAGCATTGACCTGTGGGAGGATTGATATTTTGATAATTCCTAGATCTACATTCATTTACCCTATGACCATATTTATTACAGTTAAAGCATTTTCCATTGAATTTGTAATTATTTGGAGGTCTTACCGGTTTGCTATGATCCTAAGTATTTGCAGTACTGGAGCTTTCTCCAACTTCAAATCCAATTCCAGAAGTGTCACCTTTGGGTTTTTGATTCTTTAATAAGGTACCAAGTTCTTCTGAGCTTTTCTTGAATTTTTCTTTATGTTGATTTGCAGTTTCCAATTCCCTTTCCAAGATTTCTTTTTGTCTCATTAGTTCATTCAAGTCATTGTGAGTATGCATCAGATCTATCTTCAACATGTCATTTTCATAGCTAAGTCTTGTGTTCTCATTTGCTACATCACTTAGTCTTATGATCAGTTCTTCTTCATTCTTCTTTCTGTCCTCAATCTCTTTGCAAAATCTCATAGTCATATCCTGCATTTCATTTTTTTTTGTCATGATCTCTTGTTTCAATTTGCTTATCATATCATTAGGTGATTCCTTTTCATCATTCTCATTTTGCAATTTTTCACAAAGTTCTCTTCTCTTATTTCTTGTAATAGTAATATTTTCTTGAAGTGCCTGAATAATATCCTGAGCTGCTTTTAAATCATCTTCTAATTTGATATTTTTCAACTTTTCTACATCATAGTCAATAAGGGCTCCTTCAAGTTGCTTCATCATATTTTCCATCTTTACCGGTTTTAAGATCTTCCTCAAGTTGTTAGGCTTCTAAAAATAGAGGACCAGACTCTAATACCAATTGTTAGGGTTCCCATAGATACTAAGAGGGGGGGCTGAATCAGTATCTGACCGGTAATAAAATTTTCTTAAGACAAAACATGCAGAACATAAAGTAACAGTATACCGGTATGCAAGAATTAATGTAATTAACAGAATCAAAAGCATCCACATGAAAAGAACACCATAACACAAGATGTTTAACAAGGAAACCCAGTGTGGGAAAAACCTCGGTGAGATTTGTGAAACACAATATTCACTTACTGGCCAATAAAAGAATATTACTTACAATAGGGGCTTGCACATGTAGGAAGGCCAACTGCCTAGAGCACACTACTCAATAAGAAGTCACATTGACTTACAATGAGGATTAAGTTAATCCAATATTTTGTACTACTTTACAATAGCATCTACAATGACAAATTCAGTACCGGTTCTTGCTCTATTCTTTACATATACCCTTGACCTATAATTCGCACATTAGGTCTGCCTAATAATTTTCTTTATGCTTCCTATCCATATCTTACAAATGTCTACAATGATCTCTTTTATATACAAGATTCATTTTACAATTTGCCAAGTCAGCTTACAATAATAAACAAAATATTACATATCAAAAATCCTATCGGCCTCTATGCCGGTATATGTCTTTTCTTCTATACCGGTGTACATCTTTTCTTATGTGCTAGTGTAGAGTGGTCTCGCTGATGCCGGTGCACTATCTTGCTTGAATAATGTTTTGCCGGTAGAATGTCTTGCCGGTGCCATAGGATTGCAAGGTTTCCTATGTAATGCTTTGCCGGTATAATGTCTTGCCGGTGCCATAGGATTGCAAGGTTGCCTGTGTAATGCTTTGTCAGTATAATGTCTTGCCGATGCCATAGGATTGCAAGGTTGCCATCAATGACAAAACCTTCAATCACACACAATGTCTCATTGGAGTGTCCATATGCCAATAGAGCTCACGTCTCAATAGAAGAGTCTCACTGACTACAAAATCGATAATTAAATCCAATATAATGTACTGCACAAAATATCATCTCAAATGCCTGGTTCAGTATCGGTTTAAGCTCAATCGGATACCTTAACCAAAAACCTTTCGCTATCTTTACATATACCAACAACCTATCCTATCCTTCATCATACAAAATGATCTATAAGATCTCATACATATATGAGTCTTTACAATACATCATGTTGGCTTACAAATAATTAATTACATTTATAATACATTTCATATAAACAAAAATTTGTCTCATGTCGGCCTAAGTGTCATTATACTTCATTGCCAGTGTAATTTGGATGCCAGTGAATGTGCATGCCGGTACCGGTGCCTACTGGTGTATGATGTCTGCGATGTCAGTGCCTATATAGAAACTTGTTATCGGTTGGTTGCCATCAATGACAACATCAACCATATTCTCATAGAGTGTAGAATGCCAACAATCTCCCCCTTTGGCATTGATGGCAACACTCATGAGGAAAATCCAAAACTATTATCCAAAAATGAAGTCCAAAATCTGATCCCAAAAAGAGTGTGCTCCCTCTGAGCAAGTGATCTCCTCTGTGCATTATTATTTTTCTCCATACTACTCCCCCTTTGACATCAATGGTGAAGGATGTCAAAAAGAATCAAAGAATACAAAAATGCTACCTCATAATTTGTAACCGATTCTGTACAAGTTGAAAAATGTCTACTAAAATTAGATTTAGGCTTTGCATGAATTTTTTATTGTCAGAAAGAATGGTCTTTATTTGGTAAATCAAGCCAGTCAGATAGTGCATCTTCTGCTCCGGTGATCGTTCTCCTTGAATTGATGCCTTTGATAGCTCAACCCACTGAGTGATAAGACTGTCCAATCTTGGACCAAGTTTTCTTTTCAGTTCCTGGGCCTTTAACCTTATTCTTTCTTTCTCTTTCTCAATTTTCTCCAACTTCTCCTCAAAAACTGCCATTTCTTGCTCAAAAATTGAGATAAGTCCTGAAGAACCTATCATATTATCTACAATATCATCTATTTCTTTTTGTGTCTTCTTAATATCCTCATCAATATCTTTAGTCAGGTGGTGAGGCTTGCAAGCTTCTCTATTCAGCTCCTTATATTCCAAAATTATTAAGTGTTGGTAATAGTGAATCCATGTGCTTAGTACAGTCTTTGATGGGTTTCTCAAAGAATTCACCTTTCTCTTTATCTGCTCTTTCCTTTATAGTATCCTCATTCATCTTATCTATAGCAGAGTATTGAAATCTCCCATAATAATCTATCTTTGATCAGCAAACTTGAGTCTATCGCCTACAAGGCTTCTCCAATATTTAGCTCTCCCATTTTTGGTATTAGGTGCATAGACATTAGATAACACCCAAACAAAGTTGTCCTTAATATGCTCAAGTTGAACTGAGTTCCTATTAAAAGTAGAGATGATTTCCTTACCTTTTATGGTTTTTTGGTTCCAAAAAATTGCAGTTCCTCCAGAGGCTCCCTCCGAGCTAGAACATATGACACCATTTTCCTTGAAAATTCTAATCTTTTCAACTTTTTCCTTAGACATCTTGGTTTCTTGGATGAGCACCACATCTAGTTTATGATCTCTTATGATGTTTCATAACACATCCTACCTATGAGGGGTGTTCAACCCTCTCATATTCCAAGATATTATCTTCATACTTTAATCAGAGATAGGGCTAACTCAATGGAACATTATGTTCCATCAGCATGATTCTTCCAGCTTTCCTATTCCCTTTGATGTTTTAGGGATGGCTTTCCTTTCTTTTTGTTCTGACTTCCAACATCTACCTTTTTCTTATTCTTGCTTCTAGTTGAGATCCCTCCATTGAGTTCTTCCTTGTTCATTTTTCCTTCTCTCGAACCAAGAATCTAGAGGTTCCCTTCCAGAATATTGATTACCACACTTTGAGAAGGGGTTTTAAAAAGATGAGGCTTTGGGCTTCCATTGGTTAGAAGCAATAAGGGCTTGATATCTGAAGGGTTAAACTCTTGAGGTTCATTAAAGTTTTCCTCAACTGATTTTGAGAATGAAGAGATTGATGCCACTTCTTCCTTCTCCTAATTGATAGATCCAAATTCCTAGTCCTCTGGGTTATTTTTGTTATTCAACTTTGTTCCTTGCTCTACTTCTTTAGAACTCTTTGTTTGGTTATTAGAGCAGACAGAATCTTGTTTTTCATTAATGCTATTCCCAGTCTTCTTGACTTCATTTACTAATTCTGTTACATCCTTATTTTGGTCACATTCAGCTGATGGGTCTCCTTTTTTATCAATCATTTGCTAAATCTTTTTGTTCTTAGTATTGCTATTAGTCTTGCTTTCCTTTCTCTTCTTGAGCGGACATGATTTTTCCCAATGCCTTGATTTCTTACAATGGAAACAAGCAAATGGAAGCGATTCATATTCAATAGCTTGGGTCCATTTTCCAAGTTTAGATATGATTTCTATGGATTGGGGCATATCCGTCATTTGATTAACATTTATATAGATGCGAGCAAAGACTAACCTTGATTTAGCCGCTGTCATCGAATCGATTGACAAAAGATCTCTAAAGGATTTCGTAATACCCTTGAAAACTTCCTCATTCCAGAATTCTTGTGGGAGATCCACGAGGCATGTCCATACTGGCACAGAAACAAAGGACTTGTCAAGGGTGAGGTTAGGGACCCATTTCTAGAGAGCCAAGGTTGACTTGCCAAACATCCATGGGCCTTCATAGAGAGCCTTGTTCATATCTTCTTCAGAGTTAAAAGCAAAGGAAAATAACCCCCTAAACAGCACTGCCACATCCACTTGACCTTTTACAAACCATTTTCTCCTTATGAAATTCCTCACATCATCAATGTTAGGCCTAAAGCCAAAAAATCATCCCACTAGAGTCATGGATAAACTTGCTACAGTTAGATCTACCACTTTATCCAGAACAGAGATAGCAACTAGCCCAGAAACTGGATATGAGATATTTGTAACTTTTGGGAGCCCAGATTTAGCTAGCGGCTTTACTCCAAAAAGTGAAGACCATTTTTTACCTTTACCTCTGTCGTGTGGGTCCCTAGATTTTGAATCTTTATCCTCCCCTGATTTGACTATTTCCTTGTCCTCTTCTAACCCTTGAGATGCCTGTCCTCCTGTCTGTTTGCTAGTTCTGATCCCAGGAAAACCTCCTTCCCCAGCAAGTTCGGCATTCCTTGATTTGAAATTTGGGGTTCCTGCTCCTTTTCACTATGCACTTGCTCCCATTATTTTCAAATCACAATAACAATGTGCACAAAGTTGTCTTGAGATCATTGTTAGTGATCTATGCAATTAGAGTTCAAATCACAATAACAATGTGCACAAAGTTGTCTTGAGATCATCGTTAGTGATCTATGCAATTAGAGTTGTTGCTATTTAGGAACTAAGGTCTATTGATAAAACCAAGGTATCCTTAGACTCTATCATTGCAAAGTTGACTGAATATGAGTTGAATAGCTATGATGTCAGTTTTCAGAAGACTGAGTCAGCCTTTAGAGCATCTATTGCACCATCCAAAAAAGGAAAAGAAACTAGTACTAGTTATGAATCCAAACAATGCAAAGATATGGATGTTGGCATTTTTTATGTTTATGTTGTGATTGTCATTGATGGACACACACTTGCATTGAGATCCCCTTTATATGTATGAGCTAGAGCTCAACTGGTATCTGTTCCAACCAGTATGTTGTATTCTAGTCTTTAGACTATTGGTGATTTTGCAGAATGTGTTTCTCGGTCTGAAGCAGCATGTTGACCCCAAGCGGTTCATAGATCTCAAGCGGTATGAGGGAGAAAAGTGGCATAACACAATCTTACCAGTCTTTATTTTTGTCAAACCAGCAACCGGTATTTTGTATGAACAGGTAATACTCTATGTTGAGTTACCAACCAACATTTTGTGATGAGTTACCAATCCACCGATTGTTTGATGGTGCCGACACACTGACGGTACTTTTTGTGTCGTGTTGCTGAGTTTGTCTAGATTCATTGAACCTAGGAAATTGAAATATAATCCTATTGGACCAACATGAAATTAGATTCCTTCATAAGGACATCATGTCTAGGGTTCTAGGTTGTTGTTGAAAGTTTTTGTTTGTGCTAGGGTTTAAGGTGGATAATGAGTTGTTGTAAGAGTGATCTTATCTGAGAAGATCAAGTTGTAACTAAGTGAGAGACAAAGAAGACTGAAGTAATGCTATAATGCATTAGTTGTGAGCTATACTGGATCTAAACAAGCAATCTATGCTATCTAATAGATCACACACTTGTTGATTACTCACCTCTTTGACAAGTCTGTAGCCCTTAACTGGGTAGGCTTAGAGTAGCCTTTGTAAAATCCTCTAACAAGGTGGTTCACCTCTATGAATCTAAAATCCTCTAGCAAGGTAGTCCTTGATCAAACTTATCTCCTAACAGAGATTGAGATTCCTAGCAGGATCTGTTCTAGTGAACAACATTTTAAGACCTTAACTGGTCTGACCTTAACCGGTCTAGTTTCTATTCTGTAGATAGTGACTTGTAAGTCCCATCTCATCGTGGTTTTTCCCATTTGGGTTTCCATGTCAAATATCTTGTGTTATGGTTGTATTGGCTTTGTGGGTAAATGCTTTATTTGCATTTTGGTTTGCTTGTGTGATAACCGGTCTATCTGTTAAGTTGTCTTGCCAATTTATCTTTAGACTATTTAAGTGTTTAAGCGCAGTGTTTTTTGGTATACTAATTCATCCCCCCCCCTCTTAGTATTCATCAATTGGTATCAGAGCATACCTTTCTATAAGTTTAACCACTTGGAAAGAGATATGGGGGAATACACCTTGAGGGAACTTACTCAATGGTTCACTCAGTCTAACCAAGCCTATGATGATCTTATGGTCAAATACAAGGCATCTCAAGCAAAAAGGAGAGAACATGCAAAAAAGCTGATGGAGCTATCTGAAAATAGTTCTACAGTTGAAGCAGACATGGAAGCCCTAATTGTAGAAGTAAATAAGTTGAATGAATCAAACTCCAACTTGAGAAAGGAGTTGGAAGGACTAACTATTTGGATGTGTCAAGAGCTTGAGAACCGAAGAAAAACTGAAGACCTAGTGAAAGAAAGAGATTGTGAGATCTCCAAGTTGAAACAAGAGATGAGTGCCCTAAATGCTCAACTCCATGCAAGCAAGGTGGAAAAGGAAGACATGCAAGGAGAACTGAACACTACCATCTCTGGGAATGAAAACCTATTGGAAACAAATGTTGCTATCTCCAAAGAACTCTTTGAGTCAAAGGAAATACTTGCTAAGTTCAACAATAGTACTGTCAAGCTAGAGCAAAAGCTTGAGTCGGCTAGACCAGTAAAGAATACCAATGGACTTGGTTTCTCTGGACATGAGGAAGGAGAATCCTTAGGAACAAATGTTGAAGAATCAAAGAAGCAATCGACATTCAAAGGAAAATGTAAGCAAAAATTCAAACCTATTTTCTTTAACTGTCTTAAAGAAGGACACACTGCCAATGTATGTAGGAGCAAAGCCTACAATAATTTTCCTTACTTTATTAACAATACACCTAGATCCAATAAGTTCAATGGTCATTGTTATGTATGCAACAAGTTTGGGCATAGAGCATCTGAATGTAGGTCTATCATGAACAACACTGGAAGATATCCTCAAAGGACCCAAGGAGCTGGTCCGAAATCTTTTGTGAACCGGAACCCCAACCGGTTTAATGCTTACAATTATCAGTCAGGTAACAATGGTTATCAACCGGCAACCGGATGGAAAGAAAACTGTTGGATTTGTCATGGTCATGGTCACACTATTGCTACATGCAGAAGGAAGAATGGAAACATGAACAATGGACCTTGGAGAGCACCTGGAATGGTTTGCTATCATTGCAACAAACCAAGTCATGCGACAAGATTCTACAAAAGCAAAAAGAGTGTATTTGATGATATACCGATTACTCTGGAAGGAGAAATTGATGTTGAAATAGTTCAAGTGGACATGAACAAAACCTGGAGGAAGAAACCAATAATGTTGGAAGAGGAACTGATTTCTGCACCTAGTGTGGAAATATCGGAACTGGTAAACTAAGCTTCAAAAGGCTTAGGGGGAGAAAATGGCAAAATGTTTTCGAACCCCCGGTTTACACCGATAATAGACCTTAACCGGTATGTGATACCTATCGCTTGGCAAAAGACCGAAAAAGGTAAAAAGGTAAATTAGGGTTTACGCCCTAATAGAGGAGCATTAATGGCAGTAGGTGAGAGACATGTATAAAAGCATTTTTTAAATCATTTCTCACTATCTATTTTTAAGCGAAGAAAAGTTTTTCAAAGAGCAGAGCAAAGAAAAGGCGATTTGAGCTGAGATTTCAAGAAATTGACAAATCACGAAGGAGATTCAAATTCAAATTGCAAATAGTCAAGTGGTGATTCAGCAACCGATGGAGTGTGGAGTGAAGGAGAATCAGAAAGCCCTAAATCCTCGTTTTAAAGGTATTTCTCGAGTTCTTAAAATATTCTACAATGGCTTCCGCATCTCATACCAGTTCTAGTGCATCCATTGAATCTGAAAGTTTCATTCAAAGGAAGTCAAGGTATAATGCCCTATCACAAGTTCTGACTGGAGTGATAGTAGAAGAGGGAATTTTTGACTATATTGATTGCAAGATTGAAGACCTAGGGTCTCTAGCCATCCACTCCCAACTAGGTCTATTTTGTGGAAAGGATAAGAAAATCAAACCGGAATATAGTATCTTAGAGAAGAAGAAACTCCATAATGTTGTATACTTTCTAGAAGACATTACAGAGGATCATATTAGGATCATTTTGAGCAGAGTCCATGGTGACAAGATGTACTTGGAGAGGACACATGATATCATGCCACAGACAATTCATGCAAGCACTGGTTTCTGCAACATAGGGAAAGTGCCAGCCCTAAGGACAATAAGCAAAATGGAAATGTCAAGGCTCATCGATTCAGTGAGTGATTCATGAGGCATGATAGTCAACTCCATCAAGGATGATCTAGTTAAGTATGCTTGCATGGTGATAGGCTACCAAACATTCTCTACTAGTAGAATTAACTCTATATCTAATGTAGCAGTAAATGCCACTTACCGGATGATTAAAGAGGATGCATCATTTGACCTGTGCACCGGTATGTAGAGGCAACTCCTATCTAATCTGAAGTTGATCAAATAGGATAATGAACTGAGATTCAAGTTCAGACAACTATTGGTTGGGTTGTTCTCCTATTCCCAAGGCTACTTTCCTAGAGTAGGAGATGTCCAGTGGTCTCCTTACCAACTAGTAACCTAGCAGATCAAGGAAAGCATTCAAGCAATCAGAACCAGTTACCCTAATGTGCTGAACAAGTATTTTGATGAGTTTAGACAAAAAATGAGTCAAAGGATGAGGATCTCAAGTGACATCATCAATAAATATGAAGACATCTATTTCACCATCCAGGTGGACAAATGCTTAATGGAGGTTGTTGAGCCTAGAATGGAAGAAGTGGAGCTAATGGGCTATGAGGTGATGTACGATATGCTGGAAGGGTATGCCTCAACCCATATTGCCTCACCTCTTAATCATAAGGCAAAGAGGATCGGAACCTATCTAGAAAGGATTGCACCAATCAAGGAACCCTTTGTTAAGAAAGGAAAAGAACCGACAGCAAAGAAGGCAAAGGCAGTGCCTGCAGCATTGGCACCAGCTACTACTGCAACTCCAAGAGTGACCAAGCAGTCACCTACAAAGAAGAAAGTGGAAGTGGCACCAGCAAAAGTCTTTGAAAGAAAAAGGAAGACTAAGTCAAATGAACCAGACTCTGAAGAGACTGAATCTGAGGAGATGGCAAAGAAGGCTTGACAGATGAAGAAGATGAAGAAGAATGAACTGACAACATCTGCATTGGTAAATATTGATATCTCTTCATATAAACCTTTGACACATTGTCAAAGACCAATAAAGAATACTAGGAGAAAATTACTTCATGACTTAGTAGATTATTATGATGATTTTAGTGATGAGGAGAAAGAAGAAGTACTATAGGAGATTATTATTTATTTGTGTAAGAATGACTGGTCGCCATTAGAGATTAAATCTCAGACACTGGATTCCTTATATAAGGCATTAGATAATAAATGGCACATTGCCATAGAAAAAGAACAAGAGATTAGGGAGAAAGTCTTTGCACAGTACTTTCCCAACCTCTCAAACTCATAATTATTTGATGTTTTGGACCAAAATAAATGACTCTTCTTCACAAGGAGAAGAAGACTTTGGCTATTAGAGGGAAGAGTTGATGATGTTGAAAAAGACACTCATCAGTATATGGATCATGCTATCCATGCTCACAAAGCACATATGGCCAACCTACAAGCAGAAAAAGAACCGGTTATATAAAAATTGAAAGAAGTTTTTGATGAAGAAGGAACCCCGGTTGAAGAACCAATCGACACTATTGATGTTGATGCCCTGTACATAGAAGATGTCACTCAGGACATACCTTCTAAGGGAATAGGACGGGTGTAACAGGCCGAATAGGGCAATGAGCAAGACGAGGATAGACAGGAAGCAGCTAAGGAACAAGTAGAGAAGAAGAAGAGGGATGAAGATGAGAAAAAGTAGAAAGAGGAAGAGAAGAGAAAAGAGGAAGAGGAGAAAAGAAAAGATGAAGATAAAAAGGAGCAAGAAGATGAGAGGAAAAAGAAAGAAGAAGAGGATAAGGAAGAAAAGAAGAAGAAGGAAGAGGAAAAGAAGAAGAAGGAAGAGGAAGATAAAGAAAAGGAAAAGCGGAAGGAAGAAGAAAAGAAGAAGAAGGAAGAGGAAGAGAAAGAAGAGGAGAAGAGGAAGGAAGCTAAGAGGAAAAAGAAAGAAGAGGAAGACAAGGAACAAGAAAAGAAGAAGGAAGTAGAGAAAAAGAAGAAAGCGGAAGAGGACAAAGCAGCGGAAGCGGTGAAGAGCACACAAATGGAGACTCTGAAGGCAACCGGGAGTCAAGCCAAACTGACTGATATCTCCAGTCCTATGAATCTCCAGTCTGCAAGTGAATCAGAGCTAATGCAGAGCATCAAGGTTGCTCAAGAGTGCCTTGAAATCATTCAAAGGAAAAAGGAGCAAGATATAATTCAAGCAGCTATAGACACCCTTACTGGTTTGATCCCCGGTACCAATCTTCCCAACACTGAATCATCACTAGCAAAGCTTAAGCTACTATGTACAGTAGTGGATGATCAGGTGCAGAGCCTAGAAGAAGCAGCTAAGGCAAATGTCAAGAAAGAGCATCAAAAGGCTCTTAACATTGCTCTGGTGAAGAAGTTGAATGAACTCCAGTCTAAACTACTGAAAGACCAAAAGGATATAAGGGACACTTTGGATGAGGGAAATCTACTACTAAGCAAAATCTGTCAACCCCATCTATTCTACGATGATGTGCTAGCTCAGAAGAAAAAGCTTCAAATGGACTTACAGTCTTACTTGAGCACATTTAAGCCACCTTATGATTGCTTTGCAACTTATGGGAAAACCGTTCACCGGTTTCACTTCCAATCAGCCAAAATGGAGCAAGAGATCAACACACGGCCTAGAGATTTGCAAGAGCTTCAACTGGTTTTACTTCCACATCTACAAATTCTTCAGAAGTGTTATCTGAACCTGGATGCCTTGATAGTTATATAGGAGATGAGAACAGTTGATGCCATGGAATAATAGGTCTCCTAGATGCAAATAGAGAAAGAAGTGGCCACCTCCCTACTTGAGTCCTAGTCTCTATCAATGAAACAATTTTTGCAGGACTATAAATCAGTTTTTGACAAGTATTATTCCTTGTTGTCATAAAATTTTATTATTTTAATATCAAATGGAAACAGGGTTGTTCAGTGATACTTTGCCATTGTTGGCAAAGGGGGAGAAGTACTCTATCTATTTTGGAGAAGTATAGGGGAGAAGTATCTAGCTTTAAAATTTTGCTATATGCTTTGATATCTCAATGTTTATGCTCTATATGTAGAATTGCTATACATTGTATTGATTAAGGGATAGTGTATATGCTTAGGGGGAGCAATTTTGTTAATGGCATGTTTTTGTTGTAAAACACTTAGATTTCAAAATTTTATTTTCCTAAGTGTTGCCATCAATGTCAAAGGGGGAGATTGTTGGCATTTTTTATGTTTATGTTGTGATTGTCATTGATGGACACACACTTGCATTGAGATCCCCTTTATATGTATGAGCTAGAGCTCAACCAGTATCTATTCCAACCGGTATGTTGTATTCTAGTCTTTAGACTATTGGTGATTTTGCAGAATGTGTTTCTCAGTCTGAAACGACATGTCGACCCCAAGCGGTTCATAGATCTCAAGCAGTATGAGGGAGCAAAGCAGCATAACACATTCTTACGAGTCTTTATTTTTGTCAAACCAGCAACCGGTATTTTGTATGAACCAGTAATACTCTGTGTTGAGTTACCAACCGACATTTTGTGATGAGTTACTAATCCACCAATTGTCTGATGGTGCCGACACACTAATGGTGCTTTTTGTGTCGTGTTACTGAGTATGTCTAGATTCATTGAACCTAGGAAATTGAAATGTAATCCTATTGGACCGACATGAAATCAGATTCCTTCATAAGGACATCATGTCTAAGGTTCTAGGTTGTTGTTGAAAGTTTTTGTTTGTGCTAGGATTTAAGGTGGATGATGAGATGTTGTAAGAGCGATCTTATCTAAGAAGATCAAGTTGTAACTGAGTGAGAGATAGAGAAGACTGAAGTAATGCTAGAATGCATTAGCTGTGAGCTATACTAGATCTAACCAAGAAATCTATGCTATCTAATAGATCACACACTTGTTGATTACTCACCTCTTTGACAAGTCTATAGCCCTTAACCGGGTAGGCTCAAAGTAGCCTTTGTAAAATCCTCTAACAAGGAGGTTTACCTCTATGAATCTAAAATCCTCTAGCAAGGTAGTCCTTGATTAGACTTATCTCCTAACAGAGATTGAGATTCCAAATAGGATCTGTTCTAGTGAAGAACATTGTAAGACCTTAACCGATCTGGTTTCTATTCTATAGATAGTGACTTGTGAGTCCCATCTCACTGTGGTTTTTCCCATTTGGGTTTCCATGTCAAATATCTTGTGTTATGGTTGTATTTCTTTTATGGGTGAATGCTTTATTTGCATTTCAGTTTGGTTATGTGATAACCAATCTGTCTGTTAAGCTATCTTACTGGTTTATCTTTAGACTATTTAAGTGTTTAAGTGCAGTGTTTTTTGGTATACTAATTCATCTCCCCTCTTAGTATTCATCAATGGATGATGAAGAGATTCTGATGGAGTTTGAAGCTCTTCTTTCTAAAAGACTTCCGAAAGGAACTGGTAAATATAGAGGTAAACTTCCTTTAAAATGTTTCTCCTGCAACAAGATAGGACATATAGTTGTTAATTATCATAATAGTGATAATAAGGATAAATCGAAGAGGTTTAGAAAGTATAAAGGAGGAAATAGGAGAAATTATCTTTTTGTTGTAGATGAAGGTGTTATTGATGAAGAATCATAGGATGAAGAGAGTGAAGATATAGTGTTTGTAGCCGTAAAGGAAGATTTGTTTGACAAGAAAGCACTTGTCACTCGCATTGACAACTCCAATGAGTGGATTATTGATAGTGGTTGTTCTCACCACATGACTGGTGTCTAGAGAAAGTTTCTGTCTCTAGAATAATATGATGGAGGTGTTGTCATATTTGGAAATGATGCACCATGGTTGGTAAAAGGTAAAGGATCCATCTCATTGAATGGAAAGAGCAGTGCAGATGATGTCTACTGGGTAGAAGGTCTGAAGCATAACCTTTTAAGTGTTGCTCAGCTGAATGACAAAGGACTCACTCTGAAGTTCAAAGGTGGAATTTATAGTATAATGAGAAAGAGTGGTGAACTTATTGCCATTGGTAAGCAAACTAGAGGTAACCAATTTCAGTTGAATGTCAAGATTAGTCAGTGTTAGAAGACCAAGTTTGATGACAATTGGATATGGCATAGGAGACTCTGTCATATGAACTTTGACAACATTGTTAAAGCCAGTAAGATCAAGGCAGTAAGAGTATTGCCTTTGTTGAATAAACCTGATAATTATTTGTGCAAAGAATGTCAACTTGGGAAGAGGTCTTCCTCAACTTTTAAAGGTAAGTCTTTTTTAGCAGAGAATTTACTTGATCTTGTGCATACCAATTTGTGTGGTCCTATGAAAACTAGAAGTATTCAGGGAGATAGGTATTTTATGATTTTTACTAATGACTTCTCAAGAATGATGTGGGTCATATTCTTGAAAGACAAGTCTAAAGCATTTGCAAAATTCAAATCCTTCAGAGCATTAGTAGAAAAGGAAAGTGGCCAAAGGATAAAGTGCCTAAGAATTGATCAAGGAGGAGAATTCACTTCTGATGAATTCAACAAGTACTATGAAGAGATCATCATCAAGAGGCAACTGTCTACCCCTAGGACACCACATCAGAATGGCATAGTAGAAAGGAATAATAGGACTGTAGTTGAAGTGGCAAGAGCAATGTTGATCCAAGGAAAGGTTGATCACACTTTTTGGAGAGAAGCAGTGAGCACTACAGTCTATACAATGAACCGAGTACTTATCAAGAAAGGCAAAGATAAAACCCCTTATGAGTACTGGACTGGGAAGACTCCCACTGTGAGTTAGTTTAAGGTATTTGGGAGTAAGTGCTATATCAAGAGAGGTGAGAATTTGAGCAAATTCGATGCTAATTGTGATGAAGAAATATTTCTAAGATATTCCACTAAGAGAAAAGGCCTCAAGTGCTACAATAACAGAACTCAGAAGATTGTTGAGAGAATCAATGTCAAGGTTGATGAATCTCCTGAGAAATTTGAGGGAACCAGTAGCGAGCAAGTGGAAGGTGAACCCGAAATAGCTTTTTGGGAACCGGTTACAAAAAGAAACAAGAAAAGATCTCAGTGTTCCTATACTGGTAGAAGCTATGGTAGGAGAAAAAGAAGGAGAAGAGGAAAAGCAAGAAGAACCAGCTAGAGTCATTTCTAGATATGTGAAATTGCATCATGATCTGAAGAAGATCATAGGAGATAAAGATGCAGGGATACTCACAAGAATAAAAGTGAAAGAAAACTCTTGCATGATTTCTGAATTAGAACCCAAGACTTCCAGACAAGCACTTATAGATGAAGACTGGATTAAAGCAATGGAAGAGGAGCTAGACTAGATAGAAAAGAATGTAACATGGTCTTTGGTACCCAGACCAGAACACAAAAATGTCATAGGTACCAAATGGATCTTCAAGAATAAGCTAAATGAAGAAGGTACTATTATAAGGATCAAGGCTAGGCTTGTATGCAAGGGATACCCTCAAGAGGAGGGAGAAGACTATGGAGAAACCTTTTCTCCTATGGCTAGACTAGAAGGTGTTCAAATTTTACTTGCATTTGCAGAATTTAAGCGATTTAAGGTATATCAGATGGATGTGAAGTCTGCATTCTTGAATGAAATCCTTGAAGAGGAAGTATATATAGAGCAACTGGAAGGGTTTTTCCTATCAAAAGATAGTAACATGGAGTGTAGATTACAAAAAGCCCTATATGGATTGAAACAAGCACCTAGGGAATGGTATGAAATGTTGCATTCTCATCTTGTGAAGATTGGATTTCAAAGAACAAGTGAAGATAGCAACATCTACCTGAAATCAGAAGGTGATCAGATTATGATCTATGAAGTATTTGTAGATGACATAATCTTTGGAGGAGATGATGAAATGAGCCATGCATTTGTAGATATAATGAAGAAAATTTTTGAGATGTCTCTGATTGGGGAGATACAATTCTTCATTGGTCTACAGGTTCAACAAATGAAAGAGGGTATCTTTATTACCCAATCCAAGTATGTCAAAGAGGTATTGAAGAATTTTGGCATGGAGGAGAGAAAATGGTACACCAATAGTGACAGGTTGTAAACTAACTAAGGAAGATGATTCAATGCTAGTAAATGAAAAGGAGTACTGGTCAATGATTGGTAAGCTGTACTATGTGGTACATAGGAGACCAGATATTGCTCATGCAGTAGGCATAGTATCACATTTTTAGAAATGTCCTAGAGAATCCTACTTGGTAGCAATAAAGAGGATTCTTAGATATCTGAATGGAATAATTGAATATGGATTGTGGTATCCATATAATGGTGACTTCAATCTCAAAGTGTATACCAATGCCAATTGGGTAGGTAATGTGGATGACCAGAAGAGCACAACCAGTGGAGCGTTCTTTCTTAGTGGAAGACTATTATCATGGATGAGTAAGATGCAGAGTTGTTTTTCCAATCTACAGCTAAAGTAGAATATGTGACAACATTTATGAACTACACTCAAGCTATCTGGATGAAACATGTATTGGAAGGTTTGAAAGTACCTGTATCTGAACTGGTGAATATATTTTGTGACAACACAAGTGCAATAAACATTTCCAAGAATCTGGTATTGCATGCTAGAACTAAGCACATTGAGCTTAAATATCACTTCTTAAGAGAGAAAGTTCAGAATAAGGAGGTTGTACTACAACATGTTTCTAGTAAGGAGCAGCTAGCAGACATATTCAAAAAGCCATTACCAAAGACTATATTTACCCATTTGAGAGGTGAATTAGGGGCTTTGCCCCTTCATGAAGTCAACTAAAATTGTGTGCTCCAAATCACTCGAGAACTATAGTGTCAAATATTTTAGGATTGATGTGTTGAAAAATGATACTTCATAGGGGGAGAAGCATAATAGAGAATGGAAGCTTGTGCCTCCACTTTGGCATTGTTGTCAAAGGGGGAGAAGATATCTGATAATGCAGATACAATGGTCTATGATGTTTACAGTTGCAATGCTACACTAAGTATTGCCATCAATGCCAAAGTGGGAGATTGTTGGATATTATTAGCATATGATGAACTGACATGATGATATGATGATCATGTATGTTGTCATTGATGTCATTAAGTGAAAGTGAACCAGTATGCCGATTGGAAAAAGATGATGAAATGGTATGAAGATTTGTAAGTCAACTAGTGTTGTGGTTTCACTAAATGTGACTACTGGTTGGTAGCTTCAGCTCTAGGGTTTCCGGTTTGACAATCCAGCTTGTGTGATGTAATTGTAGTCTTACCAGTTTCACCTCTGATGTGAACTTTGTTGAATGTATAAACTATTGTATTGACCGCTTCTCTCTAGTATATATGAGGTATATTTTCTTTTGATATCATACTTCTAGTTGCATCCAAGATAGTTATGTTTTTCCTTTCCACAACTCCATTCTACTAGGGTGTCAAGGGTGCTGATAACTATCTTCTGATCCCATTCACTTCATAGAATGTATTAAATTCCTTAGATGTGAATTCACCTCCTTGATCTGATCTCAAACATTTGATTTTCTTGTCGGTTTCATTTTCTACCATCACCTTGAATAGTTTGAATTTCCCAAATGCTTCAAATTTTTCCCTGAGAAAAGTAACCCAACACATTCTAGAATAGTCATCAATGATTAGCATAAAATACCTATCTCCTTATATACTTCTAGTTCTTTTTGGACCACATAAATCAGTATGAATTAAATCAAGAACATTGTTAGAATTCTCTGGAATACTCTTGAAAGTTTCTCTAACTTGCTTTCCAAATTGACATTCCTTACATACCAGATTGTGAGGTTTCACAATCTTAGGTAAATCTCTTACTACCTTAGTTGTACTAATTTTTTCAATGCAATCAAAATTTACATGACAAAGTCTCTTATGCCATAACCAACTTTCATCAATATGTGCAATCAAACATGCTTTCTCATTGTTGTTCAAATGAAAGATATTACCTCTAGTCTAATTACCGGTTGTGATTTCCAAACCAGTTCTATTTAAGATTTTGCATTTACCATTCTTGAATTGTAGCTGAAATCCTTTCTCAACTAATTGACCAACACTCAAGAGATTATGCTTCATACCTTCAACATAGTAAACATTATCGGTATTGTGCTTACCATCAAAAGATATAGTTCCTTTTCCTTTGATCAAACAAGTTTTATCATCTCCAAATCTTACTAGACCTTCATTGTATTCCTGAAAGGTTAAGAATTTACTCTTATCACCAATCATGTGATGTGAACATCCTGAATCAATAATCCATTGATCCTTATCTTCAATTTTAGCTACCAGGGCCTGCTCTACTAGTTGAACAATAGGTGCCAATTGATCTTCTGTTATAGCAACAAAAGCCCATCCATTATCTGTCAGATCCTCATCAGAATCATCAATAACTTCTTTATCAGCATAATAACAAGATTTTGATAGTTCTGATACTTAATGTAAGTACAGATGCCAAGATAATAAGATGAGAGGGGGGGTGAATCATACAAACTTAATCTTCCATAAAAACATCAGATTCAACCTTGGTAACATATATTTCAATAATATAACCAAAATTGCTAAACATGTAAACTCAAAAGCATATAAACATCATAACACTCATAACACCAGATTTAACATGGAAATCCAAATAGGGAAAAACCACTATGGGATTTCGGACCCACTAAGAAATATACTCTTCTAGAGTATGCTTAGTTAAAAGAAAATCTTGTTAAATACTATAAACACATTGCTAGATGTGACCCGGTTAAGGGATTTCCCTCAGATCTGTTAGGATCTTCACCTTGTTAGAAGTGACCTTGTTAAAGGATTTCAAACACTCAATCAGAATGTCACCTTGCTAGAGGGTTTTACAAATAAGACTGTTAAGTCCACTCGGTTAACATATTTTCTATCACTTCACAAAATAATAGTAATAAAAATCTATCTGCAACTTCACATCTAAAATGCTAAAGAAGATTCTTATTTGCTCAATACAATATAGACACAGAACTAATCTTGTCCATCTGCTCTATACTCTGTTATTCAAAATAGGTCTTCAAGCTTCAGTGCTCAGTAATCACTATGTAGCATCCCTGAGCATACACTTGCCCACATATATTGTTTATCAACAGTTCCTTATTTATAAACAATAGCTAATTGCTTAATCTCCTTGATCACATTTCCCATGATCAATCATAGCCATCAGATCTTCAAACTTTGTCCAAGTTCAATGTATTCGCTGATCTGAAAATGTGTTACCCCACCTTGGAACTTGCATACATTTCTTGGAACTTGTGCTAGGGTATTGTGGTTCAATCTAAGCTGTAGATCTTCCTGCCGATCTTCTTTTTCCATAGATTCTTTAACAAACTTCATTCATGGTATACCAATCATTTAATCATAGCCAGCTCATCAGCTTCCTTCATTAAATAATGCATGTAATCATTTAATGCATTCTTTTATTACTTGGTTGCAACTCGGTAAATACTAAACTTCACTCGGTAGACATTTTTCCTTCATTAACCGATAGCGATAACCTTAGGGTTTACCGACTAGGTTCCTTAGGGTTTACCGACTAGGTTCCTTAGGGTTTACCGACTAGGTTCCTTAGGGTTTACCGACTAGGTTCTTTGCTCGGTAACATAGTATAGTATTAACCTTACAATCAATAACATATGTATGATATCAAAACAATCTAAACATCATGATCTCATCATTCTCTAACTCGGTAATAGTTGCCCATTGAATAACTTATTTCTCCCCTTATTCATCATATTCTTTCTATGTCTTTTACCGACATCTTTATGCTCATCAAATCATACTTCTCAAGATATGGCAACATCATCCTCTAGGTACTCTGTGTTGTAAGCTTATCTGCTTGAGGTAAAGATCCTACTCTAATGATGAAGAGGGAAGGTCCAAAGCTCAATAGAGACAACTTTAAAATATGGAAGGACAGAATGAAGATATACATCAGAAGCATGGGTGGTCAACATTGGAGCTATGTTGAGAATGCTTATGTTATCCCTACCGGTACTCTCACCGGTGATCAAAAGAGAGAGATTCAGGAAAATGGGCAAGTCATGGAAGCCCTAATTAGCAGTTTATCTGACATTGAGTTTATTGATGTTCAGGACAAAGAGAATCCCAAAGAAGTATGGGATGCCCTTGAGAATATCTATGGCAGTGATGAGCATGTGAAACAAGCTAAGGAAGAAAGCCTTAGGGGAAAGTTTGAAGACATGCAGATGGTTGAAGGAGAGACCATTCAACAATATGGAATAAGAATGAAAACTATTGTTGGAGATATCAAGAGTGCAGGTGGTAAAATGGAAGATTCCACTATTGTTAGCAAAGTTTTGAGATCCTTATTATTGGTCTATGCAATAAGGGTTTCTGCTATTCAGGAGTTGAGGTATGTAGATAAGACAAACGTATCCCTCAACTCCATCATTGAAAAGTTAATAGCTTATGAGCTAAATAATTATGATGGCAGTATTCAAAAGACTGAATCAACCTTCAAAGCATCTACTACACCATCCAGAAAAGGCAAAGAAGCTAGTACCAGTGGTGAACCAAGACAAAGTAGAGAAATGGATGACGAGGAGATCCTAATGGAATTTGAAGCTCTTCTTGCCAAGAGACTTCCCAAGGGAACCGGTAAATATAGAGGTAATCTTCCTTTGAAATGCTTTTCTTGTAACCAGATAGGACATATTGCTGTAAACTGCCTTAATGGTGACAACAAGGATAAACTAGAGAGGTTCAAGAAGTTTAAAGGAGAAACCGGAGAAACTATTTTGTAGCAATTGACGAAGGTGTCACTGATGAGGATTCAGAAGATGAAGAAAATGAAGATATTATGTTTGTAGCAATCAAGGAAGATGTGTCAGACAAGAAGGATCTTGTCTCCTGCATTGATAATTCCAATGAGTGGATTATTGACAGTGGTTGTTCTCACCATATGACTGGTGACTAGAGTAAGTTTCTATCTCTAGAAGAGTATGATGGTGGTGTGGTTTGTTCTGGTAATGATGCACCATGTATGGTAAAAGGCAGAGGGTCCATCTCTCTGAATGGAAGAAGCAATGCTGACAATGTGTATTGGGTAGAAGTTCTAAGGCACAACCTTTTGAGTGTTTCTCAACTAAATGATAATGGACTCACTTTGGAATTCAAAAATGGAGTTTGTTGATCACCAAAAGTGATTAACCCAAGATCACTTGCAAATTAATCTATGAGAAATCCAATCTCAATCAATGAAACACTTCAGGGCTTGGACAACATAACATAGGATCCTAATGATCCTCCTACACTTTAGGTTCTTCTAGACCTAGGAGGGGACACCCTTTGATGCATTGAATCAAATTCATTTACCCACATATGACAACATCAACAAAAGCAGATAGATCTCACAAGGGCTTAACAACTAGGAGATCACTATAGATGGGCTAAATCCACATTGACATCTCAACTAAGTTGAGTCATGAGATGGATGAAACATTCCCACAGAACATAAAACAAAGAAAGATATTCAGATGTTGGATTTTAAATTGTTTGAGAATCCCTTCAAATGCAAGATCAATGCCTTATCCAAGGGAAACAGAGTCACATATCAAACTATAGATGAAAACTTCTATTGCAAATCCATCTTCATTATTAAGTATTCCTGCATTAATGCCTTGCATGAATGCATTACTAAGATCATTCACAAAATCATCAAATCTTGAAACTATATTCCATTATTCATGATTTATTGCAGAATTTAAATCCTTCCTTGAAGAATCCCTGCAAACAATCACAACTATCTCCTCGAGATAACAAATTTCATCCTCCTTGAGGATCTGATTTGAATAAAATGGAAATACAAATCTAGAGACAATCTTGTGTGAATTTATGTATGCCTTACATATACAAGAACCTACAACAAGAATTAAACTCCATTACTCAAAGAAAAGCCTTGCCCTATACAATCTTTAAGAATCTCAGAATGGGAAACCATGAAAATTGGAGCACTTTTCAGAGAATTCTGGAACCCCTACTATTGAGAAGAAATTGGAATAAGGAGAGGGAAAAACATTAGGTCTGCAACCAAAATTGCCAAGTGTCTCTTTTTCCAAATGAATTCAATTTCTTCTTCTTTCCCATGAAAACTACTCTCAAAATATCCAAAATTTGTTAAAAATAACTACATGATTGGATTCCTTATCCCGAGAGCTTTTCCGGTGATATATGATACTTGGTATTCTGGAGGGCGAATTAATCCTTTTATGCCTCCATCATTTAAATTTTTCAATTTTTTTATATAATTTGCACTATCTATTTAACTTCGATTTTTCATTCATTTTTTGCCTTGACGCCCTTCCACATGGCAGTCTTTGATTGGATGATGGGATCCACTGGGATGACACCTTACTAATTAGCCACTTGGACTACCTCATCACTACTGCCTATGTGCCACTAGACTGTCATCTATACGCCACCTTGTTGCCATGTCAGCGGGACCCACAAGCTGGACCTCCACCTGGACCTGCCACCTATCTTTCGCCATTTTGCAATGGCTAACGAGCTTGCATCTTCAGGTCATGAAGTCATGCGAGCCATTGGATCATCTTGAACCTACTCACTCTTTAACCTTCGCCTAACCTTTGTCATTTGAGCACATGCTTTTCACCATTTCATGATGGTTATTCTTCGAGCATCTTCCTTTCGCAAAATCATGTGCACTGTCCTATCTCCTCAGCTTGCTCACTTGTTAATCTGCTCTTTCTTTACAAAACTCACCTGCCTCAAGATTCGTGCATTTGTGGGGTCCACTTGGTCGCCACTTGTTAGCCTCCTTAGTCACCTCAGGAAGCACGCCTATGCAGGTGGGGTCCACTTGGGCACCCAACTGACACCATTTGTCAAAAGCCTTTGAGGCTTTCACATTATGGTAGTGTGGAGTCTTGGTTATAAATACCAAAAAATTACACCTCCCAGCCAATGTGGGATAAAGCCTCATGCCTGGAACTGCAATTTTTTCTGAGTCTTAATGGAGGCCAATACATTTGATTGAAATTTTGAAAATCCCTTCACAATTGCGCTGAAGAGGATGCTAGAAAAGGTCATGGCATTGGCAACACACCTACGAATTGCATTGATTTGAAAGTTTTTTTAGAAAAAATCCTTATCCACACCATACTCCACCTTCCAACTTTCACGCAGGGAGGATGTTGTTGTTGTATTTGATTTGTTTAAATGCTGCCCTCCAAACTCTACATAGGGGATAAGGAGGACTATTGTTTTCATTTTGCATTGCATTACTATGTTTTAGATGCCCTTCTCTAGCCATCACATGCCAAAGACAGGGAGGAGTTGCTAATTGCATTGGCTTGAAAGTTTCCTGAGCCTTTATCCATTTTACGCACAACAAGGAGTAGTTTAGCATTAAGCTAATGGAGTATAGAGATACACCTACTCATATTGTATTTGCATTGAAACTTCAAAAGACTTTAATCTACCACACAGGGGAGGAGCTGATATAGGTTGCAGGAGTTTGGTTTACACCTGCAAATTGCAATTGTTTGAAATTTTATAGGATGCCCTTTGACTCACATGTGGGAGGGGCTTTACTCCTGCTGATTGCATCTACCTAAAGATTTCTTTGCCCTTCTCACTACTAATAGCATTTGCTGCAACTTATATGCTTAATCTACCACATGAGATTTGGTTTTAAGAAAAATTGGCATTTGCTTGAGCTTTAAATTGTACTCCCCAAACTTCTATGCCACACTCCAGCAAGAGAATTTGGCATATACACCTGCTAATCTTCATTTTCCTGGAGTTTCAAATATTTCCATTGGGCTATTCTCACGTGGGAGGGAGTTTGGCTAGGAGCCTACCCATTTCAATTACTTGAACATTATTAAAACCTCTCAAAACCATGATTAATTCACATGAAGATGTTGGCTGGTATTTCACATGCTAATTATATTTGCTAAATGATCAATCCCCTCTCCATTCCACACCATCTCCCAAATACATTTGCATTTTTTTTTTTTTTAAATCTCTTCTCTATCGCTGAAGGAGGATTTGGCATTAAAATCACCAATCTGAAATTGCCTGGTGGTCTACAATCTTTTCAACTCTTATGACATGTTTTGTGATTACAATCCACATTTAAATATATTCTTTTAGTGAACCAAGTCACCAATAAAATCAATGCACGAGCATGAGCCAGGTCGGGCCCCAAAGTGGGTCCGACTAAAAAAAAAATTGTTTTCATGCAACTGACCTTCGTAATGCTTCAGGAACCTTAAAAACACCTCTGGAGTCAATCAACACCATTTTTAGATCATCCAACTGAATTTTGCAACTTTCAGGCACTTGCACCACATTTTTGCATTTAATCGCGAAGACATAATTTTCAAACTGGTCAAAATACCTTTCTAGACCATGCCATCTAATAGGCGTGTACTTTGATATACAAGCATGAACTCTACCAAATGATTTCTCAAGATGAATCTCGAGCGAAGAGATATTAATTGTCGAAAATGACCAACTGGCTTTGTCAGCACTACAGACCTGATGAAGTCAATGCTCAGGCAACTCATGATGCTTTTCTTAAAAATATCAAATGACCTTCGTAGACCCTCAAATCTGAGACATAGGTACCTTGAAGTATATATCAAATCTTAGAACACTCAGTTTGACCAAAAGACTGACTAGGTGCGAATGGTACGCTCATGAAAATAGCAACTTTAACTGATATGGCAATGAAAGTATGGATCACTAAAATAGATGGCCCAAGAAACCTTTTTGAAAACCGATCAAATGGATTGGTAGAGGCTTGAAACTTGAAACATATCTTGTCATTTATACCAACAATAGCCCAGAAAAAACATTCTATCATGACACTTACTGAGGCAAATTTTACACTTATGCAAAAAGGGCTCCGACTAGCAGCTGAAACATGGGCTTGTCAAACCATACAAACTGCAAACAGATTGAGGTTGGCAAACTGAGCAAATGGATTCATAAGGACTTGAAATTTTGCATGCTAACTCAAATTTATGCATAGAATTGAATCCATTTTGAAATTATTCATGATGATAAATAGGGAAAAAGATATAGGATCTCAAAAATAAAATTTGCATTTACACCTAACATGCACTTTCAGCTCACCCCTTGAAATGGGTACTTAATAAACTGATCCAAACTGAAATCTGAAAGTTGCAACACACTACATAGGTCAAATAAAAGGTGTACAACAAGTTTCCAAAGCCTTACCCTTTGAAAATCAACTGGCTCCATTTTACCCTCTCTCTAACTAAGCCATTCAAACTGACTCATTTGGGAATGTAGAGCAAAAATTTTGAAATGGGCCTCTAAACTTAACTCAATTTTAATGAGCCCCAACAGAGTGTGCAAAATCAAAGGAAAGAGTGGTGAATTGATGGCTACTAGTATGCAGACCAAAGGTAACCTATTTCAGCTAAATAATAATGTCAGTACATTTCTTATGTGATGCAAAGGATGGAGGATTTAGTTGCAATCTTGTAAACTAGAATGGAATATAGACCCAAACCCCAACACTCCTATGGTGTTTCAAATGCTCAAAGTGCATCAATAGGCTCAAAAATTGTCTTCACCTTAATCAGGTGTTTCCTCCACCTCCACATACATCAAATAACTTCAACTAACATGTCTCTAAGGTTTTCAAACGCTCAACTCATCAACTGATACAAAAACCCAAATCTAGCCCTTCACTAGGCCTAGTCTCCTAGTAGCCAGCTGGACTATTTTTGGCTCTTTTAACACACATTTCCAAAAACACAAACTAGTGTTATGACTGATTTAGATACCCAATATCAACCTCTATCAACACCCAAAATATTTCCTATGGTTTCTTTGGAGCAAATCATTCAAAAAACCGCTGTCCCTAGTCACCGTGAGGGCTAATTAGGTCACTTTTGTGAAGGAAGTACCCTCCAAACTCACTTTCAGGCTTAACCCTTTCATAAAATCTCTTTTTATGGTCTCAATCCATGGATTTTCTAGGTTTTAAGTCTTGGTTGCACTCCTAGATACCCAAACTCCAAAAACCTCACTAAATCCACCTTACAACTAGGGCTTTCTCAAAATCGCACCTCCAATCACTTCTGAGGCTCAACTAAAGTTCAAACACCTTAACAATGGTGTGTCTAGACACTTCAATGCATAAAATACCCCCCTTGTTAAAGTATATTCTTTGGTGCTACACCCTAGCCTTCATTTTCACTCATTTTCAATCCCTTTCTTGTATTTTTAGTCACTTTCCATGGTGTAAACCTACACTCTTCATTCCTTCCTATCAATCAAAGGTTAGGAAACTATTTTACATGTTATTAGGCATCCACCCTATGAGAATCATACCTTTACATTCAATAGAATGGATCCATACATGCTTGGAAACTCACAAAATTAGTGAGAAATCACTAGTTTTCCTGGGATAGTCAACAATAAAACAAAAATGATATCTTTTCAGAAATTCTAAATGTTTTAGTCATGTAAATAATAGTCTATGGAGTCCCTAAAACATAATAATATCAGCCCCTTCACTTAGCAATGCAAGAAAAACATGAAAACACAAGATTTTGATAGCAAATAAAGAGGTTTTTTATTGATTTTCTGGAACAGTCCATACAAATCCATACCAGCATCATCCAACCACACAAAAATGACATAAGAGACTTTATAAGTCCTTCCCCAACCAACTCCAACTGATCCCCAACTGATTAGAATGATTAAAGTGCTTAAACAAGTCATAATCTACTTTCCCTCCAAAACTGGAACTAACTGTTGGAAATCAAGTTTTTAAATTTAAACTTCATTTGTAATGCTTCAATCAACTAAAACCTATCAAATCAATGGGTTTTAGTCATGATATGATCATTTAAAGCATATCAGACCCTTATTCAACCTATCTAGACTCCTAGGCATCATTTGCCCAATTACATAGCATTTTCGTCCTTAGGCTTTTATTAGGACCTTTAGGACTTCTATACAATTTATTAAATTCATCATTACAATAGGCAATTATAGGCTTCAATACATTCCAATTGACTTGATTTGCTTCATGATTCCACCCTTGCATCTTCTTGGTCTTCTTAGTCTTGTAGGTTTGCTAGGGTGCTCCTGCACCATACTCCCCACCAATTAAAATACTCCTATCCCAAGAGTGATGTTGCTACTTCCAAACATCAGATTGTTTTTGGCTCCTTACAAATCCTGATTGAGGGATGAAATAATCCTCGAAAGTCACCTTCTTTCTGCTTCTCAAACATGAAGTCACATCACACATTAGATTAGAAACAAAACTTGTATTTTGTTGCTCTTGTTTAGGACATTGCTACTCATAACCAGTCTGTACATTTTCTCTTCTTTGATCCACTTGTTGTATCTGCAACTTCTCTTTCACATCCACATATCCCTGCTCAACAATAGGACATTTTACTGAACCAACTTGCACAAAAGATATATCCCATAAATCATCATGAAGAGGACTATTCTTCCTCATAGTCTGCTGCAAATTAATATCTTCCTTCCAACCAGTATCTTCTTATCTTTCAACGTACCTTATCATTGGTAAATGCTCCCCAAAACATATTATAGGATTCTCTTTCAAGACCCCCAAAGGTAAAGGATTCAACTTATATTTCTAACCATCTTTATGAACTAAATATGTGCTATCAAAACCATCATGTATTGTTCTTCTACTATGTTGCCAAGGTCTTCCTAATATCAATTGTGCACAAGTCATAGGAACCACATCACATAATACCTTTTCTTGATATGGACCAATAGAAAAATTCACATAAGCCTTCAAACTAGCCTCTACATGCTGTTGTTGGGTAACCCAAGTGGCCTTGTAGGGATTAGGATGGTCAAATGGTACAATTCCTAACTTGGTTATCATATCAAGAGACACAAGATTACTATGTGATCTTGAATCAATGATTACCTTACATATCTTTCCTTTGCATAAACAAGTAGTTCTGAAGATTGTTACCTTTGGTTCTTGCTGAAGTTTCTCACCTTGCCTTACCATCAAGAAGTCACCTTCAAGGATAGGGTCTGCTCTCTTTGATTCTTCTTGCTTCTCATCTTCTTGTACCATATTCACTCTTCTATCTCTGCCTTGATCTGATTCAATCCACTTAGGACATCTGAATGATTGGTGCCCAATCTCATTGCAATGAAAACACTTACCTATAAAGATTCCACTTCCTCTTCCTCCTCTAAATCTGCCACCTCTATGGTTGTATCCTCCTCTTGGTTCTGAAAAACTTTCTTTGCCTTTCTCATTGCTGCCTTGCCCTTGATCTCTATTACCTCTTCCTCTATTAGAAATGCCTCCTCTTCCACCATTACCTAATCTTTCTTGTTTTCTTTTCACCTTCTCTTATGCTCTAATTGCCAACTGATAACATTCACCTATTGTTTTTGGTATTTGTAGACCAGTCTCATCTTGCAAATTAAATCTTAAGCAATTTATATACTTGGCTACTTTCTCATCTTCTTCCTCATATCCTCCTCTGATACTAAGCTTGTGAAATTGCTCAGTATAAGCCATTACATCCATCTCTTTTTGCTTCAGATTCTGTCTCATCCTCTTCACATGAATGGTATAATCAGATGGTAGGAACTGCTCTTTCATCAAACTTTTCATTCTTGACCATGTAGACACTTTTTTTAATCCTCTTGCCATCCTATCATTCTAAAAACTAGTCCACCATGTCAATGTTGTACCTTTCAACTTAGTCTTTGCAAATTTCACTTTCTTCTCCTCTTCCATTTCTTCAAAGTCAAAATAGTTATCCAAGGCATCAAGCCATCTTAACACCTCTTCACTATCCATCTTCCCCTGATAGATAGGAAAATCAATATGACTCTTACCTCCACTACCTTGTACTACCTTCAACAATTTAACAAATCTCTTTTCTTCAAGGTCCTCTTTGTCATTTGTTCATTGCTCTTGGTCTGCTATCTCATTCACTTCTTCTTTATCATTGCCTTCTATGTTGTCTTGCTCTTCTCTTCTTCTATTCCTCTCAAGGTTATCTATCCTTGATTGCATAGCTTCTCTCTCCCTTCTCCATTGTCTTTCTTCTCTTGCCTTAGCCTGCTCTCTCGCTGCATCTTGTTCCCTTCTTTCCCTTCTTTCCCTTTCTAGGATTTCCTTCAATTCTTCTAGTTCTCTTGCCAACTGATTCTTAGGTACCATAACTAACTTTAACAAACCTGCCCCAAATATTTTAATGATGCTTTAATACCACTTGATCCAGAGGATGGAGGATTTAGTTGTAATCTTGCAAACTAGAATGGAATATGGACCCAAACCCCAACACTCCTATGGTGTTTCAAATGCTCAAAGTGCCTCAACAGGCTCAAAACTTGTCTTCACCTTAATCAGGTGTTTCCTCCACCTCCACATAAATCAAATAACTTCAAATAACATGTCTCTAAGGTTTTCAAACACTCAACTCATCAACTGATACAAAAACCCAAATCTAGCCCTTCACTAGGCCTAGTCTCCTAGTAGCTGGCTGGACTGTTTTTGGCTCTTTTCACAGACATTTCCCAAAACACCAAACAATATTATGACTGATTTAGATACCAAATATCAACCTCTATCAACACCCAAAATATTTCCTATGGTTTCTTTGGAGCAAATCATTCAAAAAACCGTTGTCCCTAGTCACTGTGAGGGCTAATTAGGTCACTTTTGTGAAGGAAGTACCCTCCAAACTCACTTTCAGGCTTAACCCTTTTGTACAGTCTCTTTTTATGGTCTCAATCCATGGATTTTCTAGGTTTTAAGTCTTTGTTGCACTCCTAGATACCCAAACTCCAAAAACCTCACTAAATCCACCTTACAACTAGGGCTTTCTCAAAATCGCACCTCCAATCACTTCTAAGGCTCAACTAAAGTTCAAACACCTTAAAAATGGTGTGTCTAGACACTTCAATGCATAAAATACCCCCCTTGTTAAAGTAGATTCTTTGGTGCTACACCCTAGCCTTCATTTTCACTCATTTTCAATCCCTTTCTTGTATTTTTAGTCACTTTCCATGGTGTAAACCTACACTCTTCATTCCTTCCTATCAATAAAAGGTTAGGAAACTATTGTACATGTTATTAGGCATCCACCCTATGAGAATCATACCTTTACATTCAATAGAATGGATCCATACATGCTTGGAAACTCACAAAATTAGTGAGAAATCACTAGTTTTCCTGGGATAGTCAACAATAAAACAAAAATGATATCTTTTCAGAAATTCTAAATTTGTTAGTCATGTAAATAATAGTCTATGGAGTCCCTAAAACATAATAATATCAGCCCCCTTCACTTAGAAATGGAAGAAAAACATGAAAACACAAGATTTTGATAGCAAATAAAGAGGTTTTTTATTGATTTTCTGGAACAGTCTGTACAAATTCATACCTACATCATCCAACCACACAAAAATGACATAGGAGACTTTATAAGTCCTTCCCCAACCAACTCCAACCAATCCCCAACTGATTAGAATGATTAAAGTGCCTAAACAAGTCATAATCTACTTTCCCTCCAAAACTGGAACTAATAGTTGGAAATCAAGTTTTTAAATTTAAACTTCATTTCTAATGCTTCAATCAACTAAAACCTATCAAATCAATGGGTTTTAATCATGATATGATCATTTAAAGCATATCAGACCCTTATTCAACCTATCTAGACTCCTAGGCATCACTTGCCCAATTACATAGCATTTTGGTCCTTAGGCTTTTATGAGGACCTTAAGGACCTTTATACAATTTATTAAATTCATCATTACAATAGGCCATTATAGGCTTCAATACATTCCAATTGACTTGATTTGCTTCATGATTCCACCCTTGCATCTTCCTAGTCTTCTTAGTCTTGTAGGTTTGCAAGGGTACTCCTACACCATTATGGCTAAGTTTAAGGATAGCTGGATATGGCATAGGAGACTCTACCATGTAAACTTTGACAGATAATCCTTTGTGTAGAGAGTATCAACTAAGGAAAATGTCTTCCTCAACCTTCAAAGGTAAATCTTTCATTGCAGATAATTTACTTGATCTTGTGCATGCTGATTTGTGTGGTCTTATGAAAACTAGGAGTATGCAGGGAGATAGGTATTTAATGATTCTTACTGATGATTGCTCAAGCATGATGTGGGTCACATTCTTGAAGGACAAATCTGAAGCTTCTAGAAAGTTCAAAGCCTTTTGAGCACTTGTAGAAAAAGAAAGCTGTAAGAGGATTAAGTGCTTAAGAATTGATCAAGAAGGAGAATTCACTTCTGGTGAATTCAACAAATACTGTGAAGAGAATGGCATCAAGAGGCAACTGTCTACCCCTCAGACTCCACAACAAAATGGCCTAGCAGAAAGAAACAACTGGACTATGGTTAAAGCAGCTAGAACTATGTTGATCCAAGGAAAGGTTGGTCACACTTTTTGGAGAGAAGCGGTGAGCACTAGAGTCTACACAATGAACCGGGTACTCATCAAAAAGGGTGAGGACAAAACACCTTATGAGTATTGGACCGGTAAGAAACCAGTGGTAAGCTACTTCCGAGTGTTTGGTAGTAAATGTTATATCAAGAGGAGTGAACATTAGAGCAAGTTTGATGCTAAATGTGATGAGGGAATATTCCTAGGGTATTCCACAAAGAGAAAAGCTCTCAAATGTTTCAACAATAGGACTCAAAGAATTATTGAAAGCATCAATGCTAGAATTGATGAATTCTCTGAGAAATATGAGGAAACCGATAGTGGGCAAGTAGGAGGTGAACTAGTGGTAACCTTCTAGGAACCAGTTGAAAAACAACCAAGCACCAGTAATAGTGCTCCTACACTGGTGGATGCTAATGCTGATGAAGATGAGGATGAAGAAGAAAAGCAAGAGGAAACAACTAGGATCATTCCTAGGTATGTAAAGATGAATCATGATCCAAAGTAGATCATAGGAGACAAGGATGCAATAATTCTTACAAGAAGAAAGACCAGAGAAAATTCTTACATGATCTCTGAATTTGAGCCTAAAACATTCAAAGAGGCACATAAAGATGAAGACTGGATCAAGGCAATGGAAGAGGAACTTGACCGGATAGAAAATAATGGTACATGGTCATTGGTACCCAGACCAAAGCATAAAAATGTCATTGGCACCAAATGGGTTTTCAGAAATAAGTTGAATGAAGATGGCTCAGTGGTTAGAAACAAAGCCAAATTGGTGTGTAAAGGATATGCCCAAGAATAAGGAGAAGACTATGGAGAAACCTTTTCTCTAGTAGCCAGATTGGAAGGAGTTCGTATGCTTCTTGCATATGCAGCATTCAAGGGATTCAAGGTATATCAAATGGATGTAAAGTCTACATTCCTGAATGGAATACTAGAAGAGGAGGTGTATATAGAGCAACCAAATGGTTTTGTCCTATCAGAAGACAGTGACATGGTGTGTAGGCTACATAAGGCCTTGTATGGACTAAAGCAGACACCTAGAGCATGGTATGAATTCTTGCACTCCCATCTTGTGAAGATTGGATTTGAGAGAACAAGTGAGGATAGTAATATCTACCTAAAGTCAGAAGGAGACCAGATTCTAATCTGTGAGGTATTTGTTGATGACATAATCTTTGGAGGAGATGACAAGATGAGTCATGATTTTGCAGATGAGATGAAAAAGGAGTTTGAGATGTCACTTATAGGGGAGATTAAGTTCTTCATTGGACTATAGATTCAACAAATGAAAGATCGAATCTTTATCACTCAGTCCAAATATGTCAAAGAGGTGTTGAAGACCTTTGGCATGGAAGACAACAAACCAGTTGGTACACCAATGGTGACCGGTTGTAAATTATCCAAAGAGGATGACTCAGGGTTGGTAAATGAGAAGGAATATCAATCAATGATTGGTAAATTGCACTATGTAGTACATAGTAGACCGGACATTGCACATGCAGTGGGCATTGCTGCACAGTTCCAGAAAAGCCCAAGAGAATCCCACTTGGTAGCAGTCAAGCGGATTCTAAGATATCTGAAGGGAACTATTGACTATGGATTATGGTATCCATACTTTAACGATTTCAACCTAAAAGTGTTTACAAATGCTGACTGGGCTGGTAATGTGGACAACCAGAAGAGCACAACCGGTGGTGCATTCTTTCTTGGTGGAAGACTAGTGTCATGGATGAGTAAGAAATAGAGTTGTATCTCTCAGTCTATAGTAGAAGCGGAGTATGTTGCAGCATTTATGAACTGCACCCAGACAATTTGGATGAAGCATGTATTAAATGGCTTCAAAATTCCTGTATCTGAACTGATAAGTATATTTTGTGACAACACAAGTGCGATTAACATCTCCAAGAATCTGGTTTTATGTTCTAGAACCAAGCACTTTGAGCTTAAATATCATTTCTTAAGGGAAAAGGTTCAAAACAAAGAAGTTGTACTGGAACATGTTTCCAGTAAGGAGTAGGTAGCAGACATATTCACCAAGCCTCTACTGAAGGCTACCTTTACCTATTTGAGAGGTGAATTAGGGGTGCTACCCCTTCAAGAGGTGAACTAAAGGTGTGTGCTCCACATCAGTCAAGACTTACATTGATATATTTTTCTCAGGATTGGTGTGTTGAAGGATGCTACTCCTTAGGGGGAGTAGCATAGTAGAACATAGATGGTTATGCCTTCACTTTGGCATTGTTGTCAAAGGGGGAGAAGATGTGAAGTGGAGAAGATATCTGCACTATTGGGGGAGAAGATGTAAAGCTCAAAGATATCTTTGTATATTGCCATCAATTCCAAAGGGGGAGATTTTTAGCATATGTACAGAGTATGTTGACATGATGATATTGTATGTTGTCATTGATGTCAATATGATGAAGAGTGAACCGATATATTGAAGTAAGCACTTGCAAGAGAATTGGTATATGTGAAAAAGTGAAGCGATATGTTTGTCCAAGTGAAATGGTATGTTGAAATGTGAATCAATATATGTTGAAATGTGAACTAGTATATGTGAAAAAGTGAACCGGTATATGTTAACAAGTGAAGCGGTATGCTTGTCCAAGAGAACCGGTATGTTGGAATGTGAACTGGTATATATAATGTTTTGTATCAAGGTTTCATATGGTATGACAACCGGTTGGTAGTCTTAGCTTCAGGGTTTTCGGTTGAAGTGTTCTATGACTATGTGATTCAACTGATGACAATGTGTGTTGTGCTAGCATTGTAATGAAGAATAGATTGTGTTTCCACGTCAGCTCTATGCACATGAAGGATCTTGCATGAAGGAGATTGATCCTATCTACCTCAGGAATGTGTGAAGTCTTTGCAAATGGTGGAGAACATGTGATGGGTTATTGCCTCCAAGATGCGGTGAAGAATGAACAATGGAGAACATCTTTAGATCTGCTCAAGACCCTTGTATTCAAAGCAAAGTATTCAATGGTTAGGATTGAACTGATTGAATTGCTTAACCTAAATGTTTAGGGTTTAGGGTTTATGCTACCGACCTATCTATTTCCTATAAGGTCGATGTTGTTTTTCATGTTGAGGTTGTTGGAAAATGTTGTGTGTGTATCTAAGTTCAAAGATATGTGATTCTTTCTAGACCAAATATGAGAATAGATACCTGCAGAGTGTGAGTGCAGAAGGAAGGAACTGAAGCAGATCTATATTGGCATTGAGTATTATTACCAAATCATTGTAATACCTGTTGACCTCTAACCACTTCCACAGTTGGAAAATCCCTTAACAGGGTAGCTTTAACCGGCTTGTTGTAAATCCTTTAACAGGGTGACTCAAAATCATTGAGTTCTAAAAATCCTCTAACAAGGTAACCTTTAACTAGGTTTAACCCTTAACTGGGTATGTTAGCCATCCCTTATCTGGGTGATCCCTAGTAGGATCAGTTCCTAATAGAACCTATTGTAAAGTCTTTAACTAGACTAGGCTCCTAACAAAGATGACTTCAAAAGGGTTCAAAGAACAGCTTGTGGGTATTCATCCCCACCATGGTTTTTCCTAGTTGGGTTTCCACGTGAAAAATATGTGTGTTATGTGTGAGGCTTTTCATATGATGCTTTGTTATTCTTTGTTAAGTAGTAAAGCATGTTGAACCTGTAATTCTTTACATTTCTGTTAAAGTATTACTAGTGTATGCATATGGGTGAATTGGAAATAAGATGTTAGATTGTGTGGAAAGCTGAGTTATTGGTTTATGTCTTTCACTATTCTTAACCAGTAGTAATCTGGTTTAGACCAATGTTAATGCTTGCCAGTCAAAGGGCAGGGTTCTCAGTCTAACTGGTTCAGGGAAAACTATTTTTACCAGTACTAGTTCACCCCCCCTCTCAGTACCAGTTTGGTACTAACTGTTCATCATTGATTCATTAGTCAGTGTGACTAGATCAATATTCTATACCAGTGCATTTTGTATAGGTTCATTTGTGATTATCTCAACTGTCAATTCAGAGTCTATAGATCTTGAATTTATTCTAAAGTGTTCATCTATCTTCGCATTTACACTCTTAATGATTTTATGCAATCTTTTATTAAAACATCTATATGATTTTCTCTTAGATGAATAACCAATAAATATTCCTTCATCACTTCTAGGATCAAATTTACCAATATACTCATCTCTCCTAATGCAACATTTGCTTCCAAATATTCTTAAGTACTTAAGAGTAGGAATATTGCCAAACCATAGTTCATAGGGTGTCTTACTGGTTTCACCTTTGATGTGAACTTTGTTGAAAGTGTAAACCAATGTATTCACTGCTTCTCTCCAATACACATGAGGTAGATTTTCTTTTGATATAATGCTTCTAGCTACATCCAGAATAGTTTTGTTCTTCCTTTCCACAACTCCATTTTGCTAAGGTGTCCGAGGTGCTGATAGTTGTCTTCTAATTCCATTGACTTCACAAAATGTATTGAACTCCTTAGATGTAAATTTTACCTCCTTGATCTAATCTTAAACATTTGATTTTCTTACTGGTTTCATTCTCTACAAGTGCCTTGAATTATTTGAATTTCCCAAAAGCTTCTGATTTTTCCTTGAGAAAAGTAACCCAACACATTCTAAAATAATCATCAATGATTAGAATAAAGTATCTATCTCCCTATAGACTTCTTGTTCTTTCCAGACACAACATAAGTCAATATGAATTAAATCAAGAACATCATTGGTTTTCTCAGAAATACTCTTTAAAGTTCTTCTAACTTGCTCTCCCATTTGACATTCCTTACATACCAAATTATAAGGTTTTATAATCTTAGGTAAATCTCTTACTGCCTTAGATGAACTAAACTTTACAATGCAATTAAAATTCACATGACAAAGTCTTTTATTCCATAACCAACTTTCATCAATATGTGCAATCAAGCATGTCTTTTCATTGTTATTCAAATGAAAGATATTACCTCTAGTCTGATTACCAATTGCAATCTCCAAACCAAATATATTCATGATTTTGCATTTACCATTCTTGAATTGTAATTGAAATCCTTTTTCAACTAATTGACCAACACTCAAAAGATTATGCTTCAAACCTTCACCATAATAAACATTGCCAATATTGTGCTTACCATCAAAAGATATAGTACCTTTTCCTCTGATCAAACAAGCTTTGTCATCTCCAAATCTTACTAGACGTCCATTATATTCCTGAAAAGATAAGAATTTACTTTTATCACTAGTCATATGATGTGAACATCTGGAATCTATAATCCATTCATCCTTTTCTTCAATTTTAGCTGCCAGGGCCTGCTCTACTAGTGGAACAATAGGTGCCAGTTGATCTTCTGTTATTGCAACAAAATCTCATCCATTGTCTGTCAGTTCTTCATTAGAATCATCAGTAACTCCTTCATCAGCATAGTAACAAGATTTGTCTCTATTCTTCTTAAATCTGTATCTCTGATATTCAGTGTTAGGCTTATATGTTCTTTTAGCTTCTTCTCTCAATCTTGCATGCCTATCAGGACATCTAGATGCCATATGACCAATTTTATTGTAGTTAAAACATTTAAAGGCTACTTTACCTTCATACTTACTTCAAATAGGACCTTTAGGCATTTTCCTTGCAAATAGTGTTTCATGTTCTTCCAGTTCTTCATTTTCCCTCCTAATGTCTTCAAGTTCTCTTGCATAAAGTGCTTTCCAATCAGATTTATCAATTGATGATGAAGATGCTATAGATGATGATTCTTTGAAGGCTAAAACTATTTTAATTTTAGCAACAAGGCCAAATTCCTCGAGCTCAAATGCTGAAAGTTTTCCAAGCAAGGTATCTTTAGCTACTGATGTAATAGGCATTGTTCTGAACTCATTAATAGTAGTTACTTTCATTTTTTATGTCGATGGCAATGCTCTTAAAACTTTATAAATAATTTCATCTTCACTTAAGGAACCTCCACAACATTGTATTCCTAAAACAATTTCATTAACCCTTTCCATAAAAGAAAAAATTCTTTCATATTCTTCCATTTTCAAATTTTCATACCTGACCCGGAAGCCTTCAAGTTTTGCAATTTTGATAGTGGAATCTCCTTCATTCAATTTTTCCAATTTATCCCAAATAGCTTTAGCAGTAGATCGGTCTGATAATCTCATGATTTTCTGATCTAACAAAGTACTCAAAAGTGCTTCTCTTGATTTGGAATCATTCTCTTAATCCTTACTCAATGTAGGTGGATTAGGTTGACCTGGTGTACGACCAACATAGTCATTCTGTATAACATCCCATATGTCTTTTCCAATGTAATTCAAATGTGTCTCCATTATGATCTTCCATATACCATAGTTAGTTTCATCAAGTTTTGGACTGTCCTTCCTAAAATAGTTAGTTGCCATAGAATCTCCTCAAGTTGTTAAACTTATACAAAAAGAGGACTTGGCTCTAATACCAATTGTTAGGACCCAGAGGCAACTGAGAGGGGGGGGTGAATCAGTTGTTTATTAATTTTAACCCAAATACAACTTAATCAAACTTGATACTTAATACTGGTAAACCAAACTTAATGTTGGTTAATAGATTAACAGTTAATAAATACCGATGAAGCTTAATGGATGAAACAAAAGGAGAAACAACATCCACAACACATAACACAAAGATTTGTACATTGAAACCTTGTAAGGAGAAAAAATAGGGTGGGAAACCTTACCCACAGTTAGATGATACTACTACAAATAATATGTGTGTACAAATGGGGTCTGCACATGCCGAAAGGCCAACTGCCTAGAGTTCACTACTCAATCACAAGAATGGGAGTCACACTGACTACAATTGGATGATTAAATATAATGATAATGTACTACACAAAGTAGCATCTTCAATGCTGGATTCAGTATTTGTTAAGCTCTGATTATCTCCTTCAAACCTTCCTTGAATCTTCAAATGATTTTTGTGTGAGTAGCTTTGCTTATATTTGCATATACTGAATATCACAATCTTACCATACCATATTACATACCATTTTTTAATCTCACAAATGAGATCTTACATATATACCAAAACCTAAGACCAAATGTCTAGGTCGGCTCACTAAGAATATTACAATTAAATCAATTACAACTAGTAAGTCAAGATGCAATGCATCATGTCGGCTCAATCAATAATACCAATTGATAAAATCATCTTCATAACGTGTTGTGATAATCTGGAATAGATAACGCATTATGGCCCATTACCTAGACCAATTTGCCGGTAACAACAAATATATCAACCTGATTAGACCAATAAAAAAATCACCAAAACCAAGTGTCAAAACCATATCTTTGACATAACCAAGTGATCTTCAGATGATAACAAGTCATCCTCAGTGTTGGTGAACAATATAACCTATCAGTGAACCAAATACCCATGACTGTGCATAAGTCACTAAACTTGCCGATGAACATTGCCAAAGATCTCCAGAAGGATAAGTGTTGATAAGTGTTTACATCAATGACAAAACCAATGCAACATATCCATAATACCAACATCTTTATGTAATGTACTTTTTTTTTTCAATAAGCAGCAAGATGTAATACAAATTAATATTAACTCTAAAATGCAAGATGTCATGCAGTTTAATATTAACTCTAAAATCTCTATTTATTTTTCCTTTGTATCTGAACTATAGACTTAAGAAAATATTTCATTTATATTTAAAAGTGATTACTCTATTAACATTTAACTCTGCATTTCTGTGAGCTCCACCCGAGTTTCAGAAAGCTCCACTTCATCCAAGAGTCCAGAGCCATCTAATTTCCCCTCCTCAACCTTTGGGCTGGAAAAAATGATGGTTGTGGAGGAGGTCAACAGCGTGAAAGAGGAGGAGGAAACCAACCTGGCGGAGCTAGAGAAAAAAATGGAGGCCCTCTCTAACAATGTGCAGGTGATCACCACCAGACTGGAGGCGACGAAGTCCAAGATGCACGATGTTTCCAAATTTTCTCTGAATGTTATGTGATGCTCGACTACTGGTTTGTGTCTCATGTAGGAAAGCATGACCAAAGGGAAAGGCAAGGAGGATGAGGACTACAAAGACCTGTTCAAATTCCTCACTAAGGAATGGCTAGAAAGCTACTCCCTAAGAAGAGCCATGGGAAAAAGAAATAATCTTCTGCATGTGGAGAATTTCTAGTTTTTTGTCTATATCTAGTAGCTGTTGGGTGGATAAGGCTAGTTTATGCTTTTGTTTATACTTCTCTATTTATTGCCCTACATGGCAAATGGCTAAAACTCTGATTAGTAATACTTTATCTTTATTAAACTCTTGTAGAATGTTTTTTGTTTTTCATAGAGGCAAAAGGCTGCTACTATGTTGATTATCTATGGATAGTGGTTCTGCCACTGACCTTCTAATTGTTCCTATGGGTTAGCCCCCTCATTTTTTGCTGCTTTTAATATAAATAACATTTAACTCTACATTTCTTTTTCAATAACACTTAGAAACAGAATATAATATCATTCTAAATCTCTTTTTTTTTCAAGTAACTATATTACTTAAAGAAATAATCCAAAAATGTAATCTTCTCCTTGCAAGAATATATACTTCAAAATAAATACATCTTTATTACATGGCAAAACAAATCCAATAGTTACATTTAGTACATCATAGTTTCTTTTATACAAATAGGTAAATAACAAAATCTAGCCTCTCATTTCTACTAAATGAGGGCTTGCCAAATACATGAATTTTATTTTTGCAACTAAATACAAATAAACAATAGGATCAACCATAGCTTCCTTTCCAATCTTTCTCCCAAGAAAACCTATAATAAAAACTTGTAGGTTGTGACTGTGGAGGCTCACCTCCCAACCTAGGCTTACTGGAAGCCACCCCCGAGCTAGGAGAACCAAGGCTAAATGGGTGACACTCAAGCATAAATACATAAGCAAGAGGGAACACAACACAAACACTCCCAACCCAAGGATGATCAAAGTCACTTAGTGACTATAACTTGAGGGGTGAAGGTGGACCAAATACCTAGAGGAGAAATCTGCAAGTAGGATAACAAGATGCCATTGTGAGGCTACCAAGTAGAATACCCACAAGTTTCAAACTTGTCCCAACAAATCCTTATATCCCCCAAGGCATACAAGCCATCAAAACTCCCCTTATGACCCCCATTGCATAAATAAAACACTATGCAACAAAGGTCCCATAATCCCTTGTGTATTGCTCTCTTCCAAAGAGAGTCTCTACACTCTTAGGCTATCAAACAACCCTTCACCCCAAGGCCACTCTACCCTCCCAAGGGTGATTTTGGCCTTGAAAACTCCCCAAAAAATAAACATGAAACAACAAAACAAAATCACAAGAAGAACACATATTTTTCAAAACAACAAGAAAACAACCAAAAGCACAACTCATACATTCATTCATACACAAAGCAAAACATAAAAATAAGTAAACAACCAACCTTAAATCCTGCAAATGGATGAATAAGAGTTGTAGAAGAGTTGCCCAAAACCACTATCTTTTCCTTCACATGACTTAGCCAAAACTTCCAAAAAAACCAGTTTCCCAAGAAAATTTGTCTCAGAAAATGGAGAGTAAGTGATCAAACTTCTCCCTCCCAAACCATTCCCTAAGAAGACACTCCTCACTCTTTCCAATCCTCTTGGGAAGGGTGAGGGATGTTTATAGGTTGGTCTTCCCAAAACCTTACAAACTATCTAGCCAAGGCACCTCAAAAAGGTAAAAGGAATGGGGAACAACAATGTCACTCATGAGGAAGGTTGTCTAACCTTGGTAGGATCCTCAAAAGTTGAAATTTGGCCAACTTGGAAAACTCAACTTTTGGGGTGACTAAACAATCCTTAGGGAGTGGACACATGCCTAGATTTGGCCTTCATCCATAGGTACATCATATGGCCCACTAAAAATGTCCCTAACTTGATCTTAAGAGTTAGTTTAACTCTCTAGAAACTCACCCAAAGTTTACCTATGCGTCAACCCTAAGTTGATCACCCTAAGTTGATCTTTCCAATGGCTCCATATCCAAGACTTTCTTGGGACCATACTAGGATAATTGAAAAACATGCATTGGTAAAACAAATTCCTTCCAAGGGACATGTCATTGCCAACTCACTTTACAACACATGTGTCAAGTGACACCACAAAAATTACACATCACTAAAATACACATGGCAATGTCCCTTTTTTTGAATTAATAAATTAAACAATTTTCAAATTAAACACACATCCAAGCATAAACATTTACAAATTAAAACACATTAACAAATGAGGTGTTGTCTCTCCAAATAGACAACCGTTGGTTTCACAAATGCACATAGGTTTAGGCTTGATTCTCTAAATAGTTTCCATGGTCACATGGAATAATTTTTCTACACATCTCACTTTGCACATTAGTAATTCCAAAAATCACATATAATATTATCATATGAAAAGAATACAATTCAGACATTGCATAAAATAATCTTATAACATCCACATAAAATAATCTACTAAATGGCATCATCATAATCATCATGAAATTAAATCATTTATAGAGCATTCATCCATAATTTCTATCATCAAAATAAAGTACTGCAAATCAAAGTAAATGACATAATCATATCAATGTTATCCAAACACTGGATCATATAAAATCTATGTCAATAATGCATCAAAATATAGTATCAATAATACGTCTAATATGAAAATAACTAAAATGCTATGATGGCTCGAGGTAGGACCTCACATGTTACACCTTATAATCCAACATCTAGCAATCCTCCTCTAGAAAAGTTGAATAAGGAGCTTGAGAATGATTGTAGAGAAAGAGAAACCCTCTTGTATGCACTTTCTGATCTGCAAATAATGGGATTAACTGACAAATCATCTTCAAAGGTTATATGGGATAAGTTGGAGACTCTTAATGAAGGTGAACCTACTATTAAGATTTCTAAACTTCATGTTTACAAGGTGATATATAAAAATCTGAAGATGGAAGAAAATGGAAGGATTACTGCATTCATGGAAAGGATAAATGAGATTGTTATGGGAATTCAATATTGCGGTGGAACTCTAAGTTAAGATGAAATTGTTTCTAAAGTTCTGAGAGCCCTACCACTAGCTAAAAAGATGAAGGCTACTACTATTAATGAATTGAGAACAATGGCTAATACATTTGTCAACAAAGATATCTTGGTTGGGAAATTATCTGTTTTTGAGCTTGAACAATTTGGACCTTCCGGAGTTGTGAATTCTGAAGCTTCTTTTCATGCATCTGCATCATCAACCGATAAGCATGATTGGAAATCTTTATATGCAAAGTAATTGGATGATATGAAGAGAGAATATAATGATTTTGAGCAACTTGAAGCACTATTTGATAGAAGAGTACCTAAAGGATGGATAGGAAGTAAGTATGAAGGAAAATAACCTTTTAAATGTTTTGCATGTAATAAGATTGGTCATTTTGCATCTAGATGTCCTGAAAGGAATTCAAGATTTGAAGAAAGAGTTAGAAGATATTTAAGCCTAACCCTAGATATCAAAACAAGTATAAGTATAGGAAAAACAAAGATAAATCATGCTACATAGCGGATGAGGAAGGTGTGACTGACTTTGATGATGAACCGACAAAATACTCTACTAGTGGTTCTAGCAATGGGAAGGAATGGGTGTTCTTGGCTATCAAGGATGTTTCAACATTGGAAGAGAATATACCTAAAGAGAAGGCACTTGCTTCTAAAATTGAAGATAAGGATGAATGGGTAATTGACAGTGGATATTCACATCATATGACTAGAGATAAAAAGAAGTTTCTATCTTTGCAAGAATTTGATGGTTGCCTGGTTAGATTTGGAGATGACAAAGCATGCATGATCAAAGGAAAGTGAACTATATCATTGTATGGTAAGAACAATACTAATAATGTTTATTTTATTGAAGGTTTGAAGCATAATCTTTTGAGTGTAGGATAATTGGTGGATAAGAGATTTCAATTACAGTTCAAAGATGGAAAATGCAAAATCATTAATAGATCTGGTTTGGAGATTGCAATCGGTACACAAAGAAAAGGTAATATATTTCATTTGAATTCTAGTGATAAGACACGTTTGATTGCACAAATTGATGAGAGTTGGCTATGGCATAAGAGACTATGTCATGTGAATTTTGATTGCATTGTAAAGATCAGTTCAACTAAGGCAGTTAGACATATACCTAAGATTGTGAATCCCTATAATCCAGTATGTAAAGAATGTCAAATGGTAAAATAGGTCAGAACCTCTTTTAGGAGAGGCCGTGTCATGAATTTTCATTGCATTGTAAATATTAGTTCAACTAAGGTAGTTAGAGATATACCTAAGATTGTGAATCCCTATAATCTGGTATTTAAAGAATGTCAAATGGGAAAACAGGTCAGAACCTATTTTAGGAGTATACAAGATAAATCTAATGATGCTCTTGATCTTATTCATACTGATTTGTGTGGCCTTGCTAGAGTTAAAAGTTTTCAAGGTGATAGATATTTTATGCTAATCATTGATGATTATTCTAGAATGATGTGGGTTACTTTTCTAAGGGATAAATTTGAGGCTTTTGAAAATTTTAAAATATTTAAGGATAAAGTGGAAACTGAGATGGGATTGAATATTAAATGTTTGAGGTCAGATCATGGTGGAGAATTCACATTCAATGAGTTTAATAACTTTTGTGAGAAGCATGGTATAAAGAGATAATTTTTTGCTCCCTGGACACCTCAACATAATGGAGTTGTAGAAAGGAATAACATAGCTATCTTGGATGATGGAAGCTAATCTACCTCATATCTAGTACAAAGAATCAGTGAGCATAGTGGTTTATACATTCAAGAGAGTACATATCAAAGGAGAAACCGATAAGACACCTTATGAATTATGGTATGGCAATACACCTACAGTTAAGTATTTAAGAATCTTTGGTACTAAATGTTATATCAAGAGAGAAGATATCATTAGAAAATTTGATCCTAGATGTGACGAAGTCATATTTCTTGGTTATTATAATGAAAGAAAGGAATATAGATGTTATAACAAGAGATTGCAGAGAATTGTGGAGAGTGCTAATGTCAAGGTGGATGAGTTGAATAGAGATCAAATCAGAGTTTATAAGCAAGAAACAATGGTGGAAATGATTATATCTGAACCGGTAGCACCTTTATTGAAACAAAGTGTTGAACCAGTTACTTCAGCAATATCATTAAATTCAACAATAACTGAAGAACCGGGAAGAGTAACAGAGAGTTAGAAGACTCCTAGATATGCAAGATTGAATCATTCAGAAGATCATATCATTAGGGATAAGAACAATGGAGTGATTACAAGAAGAATACTAACAACTAATTAGGTATGTTTAATTTATCAAGTTGAACTGGTATCAATAATTGAAGCATGTTGTTTGAAGGCTATGGAAGAAGAATTATATCAGATTGAGAAGAATAACACGTGGACTTTAGTTCCCTAGCCTAAAAATAAGAATGTAATTGGAACTAAATGGTTTTTTAAGAATAAATTGAATGAGGATGGTCAATTTGTAAGGAATAAGACTAGATTGGTTTGTATAGGATATTCTCAGAAGGAAGGAATTGATTATGGAGAAACTTTTGCACCTGTAGCTAGGATTGAAGCTGTAAGATTATTTCTTGCCTATGTTGCCTATAAAAATTATAGGGTTTATCAGATGGATGTCAAGTGTGCATTTTTTAAGGGATCTTGATGAGGAAGTTTATATTGAGCAACCTAATGGTTGTTTACTTTCAGAAGATAAAACATGGTTTGCAGGTTAAGGAAAGCTTTATATGGATTGAAATAGGCACCTAGAGCTTGGTATGCAAGGTTGGATAAATATCTTTTGAAGCTTGGTTTTACTAAGGGTAATGCTGATAGTAATTTATATTATAAGATCATTGATGATGATATACTAATTATTGAAGTATTTGATGATGACATTATTTTTTGAGGTGAAGATAAGTTATGCATGAAATTTTCTAAAAATATGGAGAAGGAATTTGAAATGTCTATGATTGGGGAAATGAAATTCTTCTTAGGTTTGCAAATTAATCAAACTAATAAAGGTGTTTTCATCTAAAAAACTAAGTATGCTAGGGAATTGCTGAATAAATTTGGTATGGGAGATTCTAAATCAGTAATTACTCCTATGGTTACTAGTGAGAAATTGACAAGGAAAGATGTTTCTGCATTGGTGAATCCTACAAGATACAAATCTATGATTGGAGGTCTGCTTTATTTGACTCAGACTAGGCCTAACATAATGAATGTTGTTTGTATTGCATCTAGATATCAAAGTGATCCTAGAGGAAATCATGAGAGTGCGGTGAAAAGGATTTTTAGATACTTGCAAGGTACATCAAAATATGGTTTGTGGTACCCTAAGGATGATGAATTTACTTTATGTGCATATACAGATGCGGATTGGGCTGAAGATGTTGATGACTAGAAAAGTACTTTTGGTGGAGATTTCTTTCTTGGAAAGAAGTTGGTTTTATGGATCAACAAGAAATAGTCATGTACTTGTTTATCTATAGACGTCTAAAAATGGTCAACGCTTGCGGAGTCATACTTTAACATTTGCGCATTGCCTTATTTTAGGGTTTTTGCGTCGCATTAACATTTCTTCTATGTTGTACACTTGGTCTTTATCATTTGCAAACATCGAGTCCTTCTTCTGCATTCCTCATTTTTCTCGCTTTCGAATTTGGTCTTGTCGATAACAATCTTCAGTCATGATTTTGGTCGATCTTATCTTGTCACATCATGTGGCATGCTCATTTATTATCATTTTGGACATCATCAATCCTAATCGATGATGGAATTAGGGTTTTGTACTCTTGTCAATCTTGTCATCTTGCGATCGATTCATCATCGATCTTCGTCCTTATCAATCTTGTCATTTGGTGATCGATTTGTCATTGATCCTTGTCCTTATCAATCTTGTCATCTTGCGATTGATTCATCATCGATCCTTATCAACTTGTCAATCTTGTCATTTTGCGATTGATTCGTCATCGATCCTTGTCCTCTTCAATCATGTCAATTGGTGCCTATCAATTTGATCTCTTTATCAATCTCAATCATTTATCAGCATTGGTCCTTTTTTAATCAGAATCATGATCGAAACGACATCAATTATCTTTTGTCAAGACCTAATTGTCATCCTTGCATTTCTAATTCATCTTCTAAGGTTTTATAATTTATTCATTTAATCTTGTTTGTCATTTTCTCTTTAGGTTAAATAATTTATTTATTTATCCTAAGTCTTCTTGTCATAATTAAATATTTATTTAATTGGCTAATTAATTCTTTCCTCTTTTTGTGAATTAATTAATGCATGAAAAGTTATTAATTAATTTACCTAATTTACTAATTTCTAATTTCCTAATTTCCAATTCATCTAATTTTCTATTTTCTCCTATTTTTCTAATATTTCTCCTAATTTCATGGGAATGGCATAGCAATTTTGTCATAATTTGTCATAATTTGTCAATCAATCAGTTTTGCATAGCAATGTTGTCAATTTTGTCATAATTTGTCAAATCAATCAATCTTGCATAGAAAATGTCAATTTTGTCATAATTTGTCATATTTGTCATTCTTGATTTGAAATTTCCTTTCAAATCTTCATGCTAATATTGTCATCTCTCCAATTTGTCTATAAATTGGATGAATTTCTTCAATCAAAAATCTGATAAATCAATCACACTTCTAGTATCTTTACGCTGCCATTTCAATCTTGCTTTCATGCTATGCCTTTGCACTTGTAGGTGAGATCCACAAACAAAGCAATTTGAAGGAGAAATAAGGACAATGGAGAATTCTAGAGGAGACATTCATGTTTGCGATGGTTTGCATTTGATTTGAATGTCATGTTTTCATGTCTCTATTGAATGTTTTTAGGATTTGTGATTGCAATATAGTTTTTGTGATTGAGCTACTCTTATTTGCTACTTGCTTTGATGGTTTCCAAATTCCTACCTACATTAATTGGTGAACCCGATGTGAACCTAACCCCTTAACTATGTTTTTGAGTGCTTTTGAGCTAATTTGCAAGTGGAAAACTCAAGAAACAGGGCGACCCAGAGCTTTCAGGACACTTCTATGCCTATGTAGGAGGGATCTGTGCCTGTGTTAAGGAGACCTGCACCTGTGTCAAGGCATTTTGCACCTATGTCAAGGCATTCTGCACTTGTGTCAAGGCATCCTGTGCTTGTGTAAGGCTAGAAACAGAGGTGAAAATCAGTGTTTTTATTTGCAAATTACTTTGTTTTCATTCTGTTCTTATATTCTGCTCTTTTTTGGTACTGATTCTCTGTGCAACACCTTGGCGTTACGTGTGACGAAGACAAAAAAGAATGAAACTACTAACAAATCTTATGTAGGTTCGCTACTCAAAGACCAAACAAATCAAACTCCTAACTTACTGATTTTGCAGGTTGCCATATATTCCAACCAAACTTTGTGTTTGTGATTTTTAATTAGGCACCTAGTATGTTTGCTAAGTAGGATGGAATGAACATGTGTTCACTTTTCTTGTCGAGTTTGACATTGGAGTAGGAGAGTATGCTTTCATCCTTCTTAGGGTGATCAGAAATCTAGACCTTCGATACCATTCTCATGTTTTGGATTGTTTGTTACCTTTAGAGGGCCTACCTTCCTGACCATTTTCTTTCTTTTGCAAGCAAGTGACAATCATGAGAGGGGAATGACCCAAGGTGAGCACAACTAGAGTACCTTGGCATTCTAACTCACTATAAATAAATACCTGATGGATGAAAGCTTTGACTCTTTCTCATATCAACATCTAAGTAGGGCCTCACAGTCTAAATCATGCTTGTGCGACTACATTTGTTCGGTAACTTGGTGGGCCCGTGTCTCAATCATGCTTGTGTGACACCAAGGAGTAGCGCTTAACAAAAATCCATATTAAACACCTTGTATTTAGAGGCCAAAATCCTTCTAGTTGCTTGAGAAGGAGGAGTTCGGATACTTGGAAGAGATACTAAGTTCACCATGGGGATATTTCCATGGGGACTGATGCTTGGCTACCTTGAGAAGTGAGTGCCATGGAGGGGAGCCCATGGGGTCGAGCATCTATGTATTCTCATTGAATCTCATAATGAGTCTACCTCTCAAGTACCTACTGTCCTTACCTACCATAAGAAATGTGTGAATGAGCATGATTGTCTTGAGTCTAAGTTAAAATATCTTGTCTTTTGTGATTGTCAAAAGTTGAATTATACAATTGTCACAAAACATCATTTGTCAAACAAGTCCAAACATTGTCCAAACAAGGTTTTAAAAAGAGAACATTCATCCAACAGAGTTCAAAACATGGTTTGTCAAAATATTGAATACCTTTGTTTCAAAGTTCATGTCACTTTAGCCTAGGTTTTGCATAGTCCCACTTTAGCCTAGGTTTTGCATAGTCCAACTTAGGTCCTAGGACATATTGTTATCTCCCTTCATTTTAGTCCTTGTCATTGCAAGTGTCCTCATTTTGCACTTAGGTTCAAAATAGTTTCCTTAAGTTTGCATTTCATTGTCATATCCTAAGTCATTGTCATAATCATTGCCTTCTTGTATTTAGTCTCAAACATTTGGTTTGTCAAACTTGAAAAATCAAAACTTTGGATGATACCCTAAGTTGTTGTTGGGGAGTCTTGACCTTGTCTAAAATTTGTCCTTTCATTAATATCATTTTTGTCAAACCTAGCTTAGTATCCAAGCATATAGGTGAGACATTGTCAATTTATCCTATTGTCATTTGGTCTTTTGTCCTTTAAGGTCTTCGCTTCATTTCAACTTCCCAAGGTTGAGTCTTTAGGTTTGCATTCCAAAAAGTTTGTCAAAATCTTGAAAAACAACAAAAACATAGGTTGCATTCTTGCTATAGATTGCATTTCCATCTATTTAGGTTGCATATCATACATCATACTTTTAAAATTAAAAAATCCCAAAAACATTGCATAGTGACATGTCTATTGAAACAAGGTTCCAACGACCAATGATGCAACAAAGTTTGACATATCAACCGACAATGCAATCAAATTTTAATCCAAGGCAATCACAATTATATCCAACCCAACAACAAGGCAATATCGGTCAAACTTATCATGATGATGTAAATGCCCAAATACAAAAACTAGAGGAAAAACTAGTTCGAGAAAAAGAGATTTTGGAACAAAAAGTGAAAAACATTGAGAAGAATAGATCACAAATGTCCAAAATGTTTCAAAAATTTCCAAGTCGAAATCCAAAGATTGAGCCAATTGATGTAAGATCTCTTATTGAATGATCATACATACTAGGTCTCCTCTCACAAATAGAGATGATGAAACAATTTCAAGAAAAGAGACAACAACATTATGTGCCTCCACATCAAGAACAAGAAGGTGTTTACTATCAATCAGATTTTTAACCATCACAACCAATTGTTCAACATTTCCAATAGACACAACCAATGGTCCAACATATACAACCAATACAACCAATGGTCCAATTTCAATAATATGTCCAACCAACTATACAATGTCAACAAATGGTTCAACCAATGGTGGAATATCAACAAGTTCAACCAACATATCAATGTCAACAACCACAACCAAACATTCAAAAACAAAGGTTGCAGCCCACACCAAGTCAAGTTTCAAACATTTCAGAACAATTGAACGAAGTCCAATATCAAAACATGACATCAAACCAAAAACAAGTTCAAATTCTAGATACAATTATGTCAAAACCTCGAAAGAAAGGTGGTTTTATTGAAAGGATCTTAAGGAAATTACCAAGTGATTTCTTTGAGGAAGATCAAAATAATACACTTATGTCTAGCAATGCCTCATCCCCCCACAAAAAAATTGACTCTCCAGTGGCATCTATCCTTACACCTTTAGAAGTTTCACAAGAACCTTCCATATTGTCCTCATCAAACAATACACCCAGGGATGAAATTATCCAAGATCTATCCATAATTGATTGCCAAGATAATCCAATTCATGATGCACATCCTTGTCATGTTTTAGAAATACAAGACCCAATGCCACCATGCACTTTATTGCCATTACCTATTTTAGAGGACCCCATTTGAAGTCCCTCTTCCTCATGTTCAAGCATTGATTCCTTGCCAGATTACATCACAAATGTTCAAAGTGCATTTCCTTTGTGCCAAAGCATTGATCCCTTGCCAAAATCCTGCATGCATATCCAAAGTCCAACCCCATGTCAAGAGGATAATTTAGAGAATGAATAAATGAGTCCTAAAGAAGATCAAGATCAAGATCTTGAAACCTTATCATCCCATCCAATTGTTGACCAGGACCCCATCTTCCCAAACACTCACGATGATTCCCCTATTCTTGTCCATCCTATCCAAAGTCCTATTGACACTCCATTCTCCAAGCAAGATCAAGATACCCCAGTCCATCCAATCCCAAATGATACCCTTCCATTTCATGAAAACAATGTCCTTTCAAATCCCATTGACATTCCAGATATCCCTTCCATCCTTTCTAATGATCCCATTAAAAGTCAAGAGCAAAGCACCTTTAAAGAGGAATCCAATGATCTTCCTCCTTGTCAAGATCAAAGCATCCTTCCAAATTCATTTCCAACACAAGACCCTATCATTCCTTTAGATCCCCCACAAGATCCTTTTGTTCCTCCATCTCCTTGTCTTAAGGTTCCATATACACTCCAAGATCTCATTTCTTTTAATGATCCCATTATTTCTCCCATTCCATCTCTTGAAGAGCCTGTCATTGAACCATGTCCACTACACAATCCTAGTCCCCCTCATGATTCTTACATGTCAGTGCAAGATGTTCATGAACCCTTGGCATTAACAATGGGTTCTTCCTCTTTGGTCCAATCTGATCCACTTCAAGATCTCATTATCCCTCTCATATCATATCCACCTCATAATGGACTTGTGTCTTCTTCCCAAAGAATAGAGTATCCTACAAGTCAAGGTATTCATAAAGGCAAAGGAGTAGATCTCCATAAGCAAGAATCCCTCCATATCAAAGAAGATCTTAAGGCTTATGTCTACACAACTCACTCTCAAGATGTTGGTATCCCTCCATCAAAATCAAAACATACACCTTCCCCATCATACTTTCCATCCATCTTAGGTCCTTATATCCCTTCATCCTCTATGCAAGGTCAGCAAAGGTACACATCCTTGAGTAAATTTCATCCATCCAAAAGAACTCCATTTCGTTCATATCCATCCATGCATTCCTTTCCCCCTCCAAGCAATTTGGATGCCAAGTATAAAAGTCATAAGTCTAGAAATCCACATGTATTCAAGGATCAACATGTCCAATATAATCAACATGTCAAAACAAAGAAAAATTTGATCTATAAAGAAAAGGAAAAATCCAAAAGGTCACAAAGGCCCATTGCTCAAAAACAAAATTCAAAATCTATATGGGTTCCTAAATCCCTTGTGCAAGCAATGCACTCCAAGGAACCACAAAAGCATGAAAAATCAAAAACCATGTGGATCCCTAAGTGGCTCCTTGAAGCACAAAAGCCTAAAGAAACATCCAACTTGGCATCCAAAATTTCTATTCCTCCATCCAAACCTCTCAAATTTGTTCCTCCACCACCTTCTTCATCCGTTTTGGGTCCTTATGTCCCAAAATCCATAGCCTTTCCTTCCTCAAAATCTCAATATCCAAAATACATCTTTCCTCCATCAGTCCATCACCCCTCAAGGTGTGTGTCAATGTCAATCTTGCCAACATTTCTATCCACTCAAGCCCAATTCTTCCAATACCCTATCCATTATCCAATGCATATTTTCCATCCTTTGATCCAATCCTTTGCATAAATCCTTGCCTTAGTTTCATCTCATTTTCCATGTCCTTATCCTACCAATGCCTTTAAGCATACTTTTAAAGGTCATGGTCCATTTTTTTTTTCAAGGCTACTATCCAAACAAAAAGATGTTTGAGTCCTTCTTCCATCCCCTATCATGTGTTCATCTTCTATTGAAAAAGTCAAAATACAAAAAAAAAAAAAAAGTGAGAAAAAAAAAGACAAAGAAAAAGAAAAAAAGAAAAGCAAAAAATAATTCGTCCACTGGTGAAAACCTAGCAAATAGGCACCTTGGGCAAGTACCGTGATGAAAACCTGGCAAACAAGTGTCATGCATAATCTATGAACTTCTTGCACACCACACTTGGGGGTAGGTTTCCTTCTTCATATCCTATTGCCCTTCATTATCCTACCAAACCCTTGTCATTACTCCTCCATTATCCTATTGTCCCTCATGTCCATTTCCTTTTTCCACCTTTTATCTTGACAAGGCTGAGGATCTTCATGAGCATCATGCATCTTGTTTGCAGCTTTTAGTCCATCATAGCTTTTGGTCTTTATCCATTTTCTTATTATAACCTTTCATCCATATTCCCTAGCTTATTGCAACTTTCTGCCACTATCCCTTAGCCAATCTTGACCTTCAGTCCATATCCCTTATCCATTCTTGGTCTTGCTTATCCTATCCATATCTTATCACTATCCATACACTCTTTTTCATTCCTTGATCTTGATCTGACATAAGGACGCAAAATTTAAACATGGTTTCAAAAAAAAAAAACCTCTTGACATGTCCCTCATGCCATGTCACTGCTTTACATTGTCATATCCAATCTCTTGTCCCATCACGCAATAGCCCTTGAAAATTACATCCGTATTGTCTCCATGATAAAAGGCCTTTGTCTTCCCTCTATCCACCATCATTTTAGAAAGCCTATTTATTCACCTGTCATATTCCTTGCCTTGCTAGACATTGGGGGCAAAATCAAAAAAATTGAAAAATGTCCTGAAATAATCCAAAAAAATTGAAAAATGTCCTGAAATAATCCAAAAAAATTGAAAAATATCCTATAAAAAAAATCAAATAATGTCTTGAAAATAATCCCTAAAAAGTGAAAAAAAGTCGTGAAAAACGAACAAAAAAATTTCAAAAACATCAAAATCCAAAAGCAATTCCTTTGGCATTTTGCATTTTGTCAATAAATGGTCCCCCCTGTGCATACATAGATCACTGAGCATACATCCAATGACAAATCAATCAAACATTTGTGTAGACAATAAACAGATAACATGTTACAACACTGTGCTTTACTGAAATCATGCATTCAGAGATGCACTTTTCGATCAAACCAGACATTCAAACTGATTAAAATTGTCATAGCAATCAATTAACATCAATATCATTGGTCCTTGTCAACATTATCATGAGTCTTATACAAGGTGTGGTATACTCAAAACCAGACTGTGTCTTGTCTTAGACGGTGTACCGCATTCCCTGAAACCAGACAACATGATCATTCCTATTTTCCAATTTTGACAATGACAATCAGACTGTTTGTTTGACTTGGTCAAATTTGTGAGTCTTATCTTTTACTGATTTATCATGTTCCTATGTTGCTCGATGATGTCACTGAGTGATTTAGAGTGATCAGGATGGTTCATGGTCCCTTTCCTTTTTTTGTTGTGTTTGTTGTTTGTGGAATGTTTGTCACAAACTGGGGCAACTATATCATTGGGTGTCTGTGATAAGTATGTTCACTTTGTGAATGCCGCAGATACCTCGACCCTTGATGTATGCACCCTAGGATTCTTCACTCATTCCTTGTGTGCGATGTGTCTATCTTTTGCAAAAAGGGTTGCATTTCAGCTCTAGCCTTCAATGCCATGATGCTCCGCATCCGCTTTGCTACATTAAATAAAGGTTCTCACCTACAAAGTGCATTGGTGAAAGCAAGTTTTTCTTCATCTCTAACTATCCTCTGTCTAATTTCTTCTTACTAACATTTCTTTCATCAGTTTGGGCTATCAGTTCTGATGCCCTCCTAAATGGCACAATGTTAGTTTATGATCAAACAACACAAAACACATAAGACGTTAGAGTTAGTCAATCAAAAACCAAACATATGAAGGCATTCCAAGAGAGACACTAAAAACATGCTAATGAATCTAACTAAAGAAGTAAAGACAATGAGACATCTCCAACTATCTCTTAGCATGAGATTAGCTCCTTCTCCCTTGTTCCTCTCCTCTCGAAGTTCCAAAATAGTGTAGCTCTCAGTAGCTTTTTGCACTATGGATGCTTATGGAGGATTGAGATTGTAATATAGCTCTAAATGTGAAATAAAAAGCTAATGCTAATGCTAAAATGATATATTTTAACCAAAAGACAAAAGATTAGATTGTTTATGCTAAAATGCTCTCTAAAATGTCTATAGCTTAGATGCACATAAGTTTCAGGATCTGGATTATGAAGGAATGAGCTCTATTTATAGGAAAAATGGAGCAATGGATGGCCAGGATTGAAAGGTTTAATCAAGGGTCAAGCTTGAAAGTTGGGGATCCATGTGCACAATTGGCAACAATAAAATAGTGACAAGTGTCAAAACAGGATTGGGTTGAGAGAAGAGGTTGGAGGCATTAAAGGCCTGAGAAGACCTCATGGTTATCTAAAGGCTAAGGGTCAAGTCTAAGTTAGGATTACCCACTGGATTAGGAGTTAATCCAAGGATAAACCTTTGTGCAAATGATTAAGAGATAATCATGGTCAAAGCATTAATGACCTGATGAGACCCTTGGGTTGAGTAGAGGTTGAGTCAAAACAAATGTTTTAACCATGTGGAAGGGTTTGAGTTAACCATTAATGGTTATTGGAGACTTTGGGGATTAAGTGGTTGAAAGTTGGAAGCCTTTAATAGTTTTCAAAGACTTTGGGGTTTTTGGTGGTTGAAGGTTGAAAACCTTCAATGGTTATCCAAGACTTTGGGCCATTTGAGAAGTGACTCCATTTTGCTTAGGAATGTGACAATAATTAGGGGATGGATTAAGCTAATTAGGAAGGGGTTAGAAGAATCTAGAAGGGGATTAGATTTGCAAGTGGATTTGGTGGGTGAGGGAAAATAGGATTTTATTTAAAATAAAAATTCATTTATTTCAAAATATGTGCAAGTTGCATTTGTAGGAAAATGCAAGTGGGGTGGGGATAATGATTTAAATAAATGTTTTATTTAATTTATTTAAAAGAAGAAAAGGGGATTTAATTAAATAAATAGATTTTATTTATTTAATTGAATGGAATTTGATTTTAATGAATTAATTAAAATAAATTAAATAATTTATTTAATTAATAGAAGAATGTTTGGGGATGAATTAATTAAATATTAATTTAATTAACTGATGACTAGTGGATTTTTAATCAAATAAATACGAAATATTCATTTAATTAAAATGGATAGATTTATGTGACTACATTTGCCCCTCTTTGAGACGGTGCAGTTTATCGCATCGTTTCAAAGAAAGAAAAAAATAGGTGTGAAGAAATGCTCCATAAAATGTAAATTTAATGGGTGGTATGCCCCCTCGAGAGATAGGCCGAAAAATTTCAAAAAATCGGGCGATCTCTCGAAAAGGAATGAAAATTGGCAGGGTGGTAGAAGAGAAGAAGTTAGGCATACTGGGGAAAAATAGAAGAAAACGGGGGAAACATGGAGAAATGGGGGGCTCGGGAAGTTCACGGGGACCATGGCGATGAGCGGAGTGAAGTTACAGGGACGGCGAGGGGTATAAATGGGGTGAAAGGGGTGAAAACAGGATCATTTGTGACCGCGACTAGTTGAAAATGAGAGCTCTGACAGTGACATTTGGAGGAGTAAGGAGGAGCTACGATGACGTTTCTGATTACCGAGCACCGATTCGAGCGAGTCCGACGGTTCCATCGCCCAGCCGACTACGGATCAGCGGTATGCAAATTTGAAAACTGACTTTTCATGCATTTTTAATATGTTTTTAGCTGAGTCCAAGTCAAGTCGGAGCAAGAGCGCTGGAAGTAGGTTTTTAGCGCTTTTGCTCCATGAATTAGCGCTATTGTGCCGCAATAGCGCTTTTGTAAGCTAGTTTGAGCGCTTTTGCTATTAATTAGCGCTTTTGCAGGGGAGTTTGAGCGCTTTTGATAAATTAGCACTATTGCAGGGTTAATTGAGCGCTATTGTATGGCAGTTTTAGCGCTTTTGGTTTTGTAGCGCTTTTGGTTTTGTAGCGCTTTTGTAGAGCTTTTTGAGTGCTATTGATGTGGTTGTAGCGCTATTGTGTATATTTAGCGCTATTGTAGATAAAATAGCGCTTTTGCCTTAGGATAACGAGATGCCCCAGTGTCGGACAAAATAAATCTCCTGATGCCTAACGATTGATGGATGGCGAGGTGAAGTGGGAGTTGTTTTGAACCATAGCAGCCCGATGAGACTTAGGTCATTTGTTAGGATAAATGTCTGTTGAAGTCTAGGCGGCCATGATTGCTTACCTGTTGAGACCCGAAGATACTTGATCAAAGTATCTGATGATAGTCTAGGTTTAAACTTAAGAAAGTTTGATAACAAAACAACTGATGGTGGTTGGATGAATGTCTATGTGCAGGAGGATCTGCGCGTGTTGCAGTTACACGAGCGCCACCCCGCGACATAGGGATTGCGAGATTGGTTGACACAGATAGAGATAGACTGTATTACAGCCACTGGCCTGTACGAGGTGATGCACATGCCCGTGATTCAGATGAATCACGGCCTGATCACAGCATTGGCAGAGCGATGGTACAGTGAGACGTGCACGTTCCATCTAGCTCAGGGAGAGATGATGGTGACTTTAGAGGATGTGTGGCGTATCCTTCGGATTCCGATTCAGGGGCAGCTGGTGACATATGATAGATCCTGGGGGACGGTGTCTTGTTAGCGGATATTTGATGAGGATGTATACATCGATGATGGCTCGATCGCATGGGAGGATATAGCGGCACTATATGAGCCCCTTCCAGCAGTATTGTCAGGGATCGTCGGAGGACTTCTGTGTCCCGACAGGCGGTCACATGGATTGGCGGTGGGATGGGGATAGGTGATAGAGATGATGGTGACTGAGGGGACCCGATATGCTTGGGGGCCGTGCGTGTTAGCGCACATGTATCAGGAGTTACACGAGGTAGTGTACCAGGGGAGAGGCTCTCTAGCAGTGGGCATGACGCTGCTGCATGTGTGGGCATGGGAGCACTTACCAGTGACTCGACCAGTGAGTCTCAGATTCCGAGCCGTGGACCAGCCCTATATGTTTATGTATAGTGGTATGATGAGTCAGCCCCACTTGGGGAAGTTAGAGTGGTGGCGGCGGGCATTGGATGACCTAGATACAGTGATCTGGCGGCCATACTTAGAGTGTAAGCCATGGGAGGATGATGCAGAGGCACTATCGTATTGCTTCATGACCCGATTCCTCATTGGGAGGACCTCTTATCATGTGGAGAGACAGGTGCCAGGATGGGTGATGAGGCAGTTTGGACGGCAGCAGGGACTGCCTAGCGGATCAAGGGAGTATGCACGAGTGATCCGAGAGTGGTATGCATGGGGTCCAGTGCTACCATATGATCAGGCATTGGCAAAGTTTCGGACACTGCAGGCGAGGCCATGGGACTTACGACCGAGGGTCGTGGATGCAGGTGTGACAGCAGAGTATACACAGTATCGGGCGGTGCACCCGATCCTGCGGATATCAGACCCAGCTGAGCCGATCCCAGCATTTGAGGATGAGAGAGGACGAGGACGAGGAAGGAGAGTAGGAGGTCGAGGAGGAGGAGATGGAGGAGGAGGAGATGGAGGAGGAGGTGGAGGAGGAGGAGGAGGAGGTGGTGGAGGAGGTGGAGGAGTTGGAGGAGGTTTGGGGATGCCGAGGCAGCGGAGAGGGAGAGGTGGACTACCTCTACAGATATCACAGGGACCTTTGATGCAGGGAGGAGTGCAGCTAAGTGGGAGGGGGATGGAGAGAGAGAGATCCCGATGGATACAGGTGCAGGGGAGGGTGGTGCAGGGGAGGGACCTAGTGGTGTGGGTGATATAGGTGCAGCAGCCATGGACATGGGGGAGGGAGCTACTGGGGATCTGCGGGAGCACATGATAGGTTATTTGCAGACCCGGGTAGAGAGATTAGAGGCGGAGGTAGTAGCTAGGGATGTGCAGCTATTTGCACGTGAGGCAGAGCTGATAGTGGTGCTACGGGAGAGAGATACGGCAGTGGAGAGATTGGCAGAGCTGTAGGAGAGAGTCCGAGCAGGAGCACAGGGTCCGTCAGGGGAGACTATGAGGCAGTTTGGGCGAGCGCAGGCTGAGATAGAGTATTGGCGAGGTTTATATGAGCAGGTTGTGCCATTCAGTCAGCGAGCTCTCAGTTATACCCAGATGTGGCAGTCGAGATCCGAGCGATCATAGAGGATGCAGAGCAGTGGGGGAGTGATGGGTCCTTTGAGGCGGGATAGATCAGGAGATGCAGGAGGGAGTGGGGGTTTGATGAGGCCTCCATGGAGAGATGGATCAGGTGGGGCCGGTACCAGTGGTGGAGCAGGTAGGGGTGGTGGTGGTGGTACAACATCTGGCCAGAGCGGCATTTGAGAGAGCATTTTTGCATATATGTATTATATCTTTGTCTATTTTTTGGACTGTATCTTAGATGGCTCTTGGTAGCCGATTTTGTAGACTTCATTGTACTCTGATATATGAGTTGATATATATGAGGAGATCCCATATTTGTGATGATTATGCATGTGATGATGTATGGATGTTTATGCATGATGATGATTTATTTCTTAGATGGATATGTGTACATGTATGCATTTGATGAGATGTTTCTTTTATGCATGTTTTTATGATGAGTTATGATGTGAGATACTGACATATGAATGCAGATTTATATGTGTATGATGTATTTGATTTGTGATGTAATGCTTTATGTACGGAATGCCATGATGATGATGTATGCTTATGATGATTTATGAACAGGATTTATAGTGTTTCCTATTGCTATGCAATGATAAGATGATTTATATGATGATGTTAATGCAATGGTTTAGATGAATGATGTTATGTATGAATATGCATCTAGATGTGTTTTAGATGAATGTAATATGGAGAAATAAAATGTAAAGTACAAATGTGTATATGATGATGTGGTAAATGAATGTAAATGGATAAACAAATGTAAAGTACAAGTGTTTATATGATAATGTGTTTTAAATGCATGCATACGTAAAATGGATATATGAAATGGTATGAACCAATGTTTTGTAAACAAATGGTCTTATGAAAAATGCGTTAAATATGTTTGTAAGTACAAATGATAATGGGATGATACAATAACTAATGGGTATAATATCTGCACCTTAATGTAATGATAATGAATGCAAGGTGAATGAAGCTTACGATGAGCATAAGAAGATACTTAGTAATGAATGAATGCACCTTTTACTATAAAGAAATGTATGCAGATGATAAATGAAGACAATAAAATGATAATGGATAATTAATATGAAATGAATGTTTATTAAATGATTTAATACAATCAAAGACAATTGAATCCCATGAATGGATTTAATTATTTATGATTGATGCAATGATGCAAATGATTTTAATGAAAACTAAATGTCAACAATGAACTATATGCAATGTTTAAGTTTTTAACATGACATGAATGGACGTAATGCAAGATGCACCTAAATGTAATGATGATATGATCATGAAGAATGCAAGATCTTGTAAGACTTTGCATGATGCATTGATGATGTATCAGAATACTCGGTCGTGATTTGTATCCAAGACCAGCTTTTAGGTATTTTTGCATGTAAATGCTACATATGAATGAATGGATGGGTGATATGCAACGGAATGCAATATATAAACAGATGAGGTGAAATGATGATCCATAGTGCTCTTTTTTCATCATTGAGCTTTAAAATGTTGGAAGAGAATACAAGCATCTTGACACAATAATTCAAGATGACCTGAGTATTTCTTTCATGGATTTTAATATAGCAAGTTAATACAAATGACTTGATATAAGGGTCAAGTCGACCAAAGTATTGCTTGTGGAATAGACAAGGATTATCTTCGTTCATGCATGACTTGGATTGTCCTCCTTGATCTTAGGCTGATCATATCCTGAGACAAGTGTATACCGTACTAAGAAATAAAAACCTTTATCCAAATTGGATGAGGAGGAACCAAAGAATGAGCATTGTACCTGTAAACAAATAGTATATACATAAAGAATAAAAGAATATGGATCCTTGGTAATGGTTCATGCTCATATGGTTGAGGTATACGCTGTAGTCAGCAAGCCGTAGTGATCTATGACTGCATTTTGCCTATGATCACATAGCTTAGTGAACTTCCCACGTAGACACCATTAGTACATGCCCCAGAACTTCATCGGAAATAATGCGCAAACGATACAAAACAATGCTGAAAGATCCCGATACAGATAAACAAATGAATTACTCATGAATCAACCAAGCATTTGATAGCTTAACATAATTTTCTTGTCAAAGAAAATGTCACTTTTGTCTTTGTTTTGGTAAGGAAGGATGCATCCTTGTTTTTAGAGATAGTTTCTGATTTGTTGGATGTGGATTGTGTGGTCGATTGATAAATGGTCATTGTGTGAGTATTGTGTTAATGTTGGTTTTGTATCTGATCGGATAAATATGTACAAGGTGTTGCCATGTTTTTGTGTGATTTTTGATGGGTTTTCCGATGTTTTTTGGATTTTGTGAAACAATTTTGAATGTTTTTGGTATTTTGAGAGTCATTTTTGAATTTTTTTTTTTTTTTTTTTTTTTTTTGATATTTTCTGATGATTGCCTGAATGAAGAACGTAATGATATATAAGACAATGTAGAATCCACTTCCATTACTAGGGTAAGGGTATTGCCCCCAGTTTGTAGACCTGACTATGAAAAGGTGGGATGCTAGACGCATGGAGTACTTTCTTAATTGCAGATCAAATAACAAGCCATGGTTGGGATGGATGGATGTATGTGTGCATGAATGTGATCGCAATGAGCCTAAAAGATACTAGAGCCATTACCTTTACGAGTGGTGCCTATTTGCTAGGTTTTCACCATCGCACTTACCCAAGGTGCCACCGGAGTGGTTGTTCACCGTTTGGATGCATGATTTTTCTTTACTTTTTTTGAATGTTTTGGTATTTTCTTCAGGACATTTTCTGAATGTTTTTGGTATTTTTCTAATATGCAGGGGGGCCTGATGCCTTGTACACCTTAGGTATAAAACCGTTTGAGGTGCATACTATTGATTGGATCTGCGAGTGGTTCTCCATCTGATGTAGCCAACTGATATGCCCCAGACCCGAATACAGCAGTGACAACATATGGGCCGAGCCAATTTGATTCAAACTTGCCTTGATGTTCTCTGTTTGGTTGGTTGCGAGGATTCTCTCGAAGAACAAGATCACCTACCTCAAATGTATGAGATCTAACTCGGTGATTGTAGCTTCTACTCATGCGCTGCTGATAAGCTTTGAGATGATTGTATGCAGCTTGTCGCTTCTCATCAAGTAACTCCAAGTCCTGAAGACGGGATACTCTGTATGCTTCATCATCGATAAGATTATGCAAGGAAACTCGTAAGGATGGTATCTCAACCTCAATGGGTAAGATAGCTTCAGCACCATAGACCAATGAATAAGGAGTTGCACCTGTAGGGGTTTGAATACTAGTTCGATATGCCCATAATGCTGGATTCAATTGAACATGCCAATCATGACTGGCATCATTGACTGTCTTCTTTAGGATCCTCAATATGTTTTTATTGGATGCTTCGGCCTGACCATTGCCTTGTGGGTAATAGGGAGTGGAAAAGCGGTGTTGGATATGAAATTTCTCACAAAGTTCACGGACATCTTGATTTTTGAAAGGAAGACCGTTATCTGTGATGATGGACATGGGTACACCATACCGACAGATGATGTAGTTGAGGATGAATGAGGCGATCTACTTGCCAGTGACTTGGGTAAGTGGAACAGCTTCGATCCACTTTGTGAAATATTCAGTAGCGGTAATAATGAATTTATGGCCATTGGATGAAGATGGGTGAATCTTTCCCACAAGGTCAAGGCCCCATTGACAAAAAGGCCATGGTGTTGTGATTGGTTGCAGTTCTTGTGCTGGTGCATGTATCAGGTCGCCATGAACTTGACATTTCTTGCATTTCCTAACAAAGTAGTAGGAGTCCTTTTCCATAGATGGCCAATAGTATCCAGCTCGCATGATCTTCTTGGCTAGTGATGGACCACTTGAGTGAGTCCCACAAATTCCTTCATGTACCTCTTCCAAAACCTTTGTTATCTCACCTTGTTCCAGACATCGAAGGAGAGTACCATCAAGACTACGCCGGTACAGGGTTTCGGCAATAATGGTATATCGAGCAGTTTGGCAAATGAAGGTTTTTCGTTGGTTATTTGATTGGTTGGGAGGAAGGGTGTGATCACGGAGATAGGTGTAGAACTCACCGTACCATGGGGATTCAGAACCGACAAGGTGACATATCATTTCGGATTTGGGGATATCATAATCGGGGATCCAAAGCTATTCTACCAAGAACTCGTAGCGTGTTGAATTTTGTGGAAGATCTAGGAGAGATGCGATAGTAGCCATAGCATCAGCAGCTCGATTCTGATCTCTTGGTATCTGCTCAAAAGTGATAGTAGTGAATGATGTCTTTAGACTGTCCACCATTTGCTTATATGGCATGAGTTTATCATCTTTGGTCTGATCTTCATCTATTGCTTGTCGAATGACTAGTTGCGAGTTGCCATATACTTGCAGTTCTTGTAATTTCCACTGTACGGCTAACCTGAGTCCTGTGATCAAGGCCTCATACTCTGCTATGTTGTTTGTGCATGGAAATGTGAGCCTGTAGGACTTTGGGATGCTATCACCTTGAGGTGTGATAAACAGAATGCCTACCCCCAAGCCATGCCTAGTCTATGAACCATCAAAATATAGTTTCCATGGCTGTGCTTCTGTGATCATGAATATCTCTTCATCTGGAAAATTGGAAATGAGAGGATGATCGCCTATGAGTGGCGCATCGGCCAACTGATCTGCAATGACCTGCCCTTTGATAGCTTTACGGTCCACATACTCAATGTCAAATTCACTTAGAATCATCACCCATTTGGCCAAGCGACCTGTCAATGCTGCTTTGCTGAGTAAGTACTTGAGTGGATCAATCTTTGCAATGAGTTGTACCTTGTGTGTTAATAGATAGTGCCGCAATTTAGTGGCTGCCAAGATTACTGCTAGGCAAGCTCGCTCAATAGATGTGTAATTGAGTTCATAGCCTACCAGTGTGTGAGAGATGTAGTATATAGCACACTCTTTACCTTCTTCATTATGTTGTGCCAGTAGCACACCCAGTGCGGCATTTGTCGCTGAGATATAAAGTAACAACGGTCTACTTGGAACTGGTGGCATCAGCAATGGTGGATTCATGAGATAGTCTTTAAGTGCCTGAAATGCTTGTTGGCATCTGTCATCCCACTGAAAGTGGATGTTCTTGTGTAGCAGGTGTGTGAATGGGTGACACTTATCAGCCAATTGTACAATGAATCTTCGGATGGATTGAAGTCGCCCTTGTAGTGTCCTTAGCTGACTGATATTCCTTGGAGGTGGCATGTCCATAATTGCTTTAACCTTTGCTGGATCGACCTCAATGCCTTTGCTTGAGACAATGTATCCTAGAAGCTTCCCAGAGGTTACTCCAAAGACACATTTCTTTGGGTTGATTCGAACATGGCATTGTTCCAGTCTATCAAAGATTTTATCTAAGATGTAGAGATGTCCATCTCTAGTGAGTGATTTTGCTAGTAAGTCATCCACATAATCTTCCATCATGGTATGCATCATGCCATGGAAGATGGTGGTCATTGCTCTCTGATAGGTCACTCCTGCATTCTTTAGACCAAAAGGCATTACATTCCAGCAGTATGTGCCCCATGGACATGTGAAGGCTGTCTTATGTTGATATTCGGGTGCGATCTTTATCTGATTGTATCCTGAAAAGCCATCCATGAGTGAAAGCATGGCATGTCCTGCTGTCAAATCCACTATGATGTCGATATTTGGTAAGGGGAAGTCATCCTTAGGACATGCTTTATTCAGATCTCTGAAGTCTGTACAAATGCGGATGCCCCCTTTTGGTTTGCCGACTGGCACAATGTTGGAGATCCATTCTGCATAATCAATCGGTCTAATGAAACCAACATCCAGGAGTTTCTTGAGTTCTGTTTTGACTAGCACGGCAATCTGAGGATGCATTTTACGAAGCTTTTGTTTGACAGGTTTGGCTCCTTTTGCTACTGTGAGATGATGCATAACTAAATCCGGATCAAGCCCAGGCATGTCTGCATATGACCATGCAAAGTTGATCTGACGCTGCTGGAAGAACTCTATGAATTGAGGTTGTTCCTCTGGAGTGAGAAGAGATGCCAGATGTATGATATGAGGGTTTTCAGGAGTCCCCACATTGTATTCTTTGGTTTCCTTGATAAGAATCCTTGATCGTTCCTGTTGTGTACTAGCAGGGAGAATGTCAAACCCTTCATCCTTAGGTGCCTCAGAGAGGTTTTCACCATTGGATACGCTCTTTCTTTTTACTTTTGTCTGATCAAACAGTGCCACAGTGTGGTTTCCACTAGAAGATCCATGTTTTATTGTTATATTTTTGCAGCTGAAGGGTTTGGCATCCACCCCGAAGTATGCTGCGCTATTAAGTTGAATGGCGAATCCAGCTTTGTGATCCCCGCTTGGTAGATTATCCCTTAATTCCAAAAAGTCAATGATAGCCTCATCATTCTGGAAGAGGTCAAGACATGGGGGATTTGATTGGTTCCATTCGATGAGTTCAGGGTGGATAATGGGCATTACTTCATCGATTAGATTAAGTTTGTTAGAGGTATCAGTGAGGGTTAAGACAGTGTGGTGAAGGTCGTTGATGGTACTCTCCCTGTTAGAACCAGGCGTAGGATGAGACGTAGGGTCTGTGGAAGATGTTTCCAGCTCAGGAACCTAAGTGGTCTTTATCTGTGCTTCTCCGTAAATAGGGATGTCTTTGCATGGTGGAGGTGGTGATGTGTCTTCCTCATCTGAAGTGTTAAGTTGTACAGAATCAAATTCCCACTCATGTGAGTCGGTCTCTGAATCACTCTCCAGCATCCGATTGCTATACCATACTGGGATGTCTTTGGAGTTAAACACGGCAGGTGTGATTGGTTTATGTATCTTTGTAGTGATTGGTGCTATAGGAATCGTGATGGGGTTTAATGGATTTGTCACTGGAAGTATCGGCAGTGTTGATTTAGTGACTTTTGTTGGAATGGCTGGTGCCATAGATGCTGCTACAGGTTCCAATGTAGTTGTTGCTACAAATGGTGTTGCTGATGGGATTACTGGTTCATTTGGTGGGATGATTGGTATTGTAGATGGTTGTGGTGGGGTTGTGAGCCTCGATGGGGCAGTGGGGATAATGTTTGATGGTGCTTTGATTATGAAAGGTGTCCTCTTTGCAGTAGGTGGGCAAAATGGTGTGCTGGGTTTTCCTTTGAATCTGAGTTTAGGAAGGACTTCTTTTTCAAAGACTAGGCCTGTATTACCTTTGGGCTTGAATTCTGGTAGCAGAGGTTCATGTCGTCCTTGTTTGTAGTATCCTAAAGCACTCTGACCATCATATCCCATTCTTTGCATAATGAGGAGGCCTTTTCCATACTGTTCTGTAGGAAGTGTAACTCGCGGTTTATCAGTGGTGATGGGATCTTTATAGATCCATTCCGCTAGGTCCTCATCTTGTGTCTCTTCCTCTTGACTCTTTCCAAGAATGAAAGGTGTTAAGGCACATGCAGGTGTGATTAGTGGTTGCTGGAGTAACTATTGTGGCTTACCATGTGTTCTAGGAGAAGTGGGCATTTGTCCCACACAAAAGAGCTGACTCAAGTTGTATTCTCCAGGACATTCCTCTGCTACTTTCATCTTAAGCTTTTCTTGCTTGGGTATAGGGGTGTTTGAACTGGCAAGAGAGGCGGGATTTACATATGATGTGGAGGAAATGGCTTCCCTATTATTAGGAATGGTAATCTCTGGTTGATGGCTGATATTATGGCAAAATGCAAAGGGATTTGCGTCGCCCAGGATTGTGATCTCTGCACCATTATGTGGGAACTTGATACATTGATGGTAGGTAGATGGAACAGCTTGCATGGCATGTATCCAAGGTCTCCCTAATAATAGATTATATGGCAGAGAAAGGTCCAAAACCTGATAGATGATGTGCTTTACCACAGGGCCCACTCGGATTGGTAGTACCACAGCTCCTTTGGATGAACGCTTTGCATCATCATAGGCCTTGATGGTGATCTTCTTGCGAGGATCCACTGATTCTATTGCATATCCCAATGCTGTGACCAACTGTAGTGTGCAAATGTTTAGGCCTGCTCCATTATCGATCAAGACTCGCTTGATCCTGTGTTGGTTGACAAAGCCTTCAATGTGGAGTGAGGCATTATGAGGTTGTTGGAATGAAGAGTTGTCACTTTCGGAAAAAGTGAGACAAGGTGATGACTTTAGATTTCCAACCATGGCTTGAAATTGGTCCATGTTCAAGTTTGCAGGGACTGACGCTTCTTGGAGTGCTTGATCCAAGATAGTTTTATGAGAGGGTGACAGACGCAAAAGCTCCAAAATGGATATAAGCGCAGGGGTTTTGTCTAATTGTTCCACAAGATTGTATTGCTTTGGGACAGAGGTGGTGCCCTGTGGAGCTGCCTTGATGGTAACTTTGCCACGACGCGTAACAACATTGCAATTGGAGTTGGGATTTTTGAAGGTTATGGTTGCAATTTGTTCACTGGCATCATACAGATGATTTACAGTGTAGTTATACGCAGCCTGCGTATAATCAGTGGTATCAGTGCCTCGTCGGGAAGTGGAAGGACCTCTTTGATTTTGTGATGGAAGTGGATTCTTGAACATCTAATGATCATTATTGGTTGTTTTTGGATCATGTCCTTCAATCTCAATTTCTCCTCGATCAATAAGATCTTGAATGAGATCTTTCAATCGGTGACAATTACTTGTCTTGTGTCCTCTTCCTTGATGGAACTCACAATGTTCAGTATCTCTCCACCATGCTGGTTTGACTTGAGGCTCATAATTTGATAACTTAGGTAAAGTGATCAACTTCTGAGAAATGAGTTGTCGCATCACTGTTTCAATGGTTTCCCCTAAGGGAGTGTATGTGCGTTTTTGTTTTTGTGGATGAGGTCTTGGTTCATCATGAGATGTGATGCGACCTTGATTAAGAGGAACATTTGTGTTATTTTGAGGTGGAGGATTTTGTCCTGCAAATCGAACCACAGGTTGTGCATTTTGGACAGTCCGAGCATCCACAACTCCATCGTTGATGATATTCTTATTCTTGTTCCAGAAGTTCGGTTTATCGCTATTGAAGCGCGGGCGAGGACCATCTTTGGGTTCATTAAAGATTTTGATGAGTGCCCGTTCACATTTTATACCCTTGGTGATCATATCGTTAAAAGAATCTGTATCTTTGACATCCAGGTGAAATTCCATTTCTTCATTTAAGTTGGAAATGAAAATTTCCACTAGTTCTCGTTCAGGTAACTGAAGAGAACGTCTGCTAGACATTTGGCGCCATCGTTGCAGGAATACTGAGAATAGTTCACCTGGTTTTTGTTTGGTATTGCATAGATCAGCCATGGTGATGTCGCGTTCAATATTATAAGAGTAATGAGATAGGAACTTCTGGATGAGTTCCTCAAATGTTCTTATGCCATCTGGTAGTCGGGAAAACCATGATGTAGTTGTTCCTCCCAAGCTTTGGGGAAAGAGGCGCATTAGGTATGTGTCCTCATAAGCTACTTCAAGACAAGCGGAAGGTACAGAGCAAGTCAGTTTAGTTGTAGAGCAAATTCCTTCAAGTTAAGAACAAGTTTTCTCGTACTCTTGTGTAGCAATTCCTGTGTGGTGTGTTTCAGATAAGATATTGATTCGTCATAGAAGTGTCTATGAGCGGTATTCATTTCTTCTATTTTTTTTTTAAATGGCTCCTAAAAGAGAATTTTCTGGCAAAGTCAATTATTCAGAAAGGAGTGTCTGTGATGATTTTCTTGAATAGTTGATGTTGTCAACTAATCTGGCATCGAAGGCAAAAGAATTAGTGCCTAGAGCTCCTCATTTAAAGATAGGAGAAGGACTGTATGACAAGGGTAACTGGTTGAGAGACCCATAGGTTGGATTGTCTGGGTTGGGGTTATTTAAGATTGGATTTGGAATGAGAAATTCTCTGGCCCTGCAAAACAGTATTTGGGAATTAGATGTTGGGAAATTGGTAGTCCCAGGGGTATTTATGGACATAGATTTGTTGACCCAAATTGCGCTCAACTATGATCCAGTCACAAGAAGCATTCGGGATATAAATGGAAAAACCCTTATTGAGATTAATGCTGAAGAATTCAGGAATTCTTTTTGGCTTAATGAGTTTACCAATTTTCTAGAACCCATAAATTTCAAATCATCAGCTCAAATTTACAGTGCACAGAGGAGTCATCTCAGGAATGGGCCTCTCAAGGAGTTTTTTGTGAAGATAGGTGGGTTGACAGTTGTAGGACCCAACACAGAAGAACACTTTTCATTAAGTATGTTCACCCTTCGGGCTAAAGGAATGTATTGGGCACTTTGCCAAGTTTTGGGAGAAGATGCTGAAGAAAATATGCCAAATCACTACCTGTTAATGATTGCTCAGATTTTGAATCCTTCTCTTGCAATTACATTTGATTATGCTTCTTTCATTGCTAATGCTATCCATGGAGGGTTAATAAGAACAAAGAATGGAAAGGTGGATAGGCCTTTCGGATGGTACTCACTCCTGATGCATCTATTTCTTTTCAAAAGTGGTGATTACTTTGCCAGTGGACTGGACCTTGTCAAGGAGAAAAAAGGAGAAAAAATGCCGATACAATTATGGAGTACTGTGTTGTCATGGGATAGAGAGGATGCCAGTTTCTTAAAGTTTGACAAATACTTTGCATCCAAGATCAGGACTCTCCTCTACTTAGAGAACCCAAGAATCCCCAAGGTTCTTTTGGAATTCATAAGACCAAAAGAATTCGTAGAGAACATAAAAATTGTTCACAATTGGGGTGACATTTATTTGTATCCAATCTCGACAGTTTTTAGAGTGTTTGGTTTTAGAGGCACCCCATTCTTGCTACCTTAATAGGTCCCTCTCAAAGTGGGAATTGCAGAGATCCTTAGACAAATTGGTGGTGTACAAGAGGCAGAGTTGACAGGCAGGGGTAAAGGGACTATTTTTCCTACAGCTACCATAGCCCACCAATTTTTAATAACAAAGGGAGGTTGGAATTACTTTGAGGATTTTCTCAAGCCTTATCATTTGTCCACTATAGTGTCCAGGTGTGTTGATCTAGAAGACTTCTTCAATGACATGTTTAGAAAGAAAGAAGCATGCAAAGGTAGGCCCCATCAATTTTAGTTTCCAGAAGACCTCATCAGAAATGAGTTTGATCTAGATGAGCAGGAGCTGAGGAAAGAGAAATGGGTGGCTTATAAGAAAGCCTTGGATTTCGCACATCAGTTTGATGCCAGCTATGACCCATTGTCTAGCTTTTTCCCTCTGGAGGAGAAAATAAAGTTTTTAATTATTTTCTTTGAAGATGTGATGTAGACCCTGAAGGAGAAGAGGGAAGCTGTAATCAAAAGAAACCCTGAAAAGGTGAGAATGATCCTAAATAGGTCAGCTTCCAGCAAAGCAATCCCTCCTAATGATTATACACTACACAAGAAATCAAGTTATAGTGTGCAGATGCCTACAACAGGGGAGCCCTCTACCTCTAAAGGAAAGAGGAAGATACAAGATGTCATTGACATCCAAGAGAGCCCAAAGAAGCAAAGGGTAGGGAAAGAAGTATAATTGGATGTGCCTTTGTATTCCCCATCCCAATCCCCTATCCATATAGGAGATGCGCAAGCAACAGCTGAGCAACTCCTACAGTTAGGCAGTCTAGGGGAAATTGCCTACACTTATGATGAAGTGGAAGAAGGAATGCCAGAAGAACCCCTTGCTACTGAAATGAACATTACCACCATTGAACTCAAAGGCCAGGAGTGGGATCCTGAGATAAAGCAGGCAAATAATGCCTTCTTGATTGACAACAATTTTGTCACATCAGAAGCATTTATGCAGTTTATATGGAAACAGAACATAGATAAATATAATGTTGGATGTGAAAAGACAAAGGCTGAGTAGCCTAATAAAGATCCAGCCCTGGTAGAAGAGGAAATAAAGCAAGAGATGATGGAAGAATTCAAAACCATCACCCCTGAGCAAGGGAGAGATATGGTGGCACAAGCTGGAGTGCTTATTTTACCTGAGTGGGATATAGCAGATGCCCTAGTACTAGACGCAGTGAGGAAGGAGACCAAAACCAAGGAGGGAATTACTTTCAGTAAGGACAATGCTACACTCGTCATGTGGTCTCTCAAGAGAAATGAGAGTAAGAAAAGCAAAGACACCCTAGGGTCAAGTTACCTTGGTGGAATGATGGTGAAAAGAGTGCAGAGTACAGGGGTAGTGGAAGCTGCTAGCACTGTGCTAGAGACTGCAAAATTTAGTGTTGCAGTAGCAGAAAAGGAAGCCAAAGAGAAAGAGATCCTCCAAGTCAAGTTGGAAACAATTTTGAAGGCCTGTAACACTGCTAAGGAGGAGGTAAGAGGTAAGGATAGCATCATTGCTAAGCTGTAGAGCCAGTTGACTAGACAATACCATCAGGGTGAGTCTTCAACACTAATGATTTCCTCTTCTCCTACAAGACCTCCACCTACTAGCCCTATCATTGAGTTTACACCATCTCCAGCACCCTCCAGCTCTCAAATGGTTGAAATTACTCCTCAAGAATTAGAAAACTTAAAACAAGCTCAGGCCTTATATGCAAAGAAGTATGAGGATAGAGTAAGGGCTACAATTTCCAGTTTTGCAGATACAATGAATGCCTCATTGCTCTACAATAATGTAGGTAAAATTGTGGATATAAGGAATGAGCTCAGGGGAGAGAAGACCATTTTGACACCTATTTTTGACAAATGGAGGCCTAGGGAACAAGATTTAGAGTTTATGTGTGTATCTTGCGATGAAGCAAGGGCCAATCCTATCATTAGATCCACTTCTGACATCACTAAAGATTTAGTACAATTAGCAACAGAGGTGGATAATGTTGATAGGAAAGTTAATTTATGCAAAAAGGAATATGCTGATCAAGTTTTTGAGTTGCTCCCAGGAGTTTTTGCTAGCCCAGATCAGCTGAAGGACAAACAAATATGGCTTAAGGAGGTAGAAGCCAAGCTGTTAGAAAGAATTAAGGGAATTATTGATCTAGATTATGCTTCTTTCTTTGTTTTGACAATACAAGAGATAGAGAAAATTAAGTCACATTATGGTTTTCTCAATTCAGAAGTCAATAAAATGAGAAACTCTTGGAAAAGGTTGACCAAGACTAAGGATAAAGTGATTAATTTCTCATGGCCGACAGGAAAATGTGTATAATGAGTGGACAACAAAATATGCCACCCATGATCTGGAACAGTTGGAGAGTGCCCCTGAAAAGGTAGAAGAGGTTGCAACTGAACAACCTATTGAAGAAACTGTAGAGGCCGAAAAGAGCTTGTAACTGTTTTTGTGAAAAGCTTGTAACCTCTTTGTATTGAAAGAAGTGATTGTAACAAACTCTCCTTGAGAAGTCTGAAGCTTTGTGCATCCATGTTGTTATAAATGGATACCAGGACTAGAGGAAAAGGGATCACAAAGAATTGTAAGAAAACGCTGCAGAAATTTATCTGAGCTTTTCTAAGTCTAATGGAGAATATTCAAAAACTTCTTGTAATATTTTTCTAAACTTAATATCAATATATAGACTATCGGTTTTGAGTGAAGCTTTGTGTCATCTTCAAGTGTGTACAATTTTTTTACTGTTTTCATTCTGAATAATCCAGGGTTATTTTGTTTGAATGGGATTGCAAGGCAATTTTCAGTAGAAGTGTTCGCTAGCTTTTCTCTTTAGGAGGGAAATTAAAGATGCGGGGATCACTCATGCTAGTAAACTCTTTGGAAGAGACTTTGAATATTGATGATCATGTTTTAATTTGGAATGCATAAATTCTTATAGGTGTCAGGCATATATAAGGATTAATAAAAACCAAGCCAATGGGATGCATAAAGATATTTTGTTTGAGGAGTATTATTTGAGTTTAGATGACTCTCTGACCTTGGATAAGGCACTGGTATTGATTGAAGTTATTTATTGCATGTTTTGTTGATCGAAATACTGAATTTAAGTATAATTCTATTCTTTGTTTTCAGTTAATTTCAAGGTGAATAGATCCACTGGTTTCCTAGACTGGTTTGCTGTGGGTTTATGTTTGAAAGTGTGAATTTAATTCACAAAGGTATACCCACTTGGGCTCTGAGTAAGTCCAAAGTGTAGAAGGTTCAATCAAACCTTGTCATATGTTGTCTTGAGAATTTCCTTATCTTTGATGTCTCTTCTGCACCGAGTTCAATCATATTATTTTAAGGATGTTAAAGAGAATTAGATTTTGAGGACAACACCACTCACTAAGTACTACACTCTTCTAACAGAAGTGCACCAAGGTTGCCATCCTTAGGAGTAATTAAATAACATATTACAAGCTTGAATTCCACCTCAAAATTTGGCTTAAAGCCTCGAGAAGTCAAGCGAATCCATACGGAATTCCTTTCGAGTATGCATTGAATTACTTTTTCCATTTTATTTATCTTTCAAATTAGGATTCTTACTCAATCCTTATTTTTACCGAGCCTAGACCCCACCCACAAACACCTGAGTACTAGGGACAACTTCATCCCAAGACTGCCTACATACCTGTTTCGGCACGGGATCAAGGCGTAAAATATGTAGTTCTATTTTCTACTCTATCTTTTGATGTAAACTGATTAGTGGGTACGCAACCCTTTCTAGGGTCAATGTCCCAGATAGTTTCTTTGTGGTTGCTACCCACAATGGTATTGCTTAAGAAAAGGCTCAAGATGGCCTATTGCTTGTGGCCTCAAAAAACTAGATCCTAATTCTTATCATAAGCATCACCCTTGACCAATTGTCAATCGACAACAATTCTTTGAGATTAAGCCAATTTCATAAAAGTATTTCACTCATCATCCCTATATGAGGGTTTACTATGGTTTAACTCAACGGATGTAAAATCATTTAAAGATTATCTTATTAGATTATCGATACAAGGGAGATTACCCGCCCCTTGGATTTTTAACTTCCAAGTGTCCCTTATTACTCCCCGATGATTTTTAGGGATGATGCCACATACGTCATTGATGTAGCTTTATTAGGCGTTAAGTGCAGTAGTTCAACACGACGGTATTACCCGTAAGCATGACCCAGAGGCACCGTATATACCGAACACTACTAGGAATTGGTTTCCCTCTTCCTTTATTTAGTTTTCTAACTACGAGCTATGAAAATATCATACTTGAAAATAATTACTAATTGAATGCGCAAAATTTAATTCATTGAAATAACTACTTGAAATATAACTTTTATAACAATGACCATCATGAAACTTGCATATTAATAATTACACATGTACTTGCATGGAGATGAAAACATCAATAAATGTAATTAATCTATAAGTAATTTGCATGTTATAAGAATAGTGTAACTTGCATGCATGATTAGGCAATCCAAAAATAGCAATTAAATTTAGGCATTTGATTCAAATCATATTAATGTGAATTATTTGTTAAATGTCAACTAAGTGGCCCCAATGGATCTTAATAGATCGAATGATTCTAATTATAACATTTGATATAATATAATTTGCAAGTATAAATTTACTATAGATAAGTTAATCGTGAATTTACTACTCAGTAATCCCCAATATTTATAATTTTTTCTATGTTAATTTAATAGCTTAAAGTTTATACTAAGGAAAAAAAAGAAAAGAGAATTAACAATTTTTAAATTGCAATTTATACATTATTTCTAAATTGTATTTTATACATTTATATAAAAAAATCCTAAATAAATATAAAAACAAAAAAGAATAGGTGAATTGTTTGTGTTTAATAATAAATAGGGGGGCTGGGGGCCACGGGTCCCATCACCACTGCGGTCCTGCATGCGTAGGCTCGCAGGGTTAAGGGGACACTGTGGGCCCCTCCACTCCCCTATGGCCACTACCATGACAGTGACCACAGGGGTAGTGGGGGGGTATCATTGCCCCCAGCAGGTACAATAACTGCCACCCCTACATGCCTCCATCATTGATTCGAATGATTTTTGAAGACCATGCCATTGCTTGCAACATTTATATATTTTAACATTTGAAATAAATTATATATATATATATATATTTGGTTTTACATTCCCAATTACTTAATGATATATATAAACAAATAGAGAATTTATTTATGAAAATAAGAACATGAATAAAATAGATAATCAAACAATTGTTTTAGATTGATTTTACAGTAAACAGGAGGTTAATATTTACAGAGAGGGAGAGTTTATTTCCAGTATTCACAGGAAGATTTTATTCAGCTAAATTTTCACAAAGAGATCTTATTCAACTAATATCCACAGAGAGATCTTATTCAGCTAATATCCACAGAGAGATCTTATTCAACTAATACTCACAGGGAGATATATTCTCCAATTTCAGCTGATATTCACAGAGAGAGTTTGATTCAACTATTATTCACAGAGATATATGTTTAAAGAATGAGATTCAGATTTCCATTCAAAAAACCAGAGAGATGAATTAGAGGGAGGAAATAAAGATTGATCTAATCTAATTCTCGGCAAGGAATTGAAACAAGATTCTTTTTTTTTCTATTACTAATCTAATACTCAGTAATGAATTGAAACAAATTGATCTAATTCTCAACAAGGAATTGAAACAAGATTGATCTAATCTAATTCTCAGCAAGGAATTGAAACAAGATTTTTACTAATCTAATTCACACCAAGAATAAGATGCATGATTCAAAATAAAATAAAATGAAATTAAAAGAACCTGGATACTTGCAATTGATGTAGAATTCCCTATGAATCCTTCAATTAGCCTCCCTTGATCCTTCAAGCTTGGAAAAATTTCTCCAAAGCAACCTTAGCTATTCTCCAAAATGAAATATGACTACCAAAACAATTACTTGAGAAAAGAATTTCTTCAAGGAATAACCAACTCCCATTTTTGAAAACTTGCATATCATTTATAAGAAAAATCCCTCTATTCCACTATCTAGAAAATTTAATTAAAAAAAGAGATTCTTTTCTAATATTGGACTCATGCAAATTGATTAAACTTAGTGGGGAAGTTACATGCAAAGTGGTGGAGATTCATCTCCAAGCTTCTTATTCTTCCTACAACATGTGCCATAATTGGGAGTGGAAAATAATTAAATAAAAATAATGCCTTTTGAATTATATTCTCCAAGTGTGTGTGTGTGTGTGTGTGTGTGTATTCATTTTATTCTTTTATAACATTTATTCAATCATTTTAAGTAATTTAACCAAAAACATAATAGAATTGTATTTAAATCAAAAAGTGATAGAGGAGGGTTGTGACACTCATCTTCAACCATAATGGATGAGTGTGTCCTATTATCTACAATTTAAAATTACTGAACAAATTATATCTTTGTTTAAAGTGATAACATGAAATTAAGTTAACCTACTTTTCTGGGTCAAATGTCATGAGTTGAGTTAGATGTTAAGTTACGTAATCACGTTGGGAAACTCCTTAGGTTTTGTTTAATCTTCCACCGTATTATTTGATCTTTTGATAACTCATTGTATCACTATGTTGTGTCTTATTTAAAAATAAATATTTGCACTCCATTTGAGTGTTTTTAGCTTTATCCCTTTGGGGTTTCCTAGTGGGGCATTACAACAATCATAGATTTATTTGAATATCCCAATTGTATTATTGTGTTCAAAGTACATATATTGAGACCAGCTCCTCCATCTATTAGGACTCATTTTATTTGATGTTTGTGTAGGAAGGCTTGAATGTATAAAGGTGCATTATGTGGTTGGATCACAGAGGCATCATCAAATTCTATGAATTTAAGGGAGTGTGGAATGAAAAGGTATCCCACCATGGCTTGAAACTGGTCCATGTTTAGATTAGTGGGGACAGTAGTGAATCTCAAAGTTTTGTGAAGAATGGCTTTATGTGCAGGAGATATGCGTAAGAGATCAATGATGGAGATAAGCATGGGTGTCTTCCCTAACTATTCTATTAGATTGTACTCAGGTTTGGCTGATGAGGAAGTGGTGTTTTTAGTTGGAGCACCTTGCAAAGTGACCTTACCTAGATGAGTTGTAACATTACATTCAGAGGTAGGTTCAGAAGTGTTGGTATTATGGATGTGTTGCATTGGTTTTGTCATTGATGTCAACACTTGTCAACACTTATCAACACCTATCTTTCTGGAGATCTTTGGTTATGTTCACCGGCATGTTTAGTGACTTATGAGCAGTCACCAGTATCTGATTCACCAGCACAGAGGATGACTTGTTATCATCTGGAGATTACTTGGTTATGTCGAAGACATGGTTTGGACACTTGATTTTGGTGATTTGGTTATTAGTCTAATTGAGTTGGCATATTTGTTGTTATCGGCAAATTGGTCAAGGTTATGGACCGACATCCGTTATCTATTCTAGATCAGTACGACACGTTATAGAGATGATTTATTGATTGGTTATTATTGTAAATGCATTGAGCCGACATGATGCATCACATATTGATTCATTTATATTTGATTTAATTGTAATATTCTTAGTGAGCCAGCCTACACATTTGGTCTTAGGTTTTGGTATATATGAAAGATCTCAATTGTGAGATTAACATGATATAGAGGATAGGAGATGAAATAAGGTTGTGATATTTGGTATATGCAAATATAAGAAGAGCTACTCACATAGACATCATTTGAAGATTAAAGGAAGGATTGAAGGAGATAATCAGAGCTTAATCGGTACTGAATCCAGCATATGAAGATGCTATTTTGAGCAGTACATTATATAGGATTTAACCAACCTATTGTAGTCAGTGTGAATCCTATTTTGTGATTGAGCAGTGAGCTCTAGGCAGTTGGCCTTTCTCCATGTGCAGACCCCATTTGTACACACATACTATCTGCAATAGTATCATTTAATTATGGATAAGGTTTCCCACCATGGTTTTTCCCCTTATAGGGTTTCCACTTACAAATATCTGTGTTATGTGTTGTGGATGTTATTTTTCTTTCTGTTTCATGCATTAAGCTTCATGAATATTGTTATTAACTGTTAAACTATCAACTGACATTAAGTCTGGCTTACTGGTATTATGCATCAAGTTTGATTAAGTTATATTTGGGTTGAAATTAATAGACAACTAATTCACCCCCCACCCTCTCAGTTTTATTTGGGTCCTAACAAGAAGAAGGTCCAATGCCTTTTAGGACAACTTTGGCTCTTTGGGTAGAACTTTCAGGCATTTTTTCTTTTATGATAATAGTAGAGACATAATTGTCTGCCGAAATGTGATTAATAGTTGAATCATAGTTATAGGATGCTCTGGTATAGTTGGTCTGCTCATATGTGGCTTTGGCTTTTCCCTTGTCATGTTTAGGGAATGGTTCCTTAAACATCTCATGTTCTTGATTGGATGAATGTCCTTCAATCTTAATGTCACCTCTATCAATAAGATCTTGTATGATGTTCTTTAAACAATGATAATTTCATGTTTTATGTCCCTTGCTCTTGTGATATTCTTAGTACTCATCGTCATTCCACCAATTTGGTTTGACCTTTGTCTCATATGGAGGATTGTCTGGAATTTTTATTATCTTGTTTGCCACTAGCTTCTTGAAAGCTGACTCAAGTGGTTCTCCCAATGGGGTGTACTTCCTTTGTGGTTTTGAAGTTGCTTGAGTATTCACTTGGTTGTTTATATAGCTTGATCTAGAAAGAATGATTTTTGGTTTGACTATATTAGCATCGACAATGCCATCATTTACTGTGTTTTTGTTCTTGTTCCAAAATCGGGGCTTGTCTTTCTTTAAAGTCCTCTTTGTTTTCTTTGAATATCTTAATTACTCCTTGTTTGATTAAGACCTTCTCTGTCGCTAAGCCTTTTTCAATGACGTCCTTGAAAGTGGACAAGAAAGATTTCCTTAAATCATAACCAATTTCTCTATGGACATTCTGTGTGAACATCTCTACCATTTGTTTTCGTGGAATTTCACAAGAGCATCTACTAGCTAACTTCCTCCATTGTTGCAACAATGATGAAAAAGACCCCATCCTTTTTTTTGGTGTTGCACAAAGTGGTAACATATATGTCTATCTCTATGTTGTATGAGAAATTTTGGATAAAAGCCTCTTCTAAATCACCCCATGACTTAATTCTAGGTGGGAGTTGGGAGAACCACTCCATAGCTTGATCACCTAAGCTTTGTGGGAATAATCTCATCAAGTATGTTTCTTCTACTACTACCTCAATGCAAGCTATGAAAAATTGTCTTATATGTGCCTTAGGGTCTCCTTTTCCTTTGTACTTATCAAAATTAGGTGTCACAAAATGTGTAGGAAAAGGAGGCATTGGAATGCTTTTGTCAAATCGATAGGGACATATGTCTCTCATTGTGTAAGTTGTCTTTGGTGTATTAATGTCCTCCATTTTCTTTTGTAAATCCTTTATTTGTTGTTCCAAATTGTTCTTGTTAGGTCCCAGAGACAACTGAGAGAGGGGGGGGGTGAATCAGTTGTCCAATAAATTCAACCAAAATTAACTTAACCAAATCTTAAATGTTGGCAAACCAAACTTTATACCGGTAGATAGTTTTATTAGTTAATTGCAGTACCGGTAAATATTAATGCATGGAGCAGAAAGACAACAACATCCACAACACATAACACAAATATTTGTACATGGAAACCCTATAAGGGGAAAAACCATGGTGGGAAGCCTTACCCATAATCAAATGATACTATTGCAGATAGTATGTGTGTACAATATGGATTCTACACATGTAGAAAGGCCACCTGCCTAGAGCTCACTGCTCAATTACAAAAATGAGAGTCACACTGACTACAATTGGATGGTTAAGTCTAATGATAATGTACTACATAAAATAGCATCTTCATATGCTGGATTTAGTACTGGTTAAGTTCTAATTGCCTTCACAAAAACCTTCCTTCAACCTTCAAATGATGTTTGCGTGTATAGCTTTTCTTATTTTCGTATATACCCTATTACAATTCTTTTTCCAATCGCATATCAATCTCACAAATGAGATCTTACATTTATATCATAACCTAAGACCAATTAAATAGGTCAGCCCTCTAAAAGATTACAATAAAATTAATTACAAATAAATCATTATGTGATGCATAATGTTGGCTCAATGCATTTCCAATAATAAAAAATCATCTCCATAACATTTCGTGTTGATCTAAAATAGATATGCCTGCCAGTGTATAACCTAGACCTATTTGCCAGTAACAACAAATATGCAAATTTGAATAAATAATTAACCAAATAGCCAAAACCAAGTGATCAAATAATGTCTTTGACATAACCAAGTAGTCTCCAAGTTTCCAAGTGTCGGTGAACAATATAACCTATCGATGAACCAAATACCGGTGACTGTGCATAAGTCTTTGACTTGTCGGTGAACATAACCAAGGATCTCCAAGTGCTGATAAGTGTTGACAAGTGATGTCAGGTGTTGGCATCAATGACAAAACTATATCAACATATCCAAAATACCAACAATCTTCCCTTTTGGCATTGATGGCAAAACAAGATGGAAAAACCATCAAAGTGCCAAAATAAAAATGCCAAAAAACAAAAACCAACAATCTCCCCAAAGAGATCATTAACCAAAAATCAAAATATAGATACAAAGAGTAATCAATCTCTTCAATAATCTCTACCCAAAGTAACAATCTCTCCCCCAAGGGTAATGTGTTTTTCCATATCAATCTCTCCCCCTTTGACATCAAATGCCAAAGCATTACAAAAACCAGATTAAATACAAAATACCAACTCATTCAATATACCAACTACTCCCCCTAAGAAGTATCTCTCCTCATCAAAACCAAAATAAAAGATTTTTCTATTAATTCTACCAGTTGATGACAAACATCAACTGTCTAAGTCTCTACTGGTGGAGGTAGGAATCCAAATTGCTCTCTGAGATATTCAAAAGTTTCCTTAGGAAAAGGCTGTAAAAATATTTGCAATCTACTCTTTAGTATTCACATAAACCAATTTCACTTCTTTTGCTTCAACATTCTCTTTTACAAAATTGAATCTGACAGAAACATGTTTAGTCTTAGAGTGAAATACCGGGTTCTTTGATATATCAATTGCTACCATATTATCACAGTAAATAGTTATAGGTTCCTTGCATTTTACCTTTATGTCCTTCAACATTTGTTTGATCCATAATACCTGTGTACAATTAGTTGTTGCTGCAACATATTTTGATTCTGCTATTGATAGACTTGTACAACTTTGTTTCTTGCTCAACCATAAAATTAGTCTACTACCAAGAAAAAATGCTCTGTTGGTGGTGCTTTTTATGTCATCCACATCTCCTACCCAATTACCATCTGTGTATGCACATAAGTAAAAAATTTCATCTCTAGGATACCATAAACCAAGATTTGTAGTGCCTAGTAGGTCCTGAAAAATCTTTTTCACTGTCAATTCATGATTTTCTTTAGGATTACTCTGAAATCTTGAAACAATATATACTGCATTCATAATATCATGTCTTGTTTGTGTTAAATACAGTAAACCTCCTATCACAGACTTGTATCTAGTCAGATTAACAGGTGTTGATTCATCCTTCAAAGATAATTTATCAGTTGTAGTCATAGGTGTGCTTACCGGTTTACAGTTTTCAATGCCAAATTTCTTTAGTAATTCCTTCAAGTACTTAGATTGACATAGGATTATACCTTTATCAGTTTGTGAAATCTGCAATCCTAAAAATAATTTTATCTCTCCAATCATAGAGATTTAAAAATTCTTGCTGCATTTTGTTAGAAAAGTCTTTACACAATCCATCTTCTCCTCCAAAGATTATATCATCAACAAAAACTTCAATAACCAAGATGTCATCATTAGTCACTCTATAGTATAGCTTGTTGTCAGCATTACCTTTAGTGTATCCAAGCTTTAAAAGATATTTGCCCAATCTAGCATACCAAGCTCTAGGAGCTTGTTTTAGACCATATAAAGCTTTCCTTAACCTGCAAACCATGTCTTTATTATCTGTCAAATAAAATCCATTAGATTGTTGAATATAAACTTCTTCTTCAAGATCTTCATTCAAAAATGCACATTTAACATCCATTTGATATACTTTATAGTTCTTATGTGTCGCAAAAGCCAATAAAAGTCTGACTGCCTCAATTCTAGCTATCGGTGCAAAGGTTTCATTGTAATCAATTCCTTGTTTCTGTGAATATTCCTTACACACTAATCTTTCTTTGTTTCTGATTACCTTACCATCTTCATTAAGTTTATTTCTGAAAACCCATTTAGTTCCAATTACATTTTTGTCTTTAGGCTGGGGAACTAATGACCGTGTGTTATTCCTTTCAATTTGTTCCAATTCATCTTCCATAGCTTTAATCCAATATTTATCTTCACATGCCTCATTAATTGATGTAGTTTCAATTTGAGAAATAAGACATACCTCTTCATTTGCCAATCTTCCTCTATTCATAACTCCTTGAAATTTGTTTCCAATTATCTGATCTTCAGAATGATTCAATCTTACATACCAGGGTGTTTTTACTTTCTGATGATCTTTAGTGACTATTGAATCCTTAGATGATGTCGGTGTAACTGGATCACCATTATGTACTGTGTATTCATAGTGAGTTCATTTGTGATTATCTCTATTGCCAGTTCAGAGTCTGTGTACCTTGAATTTCCTCTAAACTATTCATCAATCTTCACATTTGCACTCTCAATAAGTTTCTGTAATCTCTTGTTAAAACATCTATATGCCTTGCTCTTAGATGAATAACCAATAAATATTCCTTCATCACTTCTAGGATCAAATTTGCCAATATACTCATCTCTTCTAATATAGCATTTACTTCCAAATATTCTGAGATATTTAAGAATAGGAGTATTACCAAACAATAGTTCATGAGGAGTCTTACCAATTTTACCTCTAATGTGAACTCTGTTGAATGTATAAACTATCATATTGACCACTTCTCTCCAGTATATATGAGGTAGATTTACTTCTGATATCATACTTCTAGCTGCATCCAAGGTAGTTTTGTTTTTCCTTTCCACAACTCCATTCTACTAGGGTGTCTGGGGTGCTGATAACTGTCTTCTGATCCCATTCACTTCACAAAATGCATTAAATTCCTTAGATGTGAATTCACCTCCTTGATCTGATCTCAAACATTTTATTTTCTTGTCAGTTTCATTTTCTACCATCACTTTGAATAGTTTGAATTTCCCAAATGCTTCAGAGTTTTCCCTGAGAAAAGTAACCCAACACATTCTAGAATAGTCATCAATGATTCACATAAAATACCTATCTCCTTGTATACTTCTAGTTCTTGCTGGACCACATAAATCAGTATGAATTAAATCAAGAACATTATTAGAATTCTCTAGAATACTCTTGAAAGTTTCTCTAACTTGCTTTCCAAATTGACATTCCTTACATACTGGATTGTGAGGTTTCACAATCTTAGGTAAATCTCTTACTGCCTTAGTTGTACTGATTTTTACAATGCAATCAAAATTTACATGACAAAGTCTCTTATGCCATAATCAAATTTCATCAATATGTGCAATCAAACATGATTTCTCATTGTTGTTCAAATAAAAGATATTACCTCTAGTCTGATTACCAGTTGCAATTTCCAAACTAGTTCTATTTAAGATTTTGCATTTACCATTCTTGAATTGTAACTGAAATCATTTCTCAACTAATTGACCAACACTCAAGAGATTATGCTTCAAACCTTCAACATAGTAAACATTATCGATATTGTTCTTACCATCAAAAGATATAGTGCCTTTTCCTTTGATCAAACAAGATTTATCATCTCCAAATCTTACTTGACCTCCATTGTATTCCTGAAAGGTTAATAATTTACTCTTATCACCAGTCATGTGATGTGAACATCCTAAATCAATAATCCATTGATCCTTATCTTCAATTTTAGCTACCAGGGCCTACTCTACTGATTGAATAGTAGGTGTCGGTTGATCTTCTGTTATAGCAACAAAAGCCCATCCATTGTCTGTCGGATCCTCATCAGAATCATCAGTAACTCCTTCATCAACATAATAACAAGATTTGTCTATATTCTTCTTAAACTTGTATTTCTAATAATCAGGGTTAGGCTTATATGTTCTTTTAGCTTCTTCTCTTAATCTTGCATGTCTATCAGGACATCTAGAAGCCATATGACCAATCTTATTATAGTTAAAATATTTAAAGGGTGCTTTACGTTCATACTTACTTCCAATTGGACCTTTAGGCATTTTCCTTGCAAATAGTGCTTCAAGTTCTTCAAGTTCTTCATTTTCTCTCCTGCTTTCTTCAAGTTCTCTTGCATAGAAGGCTTTCCAATCAGATTTATCAGATGATGATGATGATGTTGCAGTTGATGATGATGCCTTGAAAGCTAGATTTGTCTTAATAGTAGTAACAATACCAAATTCCTCAAGTTCAAAAGCTGAAAGTTTTCCAACCAAGGTGTCTCTAGATACTGATGCATTAGGCATTGTTCTCAATTCATTTATAGCAGCAACTTTCATTTTATATGCTGGTGGAAAAGCTCTTAAAAATTTAGAAACAATCTCATCTTTACTTAAGGTTCCTCCACAACATTGTATACCCAAAACAATTTCATTTACTCTTTCCATAAAAGAAGAAATTATTTTATTTTCTTCCATTTTCAGACTTTCATACTTGACCTGGAAGCATTCAAGTTTTGCAATTGTGTTTGTGGAATCTCCTTCATTCAATGTTTCCAGTTTGTCCCAAATAGCTTTAGCAGTAGATCTATCTGACAATGTCATGACTTGCTGATCTGATAATGTGCTCAAAAGTGCTTCTCTTGCTTTGCAATCATTTTCCTCATCTTTAGCCAAGTTAGGTGGATTAGGTTGACCTTGAGTAGGAGCAGTATAGCCATTCTTTGTAACATCCCATATGTCCTTTCCAATGCAATTCAAATGTGTCTCCATCCTGATCTTCCATATGCCATAGTTAGTTCCATCAAGTTTCAGATTGTCCTTCCTAAAATAGTTAGAAGACATTGGATCTTCTCAAGCTGTTAAACTTTTGCAAAAAGAGGACTAGGCTCTGATACCAATTGTTAGGTCCCGGAGACAACTGAGAGGGGGGGTGAATCAGTTGTCCAATAAATTCAACCAAAATTAACTTTAACCAAAACTTAATGCTTAATACCGGTAAACCAAACTTTATACCGGTAGATAGTTTTATTAGTTAATTGTAGTACTGGTAAATATTAATGCATGAAGCAGAAAGACAACAACATCCACAACACATAACACAAATATTTGTATGTGGAAACCCTATAATGGGAAAAACCATGGTGGGAAGCCTTACCCACAATCAAATGATACTATTGCAGATAGTATGTGTGTACAATATGGATTCTGCACATGCGGAAAGGCCAACTACTTAGAGCTCACTGCTCAATCACAAAAATGAGAGTCACACTGACTACAATTGGATGGTTAAATCCAATGATAATGTACTACATAAAATAGCATCTTCATATGCTGGATTCAGTACCGGTTAAGTTCTAATTGCCTTCACAAAAACCTTCCTTCAACCTTCAAATGATGTCTACATTTATAACTTTGCTTATTTTTGCATATACCCTATTACAATTCTTTTTCCAATCACATATCAATCTCACAAATGAGATCTTACATTTATACTATAACCTAAGACCAATTGAATAGGTTGGCCCTCAAAAAGATATTACAATAAAATCAATTACAAATAAATCATTATGCAATGCATGATGTCAACTCAATGCATTTACAATAATAATAAATCATCTTCATAATGTGTCATGCTAATCTGAAATAGATATGCCTGCCGATGTATAACTTGGACCTATTTGTCGGTAACAACAAATATGCAAACTTGAATAAACAAATAACCAAATCACCAAAACCAAGTTATCAAATAATGTCTTCGACATAACCAAGTAGTCTCCAAGTCATTCCAAGTGCCAGTGAACAATATAACCTGCCGGTGAACCAAATACTAGTGACTGTGCATAAGTCTCTAACTTGTCGGTGAACATAACCAAGGATCTCCAAGTGCTAATAAGTGTTGACAAGTGATGATAGGTATTGGCATCAATGACAAAACCATATCAACATATCCAAAATACCAATAGTGTTTAGGTGGAGATAGACTTCTTGGACCATATCTCATGCCTCAGCCACCCGATGGATGAGGAGGATACTGCATATATGGATGGAATTAATCATAAACATGTTCATATGGAGGAGGTTTAAAATGATATTGTGTATAGGAACCACCTGGTATAGAGTCATAATGAGGAATTGAATATCTTCTTTGTCTATGTATATCATATTCTACAGGCATGTCATGAGTTTGTTCTAGTGTGTTGCACCCAAATTTGACACGGGGTTTCCTTGTGTCCAAATTTTGAGCATGCCTTTGGATATCCAATTGCTTTTGTGGTTGGTCCTTAGCAATGGTATGTGATTGAGTATATTTTTTTGCATAAGATTTCCATAAAGGTCTGCATAGATGAGTATCATAAGCTTGACCATTTGTATTTGGGATCTCGGGTTTTTGAAATAAAGATGATGGAGATTCAAGCACAAAATGCGGTCCTCTAGTACCTCCACTATTAGGTCTCCTTTGATCCATGTTGAGTTGAGTTTCTTGCATAGGTCAATTTTCCACTATTTGAGACATGTAAAAATCATGAGGTATCTTAGCTCCACATTGTGCCATCACTTGTAAGAAATAATGTCTATCTCTTCTCATTATTTCCTCAACCAATCTATTAAAATGGGGATCCATGATGGATTCTTCCACTTTTGCTGAATGTACTGAAAAGTTGTTTGTATTGTCATTATGTGCTTCATTGTTATTTGTATTATCCATGTTCACAACATTTTGAGTTTTTCTATAAGGGTCCATGTCAGGTAATGTGGTATGATCCAAATTGAAGAAGATATCATTATCATACTCATAGGCACTCATGTTTGCAGACTCTTGAGCCTCTTTAGCTTCTCTCCTAGATTTTTGGGAATGGGTTTCAACCATGAACTAGGTCTTGAACAAGATGTGTGAGACTAGATGAAAATGGAAAGAGAATGGAAGACCAAGAGTTGGATGGAATGTAAAGGAATCTGAGGTGTACTTGCAATGTCCAAAGTGTAAGACCAAGTATGTATGTAGTAGAGTAGGTGTGGCTTCCAAAGAGATGATAGTTTCTCTTGATGAGGTAAGTTGACCTTGACTCTAATTAAGACCAAATGAGACCCAAAGGTGATAGACCTTGATGAGGGACCATTTAGAAAAATGTTGTTGTATGTAGTGTTTTGACAAAGCAATATGAGGACAAACAAGTGACCTTTTGACTCAAGTTTAGACAAATGTGAATGTAATGCTAGATGTAAAGAAATGATGAACTTTGTGAGACCCAAAGATAGGTTGAATGCTAGATGAAAATCTAGAGAAATAACTTAGAAAGCTCAAGAATTTTGAAATTGATTGCTCTTGTTTGCTGGATTGTAAATTTTGCCAATACTGAACACAGACGTGGTTACCCAACACAAATGTGATTAGACACTGCACATACGCGTTTATGAGATTTTGTGAATGCAATTTTCTTATGACAACACAAACGTGTTTCTGTCCTACATAGACGCGGTTAAAGGACACAAACATGTTTACGTCAGACACAGACGCATTTCCAGAATTTGAGTGCAATTTTTCCAATTTGTAAAGTTGTTTGTTGTGACCAGATCTAAATTTTTGACTTTTTATGTGACAAGAGGACACAATGTTGATGAGGACTCTATGTTTGCAAGTGTTTAGACACAAAATGACTCAAAGGAAAGTGTGTTGTTTGATGTATAAATATTTTGCATATACTTGAAGACACAAAAGACACAATGTTTTAATGTTTGGTCTTGAATGTTTGAATGTTTAAAAGAAGACAAGCACAATTCTTATGGTTGGTTAGGACAATAGTTATTGATCCCACATGGGGTTTCCCCTGAGGCTATGCTATTCAGAGTGGATACTTAGATTCTTAACCCCACTGGCTCCACCCTCTGCACTCACTTCTCCAAGGTAGCCAAGCATCCGTCCACATGAAAACTTCCCGTGGTGAACTTTGTATCTCTACTAAGAACCATATGTGTGTGGGCCACTCTAGAGGTCTGACCTCCTACCCCAACAACTAGAAGGATTTTGGCTTTCTAAAACAAAAAGATGCTAGTAAGGGCATTCGCTCATGTGGCCATACATGCAGTACTTTCAGCTCTATAAATACAATAGGCTCCCAGCCGGTAGGGGTTACGCCCTACAATTGATCAAATAAATTTGATCAAACGGGTTTATGGGGAGACATAGTGTCGGTATGAACTAATCAGCACACGTTACCCATGGCTTTCACCATGGATACAATTATTTATAGTGGTTCGAAAGAGGTGGGTTTTCCTCACTACCACTTGGGTCATTCTCTCCTCACTAGTAGTCCTAATGACCACACAGGGAGACAGGCCCTCTAAAGATTAAACACAAAGAGCCTATTGCTACCACCCACAAGATCCTCTTCTCTCCCAAGAGTAAGAGGTCTTGAGAAAACTCCCAAAACACAATAAAGCATAATGCAAGATTTCAAATGAAATTCTAAACAAGACATAAAAAAAAAACCACAGATTTCTTTCACCAAATCATACACTCAAACACATGCAAGAAAATAACCATTTTAAAGAATGATCAAACCAACCTTAATCTGCCCAATGGTAGTTTTGAAATTTGAGGAAGAGCTGCCCAATCCATGAATCTTCTTCCTTCTACCCTTAGTCAATTTTTCTATTCCAAACTATTATTTTCTTATCAAAATTTCTCTTGTCTCCAAAAATGGAGAGTGGGTGATTACCCTCCAATTCCCAAAAATCTTGCTTAAGAAGCTCATTCTCTGAGTTCTTACAAGTTTCTAAAAACCAAAAAGGAAAGAAAAGCAGAATGCAAAAAAGACTCTCATTCCAAAAGGAAAAATCTCAATTAGATTTAAACTTCTAATTTTCAATTTTCGCACAACTCAAAAAAGCCAAATTTTAAAGCGTTAAAAAGATCATTATAAAGTAGAAACTTGCCTAAAATTACCCCTAACCCCTAGGTATACCTTATGGGCTTTAGGAAACCCTATTAAACTACCCCTAGGTGTTCATTTAACTCATTTTAAACCCCTCTGAAGTTTATTTTCGGGTCAAACATATGTTGACCACCCCAAATATTATATTCCCAAAGTATTTATGACAACACATTATTTTATTTAAGAAGAACTATAATTAAACACTTTCCCACCAAGAGACAAAATAAAACATTTAAATTTAAATCCACACATGTGTCAAGTGACACAAATAAAACACTTTTACAAAAATAAAACATGAAATTGTCTCTTGTGGTTTTTACACAATAAATTTAAATAACACTTAACACTCATGCAGCATATATTGTTACGAATAAAATACAACACAAACGGGGTGTTGTCTCTCCAAATAGACAAACCCTGGCTTACGAACATACATAAGTCTAGGTTTGATTCTCCGTAATTTTCCATGGTCGCATGGTAAATTTCTTGCGCATCTCAATTTACACATTAGTACTTCCAAATATCCATATATAATATAATTCAAAGGAATACAATACACATTATCACTTGCATACAATTTTCATCTGCACAGATTAAATACATCTTTTATCAAGCAAAATTCTCATAAACAATTTCATCCCAATTCACATAAACTTAACCATACATCATAGTACTATATTCATAGTAAAGTCCTGCAAATTCAATAATGATAACTATCATTGCAATATCATCTTATCTAACAATCATGTAGTGTTCTATCACATAAAACATATAAGTAAAATCATCAAATCATAGCAATGTTATCCAAATCCTGAAATCATGTAAGTTCTAAGTCTCAAAATGCATCAAAATAAAGTATCCATAATAGTCTAAATATAAAATCCACTGAATGTTTGACTGAGTCGAGGTGAGGCCTCACAGTCTCGAACATGATCACCATCAGTATCCTGAATCCATACTAAAATGTGCACCAACACAACTTATGCATATCATCAAAAATCTTCATCAAAGCTCTGCCGGTGAAACCCTTGCCAGAACCACAAACCAAGCTTCCAAGTAAACTAGATAGCATCCAATCACCAGACCAAAACCAACTGAATGAATAAGCCAATTCCATAACCAAATCATACTGGAGCATACCAGATCATGTTGGATCCAAACCAACCAGAAACCACACAACCTACCGAGACCAAAAGGGTACCGATAAAGCATCCAAAAGAGCTAGTGTTGACATCAATGATAAAACATCAATGCAACACATAATCAATTCCTCCTAATGGCCAACAATCTCCCCCTTTGGCATTGATGCCAATACTAGATGTGAAAAACATCCAAGTGCCAAGAAATGTGAAACAAGTGTCCCCCAAAGGAAGACAACCAACAATATCCCACACAAAGATATAGCAATGAAGTTTTGAAACAAAGACCAAACTCCCCCTTTGAATTATATCTCTATAAAGCTCTATTTTACACATATATCTCTCCCTCTAATGTATACAACTCCTTAAGTTTTTCAAATCAATATCTCTCCCCCTTTGACATCAATGCCAAAAAATCTGACATAAATATCAAAGCATAAAAAAAAAACCACTAAATCACAAAGCTAACTACTCCTTCTAAGTAGTAGCATCCCACAACAATGCCAGAATGAATAATATCTTTGATAATACATACCAGACTGATGCCAAAACACATCAATCGGTTCTCTGTCAGAGGGGCAGAAACCCATAACTTGTCTCTCAAGTACTCAAATGATTCTTTAGGAAAAGGTTTAGTGAAAATATCTGCAATCTTCTCTTTAGTGTTCACATAAACCAATCTGACTTCATTTTTTTCCACCTTCTCCTTCAAAAATTTATATTTGATAGATATGTGCTTAGTCTTAGAATGAAATACCAGATTCTTTGATATGTCAATAGTAGCAGAGTTATCACAATGAATAACTATCGATCAAGTGCAATGCACTTTGATATCCTTAAACATTTGCTTCATCCATAGAACTTGTGTACAGTTAGTAGCAGCAACAACATACTTAGCTTCAACAGTAGATAATGTAGGAAGGAATTTGGAAACCATCAAAGCAAGTAACAAATTAGACTAGCTCAATCATGAAAACTATATTGCAATGACAAATCCTAAAAAGATTCAAATCAAATGCAAACCATCGCAAACATGAATGTCTCCTCCAGAATTCTCCATTGTCCTTCTTTCTCCTTCAAATTGCGTTGTTTGTGGATCTCACCTAAGGCATAGCATGAAATCAAGATTGAAATGGTAGTGTAAAGATACTAGAAGCGTGATTGATTTATCGGATTTCTGATTGAATAAATTCATCCAATTTATAGACAAATTGGAGAGATGACAAGAGTAGCATGAAGATTTGAAAGGAAATTTCAAATCAAGAATGACAAATATGACAAATTATGACAAAATTGACACTTTCTATGCAAGATTGATTGATTTGACAAATTATGACAAAATTGACAACGTTGCTATGCAAAATTGATTGATTGACAGATTATGACAAATTATGACAAAATTGCTATGCCATTCCCATGAAATTAGGAAAATTATTAGAAAAATAGGAGAAAATAGAAAATTAGATGAATTGGAAATTAGGAAATTAGAAATTAGTAAATTAGGTAAATTAATTAATAACTTTTCATTCATTAACTAAATTAATTAATAACTTTTAATTCATTAATTAATTCACAAAAAGAGGAAAGAATTAATTAGCCAATTAAATAAATATTTAATTGTGACAAGAAGACTTAGGACAAATAAATAAATTATTTAACCTAAAGAGAAAATGACAAACAAGATTAAATGAATAAATCATAAAACCTTAGAAGATGAATTAGAAATGCAAGGATGACAATTAGGTCTTGACAAAAGATAATTGATGTCGATTTGATCATGATTCTGATTAACAAAGGACCAATGCTAATAAACGATTGAGATTGATAAAGAGATCAAATTGATAGGCACCAATTGACATGATTGAAGAGGACAAGGATTGATGATGAATCGATCGCAAAATGACAAGATTAACAAGTTGATAAGGATCGATGACAAATCGATCGCAAGATGACAAGATTGATAAGGACAAGGATCGATGACAAATTGATCACCAAATGACAAGATTGATAAGGATGAAGATAAATGATGAATCGATCACAAGATGACAAGATTGACAAGAGGACAAAACCCTAATTCCATCATCGATTAGGATTGACGATGTCCAAAATGATAATAAATGAGCATGCCACATGATGTGACAAGATAAGATTGACCAAAATCATGACTGAAGATTATTATCGACAAGACCAAATTTGAAAGAGAGAAAAATGAGGAATGCAGAAGAAGGACTCGATGTTCACAAATGATAAAGACCAAGTTCGCAACATAGAAGAAATGTTAATGCGACGTAAAAACCCTAAAATAAGGCAATGCGCAAATGTTAAAGTATGACTACGCAAGTGTTGACCATTTTTAGACGTCTACATTTTGCCCCTCTTTGAGACAATGCAATTCTAAGCATTGTTTCAAAGAACAATAATGAAAATGTCCCAGACACTGACAATGACATATGCATGCCCCCTCGAGGAATTCGCTGGAAACATCTAGAAAAGAGGCCAATTGATCGATAAGAATGATAGAAAATGATAGGATCAAACGGATCAAAAATTGAAGGTCAGATGCATGGATGACAAGCAATGGAAGGTGTAAAAGACCATGACTAGCATAAGATGGAGAGGGTGCATGTCCATCTATGCACTGACAAAGATCTATAAATGAGACAAGGAGAAGGAAAAGAGCTCATTTGCACTAGCCAAAGTGGAGGATTTGTTGCTTTGGAAAAGGACCCTTGCAGAGAGATGGCGAACATTCCAATGGAAGATCACCTCAGGGAATGTGTACACACCTACAGATGATTGGACGATGCCAGAGCAGCGGTATGTAGCTCAAAAACCCATATTGTCAATTTCATGAATTTTACTGGATTGCGGGACATTGCGGGGCCCACAGGGAAGTCGAAACTAGACATTTGCGCCTATGTGGGCACATTCTGTGCTTGTGTGAGGATGTTTTGCACTTGTGTAGGGTACACATGCGTAGCTTGATGCTGTACAGGCGCAGGACAGGGTACACAGGCGCAGTTATGCACTGAAAACACCAATTTGACCTAAAACAGCATGCAGATGATCCTAAAAGGAGGGTTAAGGGTAGGATAGGTCAAAATAGATAAGAAAAACCTTGATTTATGCATGAAACAAAGAAATACAACCCTTAGGAGAAAACCCTAAAACTGACAAATTTGTGCCCCAATTGTGATGCAGAGTCGATAGTATCCATTGATTACACGGGAGAATAGACCCGACTACTTCATGTTGCGACATAGACTCAGGAGCACGGATAGAGATACATTAGTAGGAATTGGATTATACTACATCACATTCATGCCCAAGATTAGGGAAAACACAAGACTTCTTACCACATTGGCAGAGCGATGGCATTCAGAGACTTCCTCATTCCATCTGCCGACTGGAGAGGCGACGGTGACCCTAGAGGATGTGTGGCATATCCTCCACATTTTGTTCATGGGGAGATGATAGAATATGACCTAGCTATAGGGAGAGATGCTTTGTGCAGATTATTCGAGTGTGACACAGATGATCTGGATATCATAGAGAGGGAGATTGGCTGGGAGACCATGGCAGCAGAGTATGATCAGCGATATGTGGTGATAGCAGTGGTGATAGCATGCCTATTAGCAGGTGATAGATGAGGACATGGATTCCCTATTAGATGGGGAAGAGTGCTAGAGTGGATGGCGACAGAGAGGACTGTATACACATGGGGACCATATGTGCTTGCCATGCTATATTTTTAGTTGCATCAGATAACATATCAGGGGGTACAGACTTTGAGCTGTGGGGTCACACTGTTACAAGTATGGGCATTTGAGCACATAGCCATATGTCAACCAATTGTAGAGAGATAGGTAGTACCACACTAACCATATGTGTACTTCTATGGGGGTACATTGAGACAGGTTCCACTCGGATACATACTGTATTGGCGACATGAGCTAGATAGATTGAGAGAGTTCACATGGAGGCCATATCTTGATTGCCCTGGATGATCAGATGATAGTGATGAGCTACCATATTGTAGATAGGAGAGATACCTAATTGGGTGACCAGTGAATTTCCAGAGAGTGATTGAGATGTACCTACCCGAGAGAGTCAGATGATAGTTTGGAGAGAGACAGGATGTACCGAGTGGAATTGCACACTTGGCCCGATCTCACAGAGAGACGAGTCAGTGGGGGAGGATGATTCAGCCACACATAGCATATGCCAACTTCACACAGCTATAGCAGAGATAGTGGGATTGGAGATTAGATGTTGTGGATGTTGGGATGATAGAGGAGTATGAGTGGTGGTTTGCACGATGACGGCTTGTGCCATTGACAGATCCTGATATTCTAGTACCTAGGAGACAGGAGGACTTCCCACTCGCTAGAGAGAAGGATGGAGATGATGAGGATGAGGAGGATGATGAGGACAGAGGTGATGAGGATGAGGAGGATGATGAGGATGGAGAGGATGAGGATGATGAGGATGGAGGGGATAAGGATGAGGAGGATGACGAGGATGAAGGAGATGATGAGGATGGAGGGGATGATGAGGAGGATGATGAAGATGAGGAGGATGAGCCAGATCTAGCCAATCAGGAGGCATTGCAGGATATATCTATAGAGCTGGAGATAGCTAGCATAAAGGAGATGGAGATATGTAGGGCCACCATAGTGAGTCAACATGATCACATTGCGACATTAGAAAGATAGAATGCTATCTTGAGGACAGAGTAGGATCAGTTCAGAGTAGAGATAACCAGACTGATAGTAGCTTGAGATACAATGATAGCCCAGGCATAGCAAGCAGAGAAGAGAGTGATTGAGTATATTGGGTTGATTAGGGATGCCAGTGCATGTGAGATGGCATAGATGTTGGTAGAGACCAGAGAGGAGATATGCCATTGGAGGACACTATATGAGAGTACAGTTCCACTAGAGCAGAGAGCAGTGTCATATCAGGCACGATCGAGGATAGAGAGCAGGCCATGCTCTCGGAGGTCAGTGAGCAACATGGGAGTGAGTGGACCTAGGAGACCACCACAGCCAGGACCTAGGGCTGAAGGGACATTATCTTTGAGACATGGTAGGGATAAGGAGGATAGAGGGAGCACCCAGTGACAGAGGCACATGCTCCTTATGATAGAGACATATGTAGTGTGACATTATGTAGTCAGCTTGCAGGCCATACTTATGACAGATAGTCCAATTTTGTACTCCAATATTATTTTGATATATGATATGATATGCAGCTATATGATGGGATGCAATGTGTTATGGCTTTATAGTTATTTTCCATGTATGGATGGCTGATGCAGTGTTTATGTACCATTGTGGAACATGTATGAATATATTTTTATGTGTTTTTGATGCATTTATAATATGAAATGAATAAAATGCTTGATATAATGCAAATGTACTAATCAATGGATGCAGGATGTAGCTTATATGTTTGGAGATCGGAGAACTAGATTGAACTTGTAGTCACATAAATCTGTCCATTTTAATTAAATGAATATTTCATATTTATTTGATTAAAAATCCACTAGTCATCAGTTAATTAAATTAATATTTAATTAATTCATCCCCAAACATTCTTCTATTAATTAAATAAATTATTCAATTTATTTTAATTAATTCATTAAAATCAAATTCCATTCAATTAAATAAATAAAATCTATTTATTTAATTAAATCCCCTTTTCTTCTTTTAAATAAATTAAATAAAACATTTATTTAAATCATTATCCCCACCCCACTTGCATTTTCCTACAAATGCAACTTGCACATATTTTGAAATAAATGAATTTTTATTTTAAATAAAATCCTATTTTCCCTCACCCACCAAATCCACTTGCAAATCTAATCCCCTTCTAGATTCTTCTAACCCCTTCCTAATTAGCTTAATCCATCCCCTAATTATTGTCACATTCCTAAGCAAAATGGAGTCACTTCTCAAATGGCCCAAAGTCTTGGATAACCATTGAAGGTTTTCAACCTTCAACCACCAAAAACCCCAAAGTCTTTGAAAACCATTAAAGGCTTCCAACTTTCAACCACTTAATCCCCAAAGTCTCCAATAACCATTAATGGTTAACTCAAACCCTTCCACATGGTTAAAACATTTGTTTTGACTCAACCTCTACTCAACCCAAGGGTCTCATCAGGTCATTAATGCTTTGACCATGATTATCTCTTAATCATTTGCACAAAGGTTTATCCTTGGATTAACTCCTAATCCAGTGGGTAATCCTAACTTAGACTTGACCCTTAGCCTTTAGATAACCATGAGGTCTTCTCAGGCCTTTAATGCCTCCAACCTCTTCTCTCAACCCAATCCTGTGTTGACACTTGTCACTATTTTATTGGTGCCAATTGTGCACATGGATCCCCAACTTTCAAGCTTGACCCTTGATTAAACCTTTCAATCCTGGCCATCCATTGCTCCATTTTTCTTATAAATAGAGCCCATTCCTTCATAATCCAGATCCTGAAACTTATGTGCATCTAAGCTATAGACATTTTAGAGAGCATTTTAGCATAAACAATCTAATCTTTTGTCTTTTGGTTAAAATATATCATTTTAGCATTAGAATTAGCTTTTTATTTCACATTTAGAGCTATATTACAATCTCAATCCTCCATAAGCATCCATAGTGCAAAAAGCTGCTAAGAGCTACACTATTTTGGAACTTGGAGAGGAGAGGAACAAGGGAGAAGGAGCTAATCTCATGCTAAGAGATAGTTGGAGACGTCTCATTGTCTTTACTTCTTTAGTTAGATTCATTAGCATGTTTTTAGTGTCTCTCTTGGAATGCCTTCATATGTTTGGTTTTTGATTGACTAACTCTAACGTCTTGTGTGTTTTGTGTTGTTTGATCATAAACTAACATTGTGCCATTTAGGAGGGCATCATTTGGTGAACCCGACGTGAATCGAACACGCAACCTTCTGATCATTTTTTTTGAAATTAACATTTTGCTTGTTGAAATTGCCACACAGGTCGCGCTTCGGCGCTATTGAACGCGTTTTAGCGCTATTGACCCTAAGATAGCGCTATTGAAAATGTTTCAGCGCTATTGACAACATTCCAGTGCTATTGTCACAGTTTCAGCGCTATTGACACACTTCCAGCACCTTTGTCTTCTCAGATTTTTCTCTTCTTTCAGCGCTACCGTTTAAATTAGCGCTTCTGCTCACGCAGAATAGCGCTATTGTATGAATCAGCGCTTCTGCAAAAACACAGAATAGCGCTATTGCGACCGAGTGTCGCCCAAATTGACTTGTAACCAAAAAATCAAAATTTAGGCTTGTGGAAGCCCCCCCTTTGAGCATTGATTTAATTAACTTGTTTCTTTCCTTTGTGCAGGTTAACAACACAACAAAAATCACAAAAAAAAAAAATTTCATTTAGTGCTTAAAAAGAACTTAAAAACACAAAAACAGTTTTTCATTGTTTTCTAGTTAGGCCTCATTTTTTTTGGTGCTTAATAACAAACACAAAATTTGATTTCATTGCATCAATTGGGACCTAAAATTTACAATCCACATTTCAAAAATTTGGTGCAAATAAAACTAACAAACCACTTGTTTTTGATTGATTTTTGCAAACAAAATTTCCTTCAAGCAAAACGTGTTTTTCATTAAGTTGACCAGGATTTCCAAATTCTAGATTACAAAACACATTGCCTTTTGAAGTTAAAAAGAACACCATGGCTGTTGGAGCAACATCTCCAAATAGTTAGATCATCTTTGCAAATGTTGGATTAAAAAGAACAAGTGAATTTCGTGTTTGGCATGCTTGTGCACAAAAGTCAGTCGAGTGGACCTACTTCTAACACACACTATCCTCTCCCTTGGCTCTCGTGGTCCTAGGTGCAAGAGAAAAGTGTTAGTAACACTCAAAATTTTATTTTTTAAGAGAGGCCTGCCAAGGGATCGATACTCTTGGGAATGACCTCGAGCGGTAAATCCTTCGAGCCGCTATAGAAATCAAGTGAGAGCGAAAGCTGTAGCCTTGGGTATAGTTGTTCCTACAGTGTAACTGGCCGAAAGGACAAATGGGCCCCACCACCAGTTACAAGGCTCTTAAGTGAGTCACTGCAGAATGAACTTATGTCCAAAAACATTGAACATGACTTAACACTTTTAAGTAGTAGCCCACCCGTTCTATTGATTGAGAATATTTGAGATATAATTTAGTGCAAGAGCATAGATGGTTTTGCTCCCAAGATACTCACCATACATATTTCCTTGAGTAGAAACATAGCTTTTTGAAAGGTCACTTGTGGCTTGATAAAAGTGGTGACTCCCCCATCATAGGGATCATCTATTTGTTATGCTCGTGCAAGACTTAGTATATCACATCCTTACCTGCCACGACGGGATTCATAAGGTATGTAGTACCAAAGTCGAAGAAATATCAAGATGTGGGCTAAATTTATCACAACTAGCCATTTGACCTTAGGGATAAAGAGTGTTTGAAGTGTGTTTGTTTTACAGACCTAGTGCGAATTGAGCCGACTTCAGGCTTTGGAAATACACCTTAAAATACATCTAAAGGAAGGGTCAAAAACAAGTCCAAGAATTGGGTTGATCTAGACCCATACTCATTTGTGCCTTTGAGGCTACAATTTTGTGTTTGTGTGCTTGCTTTGTTTTCTTGTCAAAGAAAAATCAGAAAATCAATCCCAAAAACAAAGTATTCATCCAACATCTTTCAACACAACCAAAAATACCAAAAACAAAGTGCAAACAACAAAGAGTCAAATTTTATGACCATTCTTCACATCTTGCGAAAGAAGAAGTGTCATCAGAATATCACCTTGAAAAGGAGACCACTAAGCTCAAAGGCTTTGATCAAAAGGAGGAAATTCTTCTATCTCAATAGAAAAATTCTCGGACATGATCGCGGGGATCTCCCTTTCCTCTATATTTTTTGAATTTTGGTGTTTCAAACCCGCATGGAAAGGGTGACATATAAAGATTCCTATCAAAAGGATAGGGACAGATGTCATTAAGTGAGAATTGGTTAATCTTGAAACCACTATGAAGTTGTTGGGCGAGATTCTCGACTTGTTGCCGCAACATCTCCATTTCATTTGGAGGAGGAGGTGGTGGGTTACCTCGAGGGATGTTATATCTGATGGGATCTCTACACCTTTCCTCCTCATGGCGACTTTGTCTTTCTAATGCTTGCCTTAATTGGGCAAGATCAAAGTCAGAGGGGAGTTTGGCTCCTTCTTGAGCGAGTCTTAAAAAGTGAGCATCCGCATTGCTCCTTAATATTTCATCAAATAATCTGTTAAAATGAGGGTTATGCTGAACCCTTTCGATTGTTGAAGGAGTGGGAGTACTTGGGTTTTCATCATTCACATTTCCTCCAAGTGCTTCTTGAAATTCATTGAGGTTGTCCTCTTCTTCCTCAATTTCTATTTCTCGCTGCCTTGATCGTGATCGGGTTTGAGCCATTTTGTTTGCAAGTTTGTTTTGAAGTTGATTGAAGATGATGATGAGTTGGTGATGAAATGAAAGATTGATGATTGGTGATTTGTGTTGTATGGGGATCTCTAGCACTTTAAGGTAAATGTAACCGAAATTCCTTCTTTGAATTGCTTGTTTGTTTTGATAAGATTTGATGTGATAAGGTGTAGAGAAATCTGAGATGTGTTACAGATTTTGACTACCTAGCAATGAGAGGATTCACTCATGAACTAGTTTTAACCTGCGTAGATGTGTCTCTTAGGATGAGCTTATCCTAGATGTAGAAACAATCTAAAAAGTGATGAGATGTGTTTGATTTCAAGCAATATCTAAAAAGGAATCTTGGGACAAGAACCTCTTAATGTTTTGAGAGTTTTGGGATGGATTGATGATGAAGTGATGATGTATGAGTGAGATGATGGATGTTTTGTTTTCAACTTCAATAAAAACTTTGTGTTACAAATGGAACAAACTCTACCTCTTCCCTTTCAGGCGTTGGTGGCACTTCTCGAGCTGTGTTGTAGGTGATACAGATGTTTGGGAAGAAGTTGGGATTAATCTTTCCTCCTTGATTTTTGTGATAACTCAGAGCTCTATATTGGAAGACAAAGGCCTTTTATTATGGAGACAATACAAATGCAATTTTCAAGGGCTATTGCATGATGGGACAAGAGACTGGATATGACAATGTAAAGCAATGACATGGCATGAGGGACATGTCAAGAGGTTTTTGAAACCATGTTTAAATTTTGCATCCTTATGTCAGATCAAGATCAAGGAATGAAAAATGGTGTATGGATAGTGATAAGATATGGATAGGATAAGCAAGACCAAGAATGGATAAGGGATATGGACTGAGGGTCGAGGTAGGATATGGGATAGGCTAAGGGATAGTGGTAGAAAGTTGCAATAAGCTAGGGAATATGGATGAAAGGTTATAATAAGAAAATGGATAAAGACCAAAAGCTATGATGGACTAAAAGCTGCAAACAAGATGCATGATGCTCATGAAGATCCTCAGCCTTGTCAAGATCAAAGTTGGAAAGGGGAACTGGACATGAGGGACAATAGGATAATGGAGGAGTATGACATGGTATGATAGGATAATGAAGGGCAATAGGATATGAAGGAGGAAACCTGCCCCCAAGTGTGGTGTGCAAGAAGTTCATAGATTACGTATGACGCCTATTTGCCAGGTTTTCATCATGGTACTTGCCCGAGGCACCTGTTTGCTAGGTTTTCACCAGTGGATGAATTATTTTTGCTTTACTTTTTTTTTTTCTTTTTTGTCTTTTTTTTTTGTTTTTTTTTTCACTTTTTTTTTTTTTTGACTTTTTCAATAGAAGATGGACACATGATAGGGGATGGAAGAAGGACTCAAGTGTCTCTTTTTTTTTTTTTTTGGATAGTAGTGTTAAAAAAAATGGACCACGACCTTTAAAAGTATGCTCAAAGACGTTGGTAGGATAAGGACATGGAAAAGAGATGAAATTAAGGCAAGGATTTATGTAAAGGATGGGATCAGAGGGATGGAAGGATGGAAAATATGCATTGGATAATGGATAGGGTATTGGAAGAACTGGGCTTCGGTGGATGGAAATGAAGGCAAGATCGACATTGGCACACACCTTGAGGGGTGATGGACTGATGGAGGGAAAATGTATTTTGGATATTGAGATTTTGACGGAGGAAAGGCTATGGATTTTGGGACATAAGGGACCAAAACGGATGAAGAAGGTGGTGGAGGAATAGACTTGGAAGGTTTGGATGGATGAATAGCAATTTTAGATGCCAAGTTGATTGTTTCTTTAGGCTTTTGTGCTTCAAGGAGTTGCTTAGGGATCCACATGGTTTTTGATTTTTCATGCTTTTGTGGTTCCATGGAGTGCATTGTTTGCACAAGGGATTTAGGAACCCATATAGATTTTAACTTTTTTTTTTGAGCAATGGGCCTTTGTGGCCTTTTAGATTTTTCTTTTTCTTTATAGATCATATTGTTCTTTGTTTTGACATGTCGATTATATTGGACATATTGATCCTTGAATACATGTGGATTTCTAGACTTATGACGTTTACACTTGGCATCCAAATTGCTTGGAGGGGGAAGGAATGCATGGATGGATATGAATGAAATGGCGTTCTTTTGGATGGATGAAATTTACTCAAGGATGTGTTCCTTTTTTGACCTTGCATAGAGGACGAAGGAATATAAGGACCTAAGATGGATGAAAGGGATGATGGGGAAGGGATATGTTTGGATTGTGATGGAGGGATACCAATGTCTTGAGAGTGAGTTGTGTAGACATGACCCTTAATATTTTGTTTAACATGAAGGGATTCTTGCTTATGAAGATCTACTCCTTTGCCTTTATGAATATCTTGACTTGTAGGATACTCTTTTCTTTGGGAAGAAGACACGAGTCCATTATGAGGTGGATATGATATGAGAGAAATAATGAGATCTTGAAGTGGATCAGATTGCACCAAAGTGGAAGAACCCATTATGCATGTCGAGGGTTCATGAACATCTTGCACTGGCATGTTAGAATCATGAGGGGGACTAGGATTGTGTAATGGACATGGTTCAATGATAGGCTCTTCAAGAGATGGAATGGGAGAAATAATGGGATCATCAAAAGAAATGCGATCTTGGAGTGTATATGGAGCATTAGGACAAGGAGATGGAGGAACAAAAGGATCTTGTGGAGGATTTAAAGGAATAATTTGATCTTGACAAGGAGGAAGATCATTGGAATCCTCTTTAAAGGTTCTTTGCTCTTGACTTTTAATGGGATCATTGGAAAGGATGGAAGGGATATCTTGAATGTCAATGGGATTTGAAAGGATATTGTGCTCTTGGATAGGAATGGGATCATTTGGAATTGGATGGACAGGGATATCTTGAGCTTGCTTGGGAAATGGAGTGTCAATAGGATTTTGGATAGGATGGACAAGAATAGGGGAATCATTGTGAGTGTCTAGGAACATGGGGTCCTGGTCAACAATTGGATGGGATGATAAGGTTTCAAGATCTTGATCTTGATCTATTTTAACACGTGTTTCTTCATGCTCTAAATTATCCTTTTGACATGAGGTTGGACTTTGGATATACATGGGGGATTTTGGCAAGGGATCAATGCTTTGGCATGAAGGAAATGCACTTTGAACATGTGTGATGGATTCTAACAAGGAATCAATGCTTGAACATGAGGAAGAGGGACTTCGAATGGGGTCTTCTAAAATAGGTAATGGCAATAAAGTGCATGGTGGCATTGGGTCTTGTATTTCTGAAACATGACAAGGAGGTGCATCATGAACTGGATTATCATGGCAATCAATTATGGATAGCCCTTGAATAATTTCATCCTTGGGTGTATTGTTTGATGAGGACAATATGGAAGGTTCTTGTGAAACTTCTAAAGGTGTAAGGATATATGCCACTGGAGAGTCAATTTGCTTATGAGGGGATGAGGCATTGCTAGACATAGTTGTATTATCTTGATCTTCCTCAAAGAACTCACTTGGTAGGTTCCTTAAGAGGCTTGCAATAAAGCCACCTTTCTTTCGAGGTTTTGACATAGTTGTATCTAGAATTTGAACTTGTTTGGCAAGAATTTGGTCTTGGTTTGATGTCATGTTTTGATTTCAAACTAGATGTTGCTCAAATTGGTTTGACATGTTCAAAATTTGGCTTGGTGCATGTTGCAAGCCTTGTTTTTGAATGTTTGGTTGTGGTTGTTGACATTGATATGTTGATTGAACTTGTTGATATTCCACCATTGGTTGAACTATTTGTGGACATTGTATAGTTGGTTGAACATATTGTTGAAATTGGACCATTGGTTGTATATGTTGGACCATTGGTTGAACCATTGGTTGTGATGGTTGAAAATGTGATTGATAGTAAACACCTTCTTGTTCTTGTTGTGAAGGCACATAATGTTGTTGTCTCTTTTCTTGAAATTGTTTCATCATCTCTATTTGGGAGAGGAGAGCTGGTATGTCTAATCGTTCAAGAAGAGATCTTACATCAATTGGCTCAATCTTTGGATTTTGACCTAGAAATTTTTGAAACATTTTGGACATTTGTGATGTATTCTTCTCAATGTTTTTCACTCTTTGTTCCAATATCTCCTCTTCTTGAGATAGTTTCTCCTCTAGTTTTTGTATTTGGACATTTACATCATCATGAAAATTTTGACCAATATTGCCTTGTTGTTGGGTTGGATATAATTGTGATTGCCTTGGATTAAAGTTCAATTGCATTGTCGGTTGATACGTCAAACTTTGTTGCATCATTGGTGCTTGGAACCTTGTTTCAATAGACATGTCACTATGCAAATGCAATATTTTTGGAATTTTTCAAGGATAATGTATGATATGCAACTAAATGCAAACTAGATAGATGAGCATGCAATCTATGGCAAGAATGTAACCTATGTTTTTGGTTGTTTTTTGAAGATTTTGACAAACTTTTTGGAATGCAAATCTAAAAATGAGACCCTTAGGAAATTGAAATGATGTCTAGACCTCAAAGGACAAAAGGACCAAGTGACAAAAGGACAAAATGACAATGTCTCCCCTATATGCTTGGATACTAAGCTAGGTTTGACCAAATGAAAATAGTGACAAAAAGAGAATGGTTTGATAAGGTCTAGACTTCTTAACAATGACTTAGGGTTTAACAAAGATTTGGATTACTCAAGTATGACAAAACCTAGTTTTGACACTATATGCTAAGGGACAATTACTATGCAAGTGACCCTAATATGATATGATAATGACCTAAGCTTGATGAAGAGACCTAGGGTATGCAATGTATGGCAATGTCAACCTAAGGCAAAACCTAAGGTTGAATTATGAAATGGTATTGCTCTAATGCAAGAGGACACATGCAAACGGATGACCCTTATTGATATGCAAAGGAGTATGACCTAGGTGAAACTTAACCTTGGTAGTTGACAATGAATTTGCAAAATGCAAACCTAAGATGCACCTAAATCTAAGTGACATGAATGTTGAGACAAGATTTTGAACAATGTTTGACAACCATGTTTGAAGGTGCTTTGAACTTTGTTGGATGAAATGTTCTTATGTTTAACCTTGTTTTGAATTAATTTGTCTTTTTTTTGAAATGAGATGCAATTCAAATTTTGACAAGAAAAGAAGACAAGATATTTCAACTTGGACTCAATACAATCATGCTCATTCACATATTTCTTATGGTAGGCAAGGACATTAGGTACTTGAGAGGTAGACTTGTTATGGGATTCAAGGAGGATACATAGATGCTTGACCCCACGGGCTCCCCTCCACGGCACTCACTTCTCAGGGCAACCAAGCATCAGTCCCCATGGAAATATCCCCATGGTGAACTTAGTATCTCTTCCAAGTATCTGAACTTGTCATTCTCAAGCAACTAGAAGGGTTTTTGGCCTCTAAAAACAAGGTGTTTACTCAGGATTTCTGTTAAGCATTACTCCTTGATGTCATGCAAGTGTGATTGAGACATTAAGCCCATCAAGATACCAAACAAATGTAGTCATGCAAGCACGATTTAGACCATGAGGTCCTACTTAGATGTTGATATGAGAAAGAGTTCAAGGGTCATCACTTCCCAAGTAACTGCAATTCCCATGTAACCCTTCCTTCAAAGCTTTCGCCCATCAGGTATTTTTTTATAGTGAGTTAGAATGCCAAGGTATTCTAGCCATACTCACTTTGGGTCGTTCCCTTCTCACAATTATCACTTGCTTGCAAAAGCAAATGGTCGGGAAGGCAGGCCCTCTAAAGGTGAGACACAATCAAAACAATGAGCATGGTATCGAAGATCTGGATTTCTGATCACCCTAAGAAGGATGAGAGCATACTCTCCTACTCCAATGTCAAGCTCAACAATAAAAGCAAACATACATTCATTCCATCCTATTTAGAAATCACTAGGTGCCTAATTATGAATCACAAACACAAAAGTTCGGTTGAAATACAAGGCAACCTGCGAAATCACCAAGTTATAAGTTTGATTTATTTGGTCTTTGACTAATGAACCTGCAAACAATTCATTAGTAGTTTGTGAAATAATTCTTTGTTAAGCGTTTTGCCACAAAGCTACCAACAATGTTAGAGAATCAAGAGAAATGAATCACCATCAAAATTAATCCATAAAAGTTGTGATTCTTTGTCCTCTTAGATTAATCTATGTGAAATTTATCAAATTTACCACCCTATATTAATCTAGATAAAATTTGCATGAATGCATGATTAATTTGCCAAGCTAAATTAATCTAGATGAAGGTTGCATGATTTTGTTTTTGAAAATTTTGACCATTTACAGCAGCATAATTAAAAATGTCATAACTTCCTCAATATTTATCCAAATCCCAAACCGTGAGATGATCTGGAAAGGTAAAAACGTGATCTAATATACCCAGAAATAGTTTATTTTAATTCTACATGAAATGTTTTATGTCATCAATTGATTATGATTGTTTTTTTTTTAGAAGAAAAATCTGCAATTTCTCTACAAAAAAATCTGCAACTTCACAAAACATTCAAAAAAAATTAGATCCAACCATGTTCACATTGGGTTCACCAACTAATGTAGCATAGGAATCTAGAAATCATCACAAACAATATAAAAACTAATCTAGCTCAATCACGAAAACTCAAATGCAATGATCTATCTTAACACACTCAATAAAGACATGAAAATGAAACATTCAAAACTAAAGACTATGCAAACCAAATGTAGATCTAAATGCTTCCTTCATGTGGCTCCATTGTCCTTCTTTCTTCTCCAAATAGCTTTGTTGTGGATCTCACCTACTAGTGCATGATCATGATATGAAAGTAAGTAGACAAGATGATTGCTCAAGAGTACTCGAAGCGTGATTGATTTGACAAAGTGATTAGAAATTCAGATAATCTGATTATTAGGGATTAGATTGAAGAAATTCATCCAATTTATAGATAAATTGGAGAGAAGACAAGATTAGCATGACATTGATATTAAAGGCAATTGATTTCAAAATCGGAAAATTGAGTTGAAGAAAGAAGGTTATGACACCTTCTATGTCATTGATTATGACATATTGCCAATGCAAAGGTTAGAGAACTAGAGGCTTATGACATCTTGCTATGCCAAAAGTATGACGCATGAGAAATTCATGCTTCCACTGAAGCACAAAAATAGGGAGAGACTAGAGAGAAATTGATTAGGTGGAAATTGAATTTAGCAAATTAGAAAATGAGGTGGAAATTAGGAATTAGGAAAATTAGAAATGAGGTGGAAATTAGGAATAAGGAAAATTAGAAATGATGAAATTAGAAAATTAGAAATTGATGAAATTAGAAAATTAGGTGAATTAATTAATAATTTTTCATTCATTAATTAATTCACAAAAAGAGAGGGAATTAATTAGGCAATTAAATAAATATATAATTGTGACAAGAATACTTAGGATAAATAAATAAATTATTTAACCTAGAGGGAAAATGACAAACAAGATTAAATGAATAAATCATAAAACCTTAGAAGATTAGGTCTTGACAAAAGATAATTGATGTAGATTCGATTTAATCATGATTCTAACTTGATAAATGATTTGATTGATAAACAATTGAAATTGGTTGACAAATTGACCAATATTGATAAAGAGACCAAATTGATATGTGCCAATTGACATGATTGAAGAGGACAAGGATCGATGACAAATCGATCGCAAAATTGACGAGATTGACAAGTTGATAAGAGATTGACAAAATTGACCAAAATCATGATTAAAGATTGCTATCAACAAGACCTAATTCGAAAGTGAGAAAAATGAGGAATGCAGAAGGACTCGATGCTCGCAAATGATAAAGACCAAGTGCGTAACATAGGAGAAATGTTAATGTGATGCAAAAACCTAAAATAAGGCAATGCACCAATGTTAAAATACGACTCCGCAAGCGTTGACCATTTTTAGGTATCTACAGTAGGAATTAATTTTTTTTTTTTAAATCCTAAACCAAGAACTAACTACATAACTTAACTTTCAAGTGAAAACCTAGATGGCTAGAGGAAGAGGAAGAGGAAGAGGAAGGGGTAATGGAAGACGTACTACCACTAGAAGTCAAAGGGAAGAAAACCATGAGGAAAACCATAAAGGAAACCATGAGGAAGACCATGAAGGGGATCAACATAACCCAAGAAATAAAGAAGATGGGATCGAGGCTATAATCAACCTTCTAACCGAATAAAGAGATAAAATCAACTTCTTGGAACAATCGATGCAGGACCTTAGGGAAAGGAAGAATGACTTTGAAAATCGAATTGGTACCGAAAATGGAAACCCTAGTAGCAATCAAGGGAATATGTTGGGTAATAGAAAAGAAAATAACATATTGGAACTCTCCAAGGACTTAAAGAAAATCACCCCTCCTAAGTTCAATGGGAGGCAAATTGGTGAAGGAGCTGAGAATTGGTTAAATCAAATGGCAAAGTATTTTGAACTAAGAGATTTTAGTGAAATGACCAAGGCCTTATGGGGTTCCTATCAACTCACAGGGAAGGTAGCTAGTTGGTGGACCAACACCAAGGAAAAAAATGGGTATAGCAGGGATACGGTCACATGGGATCAATTTGTTCACCACTTCCGAGAGAGGTGGCTCCCTCAATTGTTCTTTAATGAGAAGGTGACAAAATTTCATAATCTACGTCAAGGGCCCCTATCAGTCCAACAATATTGGGATAAGTTTGCCAAATTGCTTAAGTATGTACCTATGTACCAGAAAGATGAAGAAGGCCAAGCAAGGAAGTTCATTTTGGGGCTAAATACTAACATAGGGGCAGAGGTTGACATGCATGGACCCAAAAACATGAACGAAGTACTCGAGAAGTCCCTAAGGCAAGAAAGGAAGATTCAAACATTAGCAAGGCGAAACTATAATGGGAACCACTCATTTAAAAGGAACCAGGAATTCAATGGGAACACTAACTTCAACAAAGGTCAAAGGAATAATTCTTCTAAAAGAAGGCCACCCCCTAATCAATATCAGAGGAATGGAAATAATAATAATAACTAGGGCAATAATAACAGAGGCAACTATAATAGGAATGACTAGTAGAACAGGGTAACTTATCCACCTAGGGCCAATGAAACAAGGAATGATCCCCCTAGGAATCAAGGTAGGAGGGGTCCTCTAGGTGGATGCTTCATGTGCAGGGGAAACCACTTTGCTAGAGAATGTCCCATGATGCAGGGATAGATTAGGGCCAATCAACCCCAAAAAGGGCCCCAACAAAGGATTCATGCAGCAGTTAGGAACTAAAGATGAAATTACTAGAATGTTCCTGTGGAAACTACAGGTACACTATTTGAACAACCAATTTCAATTCTAATTGAAATTGGGTCATCTGAATGTTTCATCTCACTTGAATTAGTAAGAAAATATGCATTAAAATTTAATCAAATGGAGTCATCATGGATGGTTCAATATGGGGATAAGGCAACTAGGGAAGTAACTAAGTGTTTGTCGAGGGCAAGAGTACAATTTCTTGAGTTTGAAACAAGGGTAGATCTCTATGTGGCACCCCTAGGATTATATGATGTAATTATTGGAATGAGTTGGTTAATAGACCATCAAGCTAATGTAGATTGCTATAGAAAAGTTGTTGAATTTTTGGATGATGGAGGAAAAAGGGTCAAAATCCAAGGAAAGTTTAACCCCATTAGTATAGAAACCATATCAGCCATGCAATTAAAGAAGGAAAGAAGGAGAGGAGGCCTAATCTATATGGTTGAAATTGATGAAGGGAAGGAGGAAAATACCCCAACCTTTGAAAATACCCTTTTCTTAAAAGAATTCAAGGATGTTTTTTGAGAAGAATTACCCGACTTACCCCCTAAAAGGAAGTTTGACTTTTCTATCGAAGTACTATCGGGAGTTGAACTAGTATCAAGGGCACCTTACCGAATGAACACAATTGAATTGCAAGAGCTCAAGATGCAATTATAGGAACTCTTAGCTAAGGGATTAATAAGGCTGAGTGTATCACCATGGGGAGCGTCAGTCTTATTCGTTAAGAAGAAGGATGGAACCTTAAGGCTATGCATTGACTATAGGATGTTGAACAAGGTCACAATAAAGAATAGGTATCCCTTACCTCAAATAGAGGATCTTTTTGACCAAATGAAAGGAGTAGCAGTTTTCTCAAAGATAGACCTCCGGTCAGGGTACCATCAACTCAGAATTAAGGAGGAAGACATTTCAAAGACAACTTTCAGGACTAGATATGGGCATTATGAGTTCATAGTAGTTCCTTTTGGTGTTACCAATGCCCCAGCTGCATTTATGAACCTAATGAATAGTGTACTCCATGACTACTTGGACAAATTTGTTTTGGTATTTCTAGATGACATATTGATTTACTCTAGGAACAAGGAGGAACATTTAGTACACCTACAAATTGTTTTGCAAAGGTTGAGAGAACATAAGTTATATGGGAAATTGTCAAAATGTGCCTTCTTCAAGGAAAAGATTCACTACCTTTGGCATATAATATCAAAGGAAGGAATAGCAGTTGATCCAGATAAGATAAAGTGTAATGCCCCATCAGGAACCCTAAAGGAAAACGACATATTTTATGCAACTAAGGGTGAAATAATTTTATTTTTTTTTAAAATGCATGGATTAAACCATAGTAAATCTAATAACATAGCGGAAGATTTACACCTGAATACCCTAAGGGTTGCCGACGAATATTACTTCATAAATTAAATATTTAAGATAGAATTTCCGAAATGAAAGAATCTAAATTTCTTCAAGCAATCATATATTATATACATCAGATATCAGTAATTGAAGTAGCATATGTTACAATATTTCTTCGCTTTCAATATTCAAAATACATGTTTTCAAAATGAAATTACATCATGAGCTAAAATGAGACAAAATGTTAGTTACATATAGTTTCTTTCAAACCTCTAGTATTTAACTGAAAGATGGATAGGAAAAAGAGTCGGTACATGAATCATGATCCAGGATCATCAATGAAGTCCTTCCTCGCCCAAAGATACATACCAAAACATCCGATGGGAAGTGACACTACCACCCGACCATGTGATTCCGAAAAGGAACCACCCCACCGTGCTGGAGATAGTAGATAACCCTCAAGCAAGCAAAATGATACAAGAACAAAAGACTACAAGACTCCACCTACATTCATGCAACCTAACTCACTGAACACTAGTAACTCTAAGGAGAAAGTGTCATCGCATGTCTTATGGTGGATACCATGGTACAGCCTCCATAGGTCCTGGCCCCCATCCTGGGTTATCCTGGTGACCTCTCCCAAACCTCTGATTCCAACTAAGACTCATGCGGACCTTACCAATCCTCTCATGATGACAAGGTGGTAAGTTTGCCATTCCAGGCCTTCTCACTACATTATGAGCCCTATACTAGCACTCACCTATGTGCGAGGCACATTATTTCATTTAAGTTTTATTCTACCCTTCCCTAGTCATTTATTAGGTTTTCTCTTTCTTAACCAACTTCCTACGGGTTATCCTGTTACCTCTTTGGCATAGTTCCCGCTCGAAAGCCACTCTCTCTCTTAGGACACTATGGGTTAGTTCTATCTATAGAACTCTATGGCGACACAAATAGCCATTCCCAAACTTGACCTATCTCTTTGAAAGATACAAAATTACTAACCTAAGGTTTGGCCATCACAAACAACTCATAGCGGCTCACTCCCCTAAGGTTAAACATCTAAATATACTGGCCAAGTCACAACACAAGACAAATTGACAACATGACATAATTTACTTAGTTGCGACCACCATATAAAACCTGATAATCCTATGTACCAATACCTATTACAAAATTAACTTGCAAAACGTAAACATGATTGTCAAGGCACAGAGAACAATATGGTTGTAAAACACATAATTTAACACGTAATGACAAGTTTAAGAGTTATATTACTCTTGATAACAACTATAGGTATGTTACCTTAATAAATTCCATTTTTACAAATAACGAAGATTAAAATAGAAATATTCATTTCATCAGAAAAATCTTTACAATAAAACGTAATACTTTTCTTCATAGAAAAATGCCTTTATTTTTATTTATTTATCTTTTTAATACAAGAGTGTTACATCATTCCTCCGGAAAATATGGAGAAGTACACTCATCAGACTCAGCATGATCTAAAGGAGTATATCCTTCAGATTTGCTTTCACTTCGAGGAATGTACCCTACAGACTCATTATCACTCAAGGGGGTATACCCCTCCGACGAGTCAGAACTTATCACTATTGGCTTTTCAGGTGAGCATTCTGGCTTGGGTTCTTTCCCTTTCTCAGTGGTAACTGCTTTGGTTGGGCTCTGGACAGGACCTTTTTCTATTTCTTTGCTCCCTTCTGGAGCTGGGTTCTCTTTGGCAGGGTTGTCCTCCTCAACGGGCTGGACTGGAGTCAAAGAATCTTTCTTGACTTTTAGGTAGTGAGCATAACCCACTACTGATTTGCGAGTTGTTTGCTTGGTTCATACCATCTCTGTCACATGTCAATGGTAAACTATTACTCCTCAGAACTCTCCTAGAGCTATGTCAAATAAACCTTAATATCTAGATGTTGAACGTAATCATACCCTTCTTCCATTAAGAAATTTAAACTTAAAACTAATCCACTTCTTTAGTCCTAATGTAATCGCAACTACTACTTAACGATTTTATTTAATCAAACCTAACGAACAACGAAAACATGACCATATTTATTTCATAAGCATGATATATAACTGAGATTGCAAATAATAATGATAAAACACCAAGAAATTTCCGACCTACTTGAAGCGATGATCAATTAGCAAGTCCTTGACGCCCATTTGCTGATAAATATACCTTGCTTGCTATACTCTTCACCAACGTTTCAAGCTCTATCAAGTTACGGGCAAGCAACTCTCTCTCTCTTGAAACTATCAACCACTATCCTCTTTAAAACATCACACACTTGACACTATAAAAAGATGCGCTACCCTCACTATCTCTACTCTCCTCTCTACATTCTTTTTTTTTCCTTCCTTGGATGTCACCAAAAGCCTCCCTTTGCTCTCTACCCACACCCCCTTTTTATACTAAAAGAACACATCTATCGCTCCCCTAAATTTGGTTGAGTGATAGCTATCGACTGAGACTCTTTTTCCACTAACTATTCTACTTCCTCCACGCAGAGAGTTCACCTCTTGTTATCTTCAGTCTTTGGCGCTCCATTGATAATGATTTTGACACCTATCGACTGGGTGGAGGGGTTAACTTATTGTTTCATTCACTGATGCATCTACAAATAGCGACTTGAGCATTCTAACTGCCAGGTTTCGAGTCTATTAAGGATTACGGTTAGTTGTACCTTGCGTGCCAGTTCATTTTCCTTTCAAACCGGTCCATCAGTTGTTGGTTGCCAATGAACTGGTGCTCGTGGAGAAGACTGAACGTGGAGAGGTGATGGTTATTGTTTAAAACTACGAGAGGTATCCTGTACTTATTTGTTGACTGCAGTATACCCACAAAATCATCACCTTGCGTGCTGTCTGTTGAGTGATGTGAGAAGGAGAAGACGTGGTGTGCGATGGAGAAGATGTGGTGTGCGAAGGAGGAGGGTAGTCAGTGGTAATACTGACCCCTCCCTATAATAAGGGGGGTGGTCGATATTACCATCGACCACCATAGCCCAAACAATTAAAACCAAAACCCGCCACCTTTTTAAAAGGTCGAAACAATTTCTCTTTGTTTCCTTTAATAAACTTTTGCTATTACATTTTAATACTCTTCCTTTGTTATGTTTAAATAATTAATTAATGACTTTTGTTAATATAATTATTTAAATATTAATCAATTAATGACTTTTGTTAATATAATTATTTAAACATTAATCCTTCCTTAGCCATCACATTTGTAAATGTGTATTTTGATTTTTCTAATATTATAACGAGTGGCGTTTTCCTACATATATATTTTCAAGTAATTGAATTACGTATATATAATACGTTTCGAAAAGTTTATAAAACATGACATATTTATGATTCTAATTATATACACGCATAATCCACTATCACAGCAAACCGATGGCAATATAACTACTAAAAATACGATCACCTTATCTCAACTCAAATAACTACTCTTATGGACGTAATAAATGTCACAGTTACCAATTACATACAAAAATTGGGACACTGGATACGCAGACTAAGCAAGCATCAAACGACTTTATAAAAATCAAACAACAAAATATGAAAACCCAACCAATCGACAGAATGACTTACTGAAGGCACTCACCTGAGTGTAACTGACTAGAATTAGGGTCAACTACTATCTCCTTCACTTCCATCGGAAAATATAAGGCATGCTCAGACCTGTGTAGCCAGGTGGAGACGATACCCCGTACCTACCCGGTACTTGTACCTGCAACATCCTACATCACCGACCACACATGCATATATACATATATCGAAATCATACACACCGATGAAGGAGATTCGCGACGTTCCCTGTCTCACCGAGATGAGTGAAGGAAAATCATCCCCATGCATCCCATACACTCGCAGATACACAACACACAGTGCATAGATGAAGTAAAGCGTCAGTACATAGCAATGAACCATATAATGCCATAAAACATAAATACATAAATACTGCAAATAAAACATATGTCTCATAATCAGATAAAACATGAAATATTGTTATACAATTCTAAATAACCAATGATAATGTATCTGCTGAGAATAATAAGAACAAAGTATCAGTTCAAACAAGTGAGGGTACTACATTCTCCCCCCCAAGACTAGGCTTACTCCTGGAAGCCTAAAACAAATATGGATATAACTCTCTCATCTTCACTGCATCTTCCCAAGTTGCTGAGGTCTCATCATTTGGGTCCCATAGGACCCTTACCTGGTTGATGGTGCGACCCCTGAGGATCAAATCCCGATGCTAAAGAATGTGCACGGGTTCCATGGAAAGCTGCCCGTCCTTGACCTGCAAAGAGTTCCAATCAAGAACATATGTCACATCAGGGTGATAAGGTCGAAGTACTGAAACATGAAAGATATCATGGATGCGGGATAGACTCGGTGGAAAGGCAAGGCGGTAAGCAACAGGACCTATCCTCTCAAGAATCTCGAAAAGGCCTACAAACCGAGGCGCCAACTTAGAACCCTTCCCATAACGGATCAGACTCTTCCGTGGACGCACTCTCAGAAACACACGGTCGCCAACAGAAAATTGATGATCTATCCTATGAGCATCTGCATACTTCTTTTGCCTATCCTGTGCAGCTACCAAATGCTCTCGAATTCGCCCCACTTGTTGCTCCATCTCTCGAAGAATATCTGGACCTATAAGCACCCTATCCTCTAACCGATCCCAACTCAAAGGAGTATGGCAAGGACGACCATATAATGCCTGAAAGGGGGACATACCTATAGAGCTATGATATCCATTGTTATATGCAAACTCTACAAGGTAGATATAATCCTCCCAACATGACTGCTGGTCCATAACATACATGCGAAGCATGTCCTCCAAAACCTAATTCACTCTCTCTATCTGACCATCTGTCTCTGGGTGATAGGCTGAACTAAAGTTCAACTGAGTTCCCAAAGCATGCTGAAGTGAGGTCCACAAAGCTGAGGTAAAGACAGGATCTCTATCAGAGATGATCCACCTCAGAACCCCATGCAGTCTCACTACTTCCTCTAAGAAGACTCGTGCCACCACTGCTGCTGTATAGGAAGCTCGAATACAAACAAAATGAGCAACCTTAGTCAACCTATCAATTATGACCATGATGGCATCATGTCGATGCGAAGAGATAGGCAACCCAACAATGAAATCCATGGAAATGATATCCCATTTCCAATCTGGTATCAAATTAGGTTGAAGAAGCCCTGCTGGGTGCTGATGCTCTGCCTTCACTCGCTGACATTCTAAACACTTTGACACGAAATCAGCAATGTCACATTTCATACCTTCCCAATGATAAATTTGTCTGAGATCTGCGTGCATCTTCTTGACACCTAGATGTGCCGAATAAGGTGCACGATGGGCCTCAGTCATGATCAAGACGCGAAGACCCTCTAAAGAAGGTACATAGATCTACCCATGGTGATGAAGAAGTCCATCTGCCTCAAGATTATATCCAGAATATCTTCCCTCTAAAGACCTTCCGGACTGTATCATGGTTCTAACATCTTGATACCAAGTATCTTGAGGGAGAACTCTGAGAATCCTTTCTCTCAAGTCAACTCCAAGGGACAATACTGAAACTTCATGTTGCCTATGACTCAAAGCATTTGCCACCACGTTCTCTTTTCCCTGAATGTATCGAACATCAAAATCATATTCGCAAAGAAATTCCATCCATCTTCGTTGTCGAGCATTCAAATTTGGTTGTGTAAAAATATACTATAAACTACAGTGATCACTATGTAATTCAAAACGACGCCCCAACAGAAAATGTCGCCATCTAACCAAGGCATGAACTACAGCTGCCAACTCCAAATCGTGAACTGGGTAGTTCAACTCGTGGTTCTTGAGTTTGCGAGACTCATAAGCAACCACTCGTCCATCCTGCATAAGCACTGCACCTATACCTTCCAAAGAGGCATCTGTGCATACTACAAAATCTCTAGATGGATCTGGAACTGCCAAAATCGGAGCACTGACAAGGAGTTCCTTCAAGGTACGAAAAGCTGACTCACATTGTTCAGACCAAACAAACTTCTTCCCTTTTCGCTGTAGGGAAGTGATCGGGTGACCTATCCGGGAAAAGCCTTGAACAAAGCGACGGTAGTATCCGGCCAAACCCATAAAACTTCGAACTTCTGAAACATTGGTTGGTACTGGCCAATCAACAATGGCTTGGATCTTTGACGGATCCACGGATACACCTTCCCCTGAAACTATATGACCAAGATAGTTTACCTTTGATTGAAAAAAATCACACTTTGCCAAATTAGCATAAAGTTGGTTTTCCCTCAAGCACTGCATTACCTGTCGTAAGTGACCTTCATGTTCTTCCATAGTTCTAGAATAAATTAATATGTCGTCTAAGAACACAAGGACAAAATGATCAAGGTAGGTGCGAAAAACCCCATTCATGAGGCTCATGAAAACTGAAGGCGCATTCGTCAACCCAAATGGTACTACTGTGAACTCATAGTGACCATAACGAGTGCGAAACGTTGTCTTATGAATATCTGCATCCTGAATACGCAATTGGTGATATCCAGATTTCAGGTCAATCTTAGAGAATATCTTGGCTCCCTTTACTTGATCAAAAAGATCATCAATACGAGGCAAAGGATATCGATTCCAGATGGTTACCTTATTTAGCTGTCGGTAATCAATGCATAACCGAAGAGAACCATCCTTTTTCTTAACAAAGATAACAGGTGCACCCCAAGGAGAAACACTAGGACGAATAAATCCCTTGACTAACAACTCGTCTAGTTGTAACTTCAATTCACTTAACTCCTGAGTAGTCATCCGATATGGAGCTCTCGAAATAGGTTCTGCACCAGGAACCAAATCAAAGTGAAAATCTATGTCTCTTTTTGGAGGCATACCAGGAATATCTAATGGAAATACATCAGCATACTCTTGAAGAATAGGGTGACTATCAAGAGTGATTTCTCGACTCTCTAACTCATCCACATCCTCAAGAGTAACTGCAAAAAGCTGACACCCTCTACGCATGCACCACTTAAGTTGCATAGCAGAGATCATACGTAAGGATATTGGTCTCTGAACTCCAACAATTTTCACTTCCTTGCCAAGGTCATCTAAACACTCCACTGTCTTCTTGCGACAATTTATGTGAGCATTATGAGAAGATAGCCAATCCATTCCCAACACAACTCCATAAGAACCCAAAGGAATGACTCAAAGGTCAACTGAAGTAACTATGGTTCCTAAATTCAACTCGCAATTGGGGATAAAGGCATCTACAGAAATACGGACACCTGTTGCCAACTCTACTTGCCACCTATTCATCTCCTTAGCAGATGTGAGTCCACACTGCTCCACAATAGAAGAAGAAATGAAAGAATCTAAACCTCCGGAATCAAAAAGTACAGAGATAGGGATTCCACGCAACATACCTGCTGCTTCTATAACTGTACCTTGATGATCAGCCTGGCGGTTATCCACCGCTGCGAACACTCTGTGAGATCTGCCCGCATCTCCCACTGTAGGGTCTGACGCTGCCAGCCGTTGACTACTTGTTTTGTGGAAACGCTGAGGACACTGCGCAGCTCTATGACCATACTACCCACAAGAGAAGCAAGCTCCTCTATTACTTGTCGGACCATTGGATTGCTGATAATTTCCCTTGCTAGGAGCATGAGATGCACTTTGCGAGGATTCCCCTGTAGAGCCCTGTCTGCCCCTTTGCCAATTCCTATTTTTCCTAAATTGAGCATTGCCACCTTTCTGGCTCTGGAACTGTTTTGATTTTGATGGTTGCTGCTGCTGTGGTCTACCCTTAGCAGGTGCCTGCGGAGCCTTAAATGGTGCAACTGGCTGAAACTGATTACCACGAGCTCTATTCCCACTGGAAGGAGCACTCCCTATCTACACACCTGTTTGCCCACCAAGAGCACGGCTAAGGTTTAGCTCTACCAATTGGGCCTTTGCCACAGCTGTCTCTACTAAGGTTGGCTCGAACACCCTAACACCTCCACTAATGCGATCATTCAAGCCCCTCAAGAAATGTTGTACGAGCATAGCCTCATTATTACCAATTCCAGCATATTGCTTGAGCTCATAGAATCTGTGCTCATACTGGTCTACCGTCATACCATACTATCACAGTGCATGGAACTCATCTGCCCGAGTCTGTTTCCACTGGGGCGAGAGAAACCGTGCCCTGAATCTTTCTAGAAACAGCTCCCATGTCACAGTGTTAATGCACACACCGATCATTTCCTCTTCCAGTCTCCACCAGATTGATGCGAAGTTTTTGAGATGCATAATAGCACATCTTGCCTTGGTGTTGCTACTATATGGGAACATAGCAAAACACCTATCCAGACCGATAAGCCAAGTCTTTGCCTCTAGACCAGTGCCCATACCATTAAAGAAAGGAGGATTGGACCTCATCAAGTCCTTTATGTGACCCAAAGAAACTGGATCTTCATTGCTTGCAATCCCTATCCTTCTGGGTGATCTTTCCCTCTCTCTCTCTTCTGGCATTGGCTAAACAACCTCAGGCCTAGGGCCTAACCTAGCAAGAACCTCTTGAAACATTTGTCTCAGCTCTTCCCTTTCGGGAACCTATTCTTCTGCATGAGGTAAGTCCTGATGAACAGACTGTTCTGGCTCAGCACTAACATGAGTAGGTGGTGGTGAAGGACTATGATGATCCGAATCACGGCCTTGTCCTCCACCTCTTCCTCTACCCCTGCCTCTATTGCAACCACCCATACGGCCACCTCCCCTAGCTCTCCTAGCCATGACCAAGTACTACAAAAGAGAAAAGATGTAGATTTATAACAAGGATAACAACAAAAAAAAAACACATATGTTAGGACCTAAATAATAAAAAATAAAAAATAAAAAATAAAATCAAGTTGAATAGGCACACTACAAACCCAGAGTACCCAATGTTGAAACTTAAGCTCTGATACCAAATGTAATGCCCCGTCAGGAACCCTAAAGGAAAACGACATATTTTATGCAACTAAGGGTGAAATAGTTTTTTCACCCTTAGTTGCATAAAATATGTCATTTTCCTTTAGGGTTCCTGACGGGGCATTACATAAAGGCAATAGTAGAATGGTTGATCCCTAAAAATGTTTTAGAGGTAAGAAGCTTTATGGGGCTAGCAGGTTACTATAGGAGGTTTGTAGAAGGATTCTCTAAGATAGAAAACCTCATCACTTCATTACAGAGGAAGGGTAAAATGTTTGTGTGGACAAAACAAAGTGATAAGGCATTCCAAATCTTGAAGGGGAAAATAACTTCATCACCCATTCTAAAAGTACTAGATCCGAATGGACACTTCACAGTCATAATTGATGCTTCTATTGAAGGTTTAGGGGGAGTACTTGTCCAAGATGAAGGGGTAGTAGCCTACGAATCCATAAAGTTAAAGACTCATGAAATTAATTATGCACCCCATGACTTAGAGTTAGCAGCGATTTTGTGTGCCCTACAAAAATGGAGACACTTCTTGCTAGGGAAGCCCTTTGAGTTAAAGTTAGATAACCAAGGACTAAAGTACATCTTTACCCAACCCCACTTAAATGCCAGATAAAGAAGGTGGTTAGATTTTTTAAGTGAATATGATTTTGAAATTGAATATATTAAGGGGAAGGAAAATAGGGTGGCAGATGCTTTGAGTAGGAGGAGACACTTGATCACTATAGTAACATTCAAAACTTCTTTCAAAAAGCAGGTAATGAATGAGCAGAGTCATGACCCATGGTATGAGCAAGTCAAATTGACATTAGAACATGATCCAACTAATCCTAAGATTGAAGGGTATACATTAGATGAAAATGGGTTGCTCAGATACAATAATAGAATCTATATTCCTAATTCAGGAGACTTAAGGGAAGTAGTCTTGTCGAAGGCTCACAATGCCCCTTATTCAGGGCACCCAGGAGTTAACAAACTTTATGCAGATTTCAAGAAGTTATACTTTTGGCAAGGGATGAAGAATGACATAGTCAAGTATGTGGCTAAATGTTTGGAGTGTCAAAGAGTAAAGGAAGAACATAGACATCCAGTTGGATTGTTACAGTTACATGATGTACCTCAACACAAGTGGCAAGTTATTAGCATGGATTTTGTGCAAGGGTTACCCATGTCACCTTTTAGGTATGATACAATAATGGTGGTAATTGGCAAACTCACTAAGGTGGCACACTTTATACCAGGGAACCTGACGGATGATGCACCTACCTTGGCCAGGTGCTTTGTTAAGGAAATATTTAGCTTGCATGGAATACCAGAGAAAATCATATCAGATAGAGATGTTAGATTTACTTCAAGGTTTTTGACCACCCTTCAATCAGCTTGGGGAACTCAACTAAATTTTAGCACTGCATACCATCCTGAAACTGATGGTCAGACAAAAAGGACAAATCAAATTATGGAAGACCTACTTTGCATTTACTGCATGGACCAATAGAAGAAATGGGAAGAGTACCTACCTCTGGTAGAATTTTCTTACAATAATACATATCAAACATCTTTGGGGATGGCACCTTTCAAAGCATCATATGGTAGACCATGTCGAACACCTTTGAGTTGGGATAGTCTTGAAGATAGAGTAATTATTTGAGCAGATATGTTGAAGGAGATGAAAAGGAAAACTAAGGAAATTAGGCAAAGATTGAAGGAAGCCTCGGATAGGCAGAAGAGTTATGCAGACAAGAACATGACACCAAGGGAGTTTGAGGTGGGAGAGAAAGTCTTCCTAAGGGTTAGGCCACACAAGAGTCCCATAAGGTTTGGGAAAAATACTAAGCCTGCACCTTGTTATGTTGGACCCTTTGAAATATTGGGAAGGATTAATCCATTTGCATATCAGTTGGCCTTACCTCCCCAGTTGAGTCAAATCCATGATGTCTTCCATGTATCTCTTCTTAGAAATTATGTACCTGATGAGAAACACATTTTGAATTGGGATGCTTTACAGGTCCAAGAAATGGGAGGAATAATTATAGAGCCATTCAAAATCTTGGAGAGGGGCTAGTGCTAGTTGCGCAATAGAGAGGTTGATCAATGCAAAGTACAATGGAACTAGTATGATGAAAAGAATGCCACATGGGAAGATACTAAGGAAATACAATAGTTGTTTCCTTTTTTGTTTTAATCATGAACTATAGACTCTTTTGGATGCGTTCAATAAGTGCATCGGGACGATGCACAAGTAAAGCGGGGGAGGATGTCACAACCCTCCTTTATCACTTTTTGATTTAAATACAGTTCTATTATGTTTTTGGTTAAATTACTTAAAATGATTGAATAAATGTTATAAGAGAATAAAATGAATACACACACACACACTTGGAGAATATAATTCAAAAGGCATTATTTTTATTTAATTATTTTCCACTCCCAATTATGGCACATGTTGTAGGAAGAATAAGAAGCTTCTAGATGAATTTCCACCATGGTCTAGGAGCACCTAACACAAAGGCATAAAAGGGTATATAAGAGAATAAAAATCAATTCATAGGTATATTCAATTATATTTTCATTTGTAATGTCATTTTGAGTCAATATGAATCAATATGTAAGGATAAAAGAGCCCATTGTAATGAGTTGTCCAAGTTGTCCTAATAAGGTCTTGAATTAGTCATTTGATAAAATTTGTATAAAATAATTTTGGAGTGGTAAAATGGTGACAAAAATATATTATTATTCCATCCTAATATGTTTTGAAGGTTCTTTTGAAGGTTTAAAGTCATTTGAGTCAAAAGTTGTAAAAGTTGTAAAATGCAACTTTTCAAAAGTTGTAAAAAGACCAAAATGGGAAATTGTATGGTCATAAGAGGAAGTTGGGTAGGTGTAACTTCAATGTGAAGATAAATAGGCTATAAAAACTTTTTGATGGTCGTTCATAAGTGTGTGTAAAAATTGGAGAAGGAATTGGAAAGCACTGGAAACATTTTGGTATCATATTTTCATTGTTTTCAATCTCTTGTTTTGTGATCTTGGAAGTTTTTCCTCTTGTTTCCAAGCCTGGTAAAGCCATGTACAGCCTATAAACAAGTGTATTTATATAATTATAGTGTATTATATTGAATAATGTTTCCATTTCTTTTGGTTTGAGTTTATTTCATTTAGTTTTGAGAAAGTTATGAGAGTTTTGGTGAAAACTGTTTGGAACTACCCAAAACTTTGATTCACAGCGACCAATTTTGGAAAAATTAACATAATTTTAAATTTCACCGTTGAATTTTTCTATAACTTGGACGAAAGTTTTATAACTAATGTTTCTAGAATCTGAATGGAGCAATTGTCTGGATGATTAATATTTTAAAAGTTATTAATGACTGTTCATGACTGTAATTTCATGACCAGAATAGAGTCAATTTCATAGTTTGGGAAAATTCTTGATATTCATTTGCAAGAAATGAATAGATGAAGGGTTTAAATGATTCATATTCAATGCATAATATTTGGATCTACAATCATGATGGATTTATATCTATGGAGAAGATTTGACAATTATTATTTGATTGATCATTTTGTTGGGAAATATATGACAATGCCTCTAACATGTTGGAAGATTTGTGTTGATGATTGAACTTCACAAATGATTTGAGGTTCTTGATTGGATAATCATGATGCTCTACATAAAATTGGTATCAGAGCTCAGAAAAAGTTCTAGGTTGAGCAAGTGATTGGTATTTTGGTTTGCTAATGGTTGTGGTTGCAGATGTATATCCACTAGCTGCATGTAGGCAGACATGAAGGTCTGTCATGGGGCCATAGGAGATGGTCCAAGGGGCCTGAGAAAGAGGTCTAGTGGGCTACCAAAAGACCTAGGGAGAGAGGAAAGGAAGGGACTCTTGGGTGAGGCAAATTATTTGGTGAGTTTGGTGCAGCATTGAGGGTGGACTTATGTTTGGAGCAGCATCTTGAGGAGCAACCAGTATGCAAGTTATTTTTATCCATGTTTCCAAGGGACTTGGAAACTTTTCAAGTTCGGGAGTATGGTGTAGGAGAACCTAACAAAAAGGCATAAAAGGAGTATATAAGAGGATAAAAATCAATTCATAAGTATATTCAATTACATTTTCATTTTTAATGTCATTTTGAGTCAATATGAATCAATATGTAAGGCTAAAACAACCCATTGTAATGAGTTGTCCAAGTTGTCCTAATAAGGTCTTGAATTCGTCATTTCATTAAATTTGTATAAAATAATCTTGGAGGGGTAAAATGGTGACAAAAATATATTATTATTCCATCCTAATATGTTTTGAAGGTTCTTTTGAAGGTTTAAAGTCATTTGAGTCAAAAGTTGTAAAAGCTGTAAAATGCAACTTTTCAAAAGTTGTAAAAAGACCAAAATGGGAAGTTGTATGGTCATAAGAGGAAGTTGGGTAGTTGTAACTTCGATGTGAAGATGAAAAGGCTATGAAACCTCTGTGATGGTCGTTCATAAGTGTGTGTAAAAATTGGAGAAGGAATTGGAAAGCATTGGAAACATTTTGGTATCATATTTTCATTGTTTTCAATCTCTTGTTTTGTGATCTTGGAAGTTTTTCCTCTTGTTTCCAAGCCTAGTAAAGCCATGTACAGCCTAGAAACAAGTGTATTTACATAATGATAGTGTATTATATTGAATAATGGTTCCATTTCTTTTTTTTTGGGTTTATTTCATTCAGTTTTGAGAAAGTTATGAGAGTTTTGGTGAAAACCGTTTGGAACTACCCAAAACTCTGATTCACGGCAACCAGTTTTGGAAAAATCATCATAATTTTAAATTTCACCATTGGATTTTTCTATAACTTGGAGGAAATTTTTATAACTAGCATTTCTATAATCTTACTAGAGCGATTACCTGGGTCATTAATATTTTAAAAGTTATTAATGACTGCAATTTCATGACCAGAATAGAGTCAATTTCATAGTTTGGGAAAATTCTTGATATTCATTTGCAAGAAATGAATAGATGAAGGGTTTAAATGATTCATATTCAATGCATAATATTTTTATCTACAATCATGATGGATTTATATATATGGAGAAGATTTGATAATTATTATTTGATTGATGATTTTGTTGGGAAATATATGACAATGCCTCTAACATGTTGGAAGATTTGTGTTGATGATTGAACTTCACAAATCATTTGAGGTTCTTGTTTGGATAATCATGATGCTCTACATCACACCACCTTGCATATAACTCCCCCACTAATTTTTATCAATTTTCATGAGTCCAATATTAGAAAATAATCTTTTTTTTTAATTAAATTTTCTAGATAGTGGAATAGAGGGATTTTTCTTATAAATGATATGTAAGTTTTCAAAAATGGGAGTTGGTTATTCCTTGAAGAGATTATTTTCTCAAGTAATTGTTTTGGTAGTCATATTTCATTTTGGAGATTAGCTAAGGTTGCTTTGGAGAAATATTTCCAAGCTTGAAGGATCAAGGGAGGCTAATTGAAGGATTCATAGGGGATTCTACATCAATTGCAAGTATCCAGGTTCTTTTAATTTAGTTTTATTTTATTTTGAATCATGCATCTTATTATTGCTGTGAATTAGATTAGTAAAAATCTTGTTTCAATTACTTGCTGAGAATTAGATTAGATCAATCTTGTTTCAATTCCTTGATGAGAATTAGATCAATTTGTTTCAATTCCTTGCTGAGAATTAGATTAGATCAATCTTTATTTCCTCCCTCTAATTCATCTCTCTGGTTTTTTGAATGGAAATCTGAATCTCATTCTTTAAATAGATCTCTCTATGAATAATAGTTGAATCAAACTCTCTCTGTGAATATCAGCTAAAATTGGAGAATATATCTCCTTGTGAGTATTAGTTGAATAAGATCTCTCTGTGGATATTAGTTGAGTAAGATCTCTCTATGAAAATTTAGCTGAATAAAATCTTCTAGTGAATACTGTGATGAATACTAAGAGGGGGGGGTGAATTAGTATACCAAAAATATTTGCACTTAAACACTTTGCAAGACTGATAGTAAACCGGTAAAACAATTTAGCAAACAAATCAGTTAACAAACATGCAAACCAAATAGCTAATAATGCATTCACCCACAGAAGCACAAACATGATAACAAAAGAGATTTTGACTTGGAAACCCAAATGGGAAAAACCATGGTGAGATGGGACTCACAAGTAACTATCTGCAGAATAGAAACCGGACCAGTTAAGGTCTTACAACATTCTTTACCAGAATAGATCCTGTTAGGAATCTCAATCACTATTAGGAGATACGTTTGATTAAAGACTACCTTGCTAGAGGATTTTAGATCCATAGATGTGAACCACCTTGTTAGAGGATTTACAAGAGGCTTTTGGGCCTACCCAGTTAAGGGCTATAGACTTGTCGAAGATGTGAGTAATCAACAAGTGAGTGATCTAGAAAATAGCATAGATTGCTTGGTTAGATCCTTGATAGCTCAATCTTAATGCATTACAACATTACTTTAGTCTTCTACACATTCATACTCTCTCTAACTCTTCAGTTACCTTGAATCCTAGCAACAACATCAACCTCAACAACAACAACCTTAGAACCCTAGACATGATGTCCTTATAGAGGAATCCAATTTCATGTAGGTCTAATAGGATTACAATACAATTTCCTAGGTTCAATGCATCTGGTCATATCTGATAACATGACACAAAAAGCACTGCCAAAGAGTTGGCACCATCTAATGATCGGTGGATGGTAAGTCATCACAAAATGCCGATTGGTAACTCATCACAGAGTTTTACCAGTTCATACAAAATATCGGTTGTCGGTTTATCAAAATGAAGACTGGTAAAAATGTGTTATGCCACTTTAATCCCGCGTATCGCTTGGTATCCATGAACCGCTTGAGGTCAACATGTCGCTTCAGACTGGTAAACACATTTTGCAAAACATCAATAGTCTAAAGACTATAATACAACATACCGGTTGTGCTATAACTCACACATATGAAGAGGATCTTAATGCAAGTGTGTGTCCATCAATGCCAATCACAACATGAACATCAAAAATGCCAATAATCTCCCCCTTTGGCATTGATGGAAACACTTAGGAAAATAAATTTTGACATCTAAGTGTTTTACAACAAAAACATGCCATTAGCAAAATTGCTCCCCATAAGCATATACATTATCCCTTTAACAATACGATGTATAACAATTTTGCATATAGAGCATAAACATTGAGATATCAAATCATATATCAAAGCATATAGCAAAATTTTAAATCCAGATACTTCTCCCCTATACTTCTCCAAAATAGATAGAGTACTTCTCCCCCTTTGCCAGCAATGACAAAGTACCGCTGAACAACCCTGTTTCCATTTGATATTAAATAATAAAAGTTTTTAACAACAAGGAGTAATACTTGTCAAAAATAGATTTATAGTCCTGCAAGAATTGTTTCATCGATAGAGACCAGGACTCAAGTAGGGAGGTGGCCACTTCTTTCTTTGTCTGCATCTGGGAGACCTATTCTTCCATGGCATCAACTGTGCTCATCTCCTGTGTAACTGTCAAGGCGTCTAGGTTCAGATAACACTTCTAAAGAATTTGTAGATGTTGGAGTAGAACCAATTGTAGCTCCTACAAATCTCTAGACCGTGTGCTGATCTCTTGCTCCATTTTGGCTGACTGGATGTGAAACCGATGAACAGTTTGCCCATAAGCTGCAAAGGAATCATAAGGCATCTTTAATGTGCTCATGTAGGACTATAAGTCTGTTTGAATCTTTTTCTTCTGAGCTAGCACATCATCATAGAACAGATGGGGTTGACAGATTTCCCTCATCCAAAGCATCCCTTATATCCTTTTGTTCTTTCTTCAGTTCAGTCCAGAGCTCATTCAACTTATTCACCAGAGCTATATTAAGAGATTTTTGATGCTCCTTCTTGACATTAGCCTCTGTTTCCTCTTCAAGGCTCTGCACCTGATCATCTACTACTGTGCATAGGAGCTTAAGTCTAGCTAGTGATGAATCGGTGTTTGGAAGATTTGTACTAGGTATCAAACTGGTAAGCGTATCCGCAGCTTCTTAGATTACATCCTGCTCCTCCTTCCATCAAATGATTTCAAGGTGCTCTTGAGCTACCTTGATGCTCTGCATTAGCTCTGTTTCACTTGTAGACTAGAGATCTATAGGACTGGTCAGATCAGCTGGTTTAGCTTGACTTCCAGTTGCCTTCGGAGTCTCCATCTAGGTGCTCTTCGCTACTTCTCCTACCTTGTCCTCTTCCACTTTCTTCTTCTCCGCTTCTCTCCTCTTCTCTACTTCCTTGTCTTCCTCAACCTGCTTATTTTCTACTTCCTTTTGCTTCTCCTATTCCTTATCTTCTTCTTCCTTCTTTTTCCTCTCTTCTTCCTTCTTCTTCTTCTCCTCTTCATCCTCTTTCTCCTTTTCTTCTTCTTCCTTCTTCATTTTCTCCTCTTCATCCTTTTTCTTCTTTTCTTCTTCTTCCTTTTTCTTCTTCTCCTCTTCATCTTTCTTATTTTTCTCCTCTTCATCCTTTTTTCACTTCTCTTCTTCTTCCTTTTTCTACTTCTCTTCTTCATCCTTCTTCCTCTGCTCGACCTCTTTCTTCGTTGCTTCTTGTCTATCCTCGACTTTCTTCTCCTGTTTAACCTGATGCTCCTGTCCTATTGCATGAGATGGTATCTCTTGGGTAACATCCTCAGCATCCAAAGCATCGACATCAATGGTGTCAATTGGTTCAACAACTAGATTTCCTTCATCATCAAATGCTTCATCTAGTTTGGATATAACTGGTTCTTTCTCAGCTTGTCGGTTGGCGAGACGTGCTTTGTGAGTCTGGACAAATATTTTCATATATAGATGGGTGTCTTTTTCGACATCAACAACTCTACCTTCTAACAGCCAGAGTCTTCTTTTTCTAGTGAAGAAGAGTCCTTTGTTTTGGTCAATAACATCATACAACTCAAAATTTGATAGGTCGGGAAAGTACTGTGCAAAAACCTTCTCCCTAATTTCTTGTTTTTTCTCTATGGAAATTCACCATCTATTATCTAATGAAATATATAGAGAATCTGGTGTCTAATATTTGATCTCTGAGGGCGACTGGTCATTAATACATAAATACTAAATTATTTCCTTTTGAACCGCTTCCTTTTCATCCTCATTGAAGTCATCAAAACACTCAAGTAAGTCATTTAGCACTTTTCTCCTAATATTCTTTATTGTTCTTTGACAATGTGTCAAGGGTTTATAGGAAGAGATATCTAAATTTATCAGTGTAAATGATGTCGGTTCATTCTTTATTTTCTTTCTTGTCTGTCTTACCTTCTTGGGCTGCTCCTCAGACATAGTTTCCTCTGAGTCTGGAGAGTTTCTTTTTGTCTTCCTTTTCCTCTCAAAGACTTTAGCTGGTGCTGCTTCTAGTTTCTTTTTGGCTGGTGACGCTTGGCCACTTTTGGAGTCACAGTAGTAACTGGTGCGGATGCTGCAGGCACTGCCTTTACCTTCTTTACTGTAGGTTCTTTTCCTTTCTTTTCTTGTGGTTCCTCAACCGGTGCTATTCTCTCTAGGTAGGTGCTGGTTCTCTTCACCTTAGGATCAAGCGGTGAGGCAATAAGGGTAGAGGCATACCCTTCCAGCATATCATACATCACCTCATAGCCCATTGGGTCTACTTCTTCCTGTCTAGGCTCAATAGCCTCCATTATGCATTTATCTACTTGGATGGTGAAGCAAATGTCATCTTCATATTTCTTGATGATATCACTTGAGATCCTCATCCTTTGACTCATTTTTCATCTAAACTCATCAAAATACTTGTTCAGAACATCAGGGTAACCAGTTCCAATTACTTGAATTCTCTCCTTGATTTGCTTGGTTACCGATTGGTCAGGAGACCACTGGACATCTCCTACTCCTGGAAAGTATCCTTGAAAGTAAAAGAATAACCCGACTAGTAGTTTTCTGAACTTATACCTTTGTGCATTATCCTGTTTGATCGACTTCAGGTTTGATAGGAGTTGCCTCTGCATACCGGTGCATAGGTCAAATGATGCATCCTCCTTAATCATCCGGTAAGCGGCATTTACCGCTGCAGCAGATACAGAGTTAATTCTACTGGTAGAGAATGTCTGGTAGCCTATCACCATGTAGACATACTTAACCAGATCATCCTTGATGGAGTTGACTGTCATGCCTCATGAGTCACTCACTGAACTGGTGAGCCTTGTCATTTCAGTTTTGTTTATTGTCCTTAGGGCTGGCACTTCCCCTGTGTTTTAGAAATCAGTGACTGCATGAATTACCTACGGTATAATATCATGTGTCCTCTCTAGGTACATCTTGTCACCGTGGACTCTACTCAAAATGATCCTTATGTGATCTTTTGTAAAATCTTTCAGGAAGTAGACAACATTGTGGAGTTTCTTCTTCTCCAAGATATTATACTCTAGTTTGATTTTCTTATCCTTGCCACAAAACAAACTTAACTAGGAGTGGATAGCTAGAGACCCTAGGTCTTCAATCTTGTAGTCTATGTAGTCAGAAATTCCCTCTTCTACTATCACACCAGCTGGAACTTGTGATAGAGCATTATACTTGGACTTTCGTTGAATAAAACTTTCAGATTCAATAGATGCACTAGAATAGGTATGAGATGTAGAAGCCATGATAGAAACTTTAAGACCTTCAAGAAATACCTTTTTAAAACACGTGAATTTAGGGCTTTCTAATTCTCCTTCACTCCACACTTTGTCAGTTGCTGAATCATCGCTTTGTGTTCTCCACTTGATCGTTTGCAATTTGAATTTGAATCTCCTTCATGGTTTGTCAATTTCTCAAGATCTTAGCTCAAATTGCCTTTTTTTTGCTCTGCTCTTTGAAAAACTTTTCTTCACTCGAAAATAGATAGTGAGAAATGATTTGAAAAATGCCTTTAAACATATCTCTCACCTACCATCATTAATGGTCTTCTATTAGGGCATAAACCCTAATTTTCCTTTTTACCATTTCTGGTCTTCTGCCAAGTGACAGGTATCACATATTGGTTAAGGTATTTTACCGGTGTAAACCGGGGGTTCAAAACATTTCACTGTTTGCTTGCCCTAAGATTTTTTGAGGCTTAGTTTGCTGGTTTCGATATTTCCACACTAGGTGCAGAAAATGGTTCCTCTTGTAACACCACTGGTTTCTTCTTCCAGGTTTTGTTCATATCTGCTTTAATGGTGTCAACATCAATGTCTCCTTTGGGAGTGACCAGTATATCATCAGATATGTTCTTTCTTGATCTACAAAATCTGGCAATGTGACCCAGTTTGTTGCAATGATAGCAGACCAATCTAGGTGCTCTCCAAGCTCCATTGTTCATGTTTCCATTCTTTCTTCTGCATGTTGCAGCAGTGTGACCATGACCATGACAGATCATACAATTTTCTCTCCATCTAGTTGCTACTTGATAGCCACTGCTTCTTGGCTAATGATTGAAGACATTAAACTGGTTGTGATTCTGGTTCACAAAAGGTGCAGGACCAACTCCTTGGGTCCTCTAAGGATATCTTCTAGTGTCATTCATGACAGACCTGCATTCAAATTCTCTATGCCCATACTTGTTGCATGCATAACAGTTACCATTGAATCTATAGGATCTAGGCTTATCATTTAGGAAATAAAGAAAAATTTTGTAAGCCTTACTCCTACACACATTTGCAGTATGTCCTTCTTTAAGACAATTAAAACAAATAGGTTTAAACTTTTTCTTACCTTTATCCTTTGATGCCGGTTGTTTCTTTGATGCTCCAACATTTGTACCAGAGGTCTCACCTTTCTCATGACCAGAATAACCAAGTCCATTGGTATTCTTGACCGGTTTGGTAGAATCAAGCTTTTGCTCAAGCTTGATAGTACTCTTGTTGAACTTAGCAAGTATTTCCTTTGACTCAGAGAGTTCTTTGGAAATAGCAACATTTGCTTCCATCAGGTTTTCATTCTCAGAGATGGCACTATTCAGTTCACCATGTCATCCTTTTCCACTTTGCTAGCATGGAGTTGAGCACTTAGGGTACTGATCTCTTGTTTCAGCTTGGAGATCTCATGATCTCTTTCTTTCACCAAATCTTTAGCTTTCCTCCAGTTCTCAAGCTCTTGACACATCCAGATAGTCAGTCCTTCTAACTCCTTTCTCAGGTTGGAGTTTTATTAATTCAACTTGTTTACTTCTGCAATTAGGGATTCCATGTCTGCTTCATCTGCAGAACTATTTTCAGATAGCTCCATCAGCTTTTCTGTATGTTCTCTCCTTTTTGCTTGAGATGCCTTGTATTTGACCATAAGATCATCATAGGCTTGCTCAGACTGAGTGAGTTGTTGAGTAAGTTCCCTCAAGGTGTATTCCCCCATATGTCTTTCCAAGTGGTTAAACTTATAGAAAGGTAGGCTCTGATACTAATTGATGAATACTAAGAGGGGGGGTGAATTAGTATACCAAAAATCTTTGCACTTAAACACTTTGCAAGACTGACAGTAAACCAGTAAAACAATTTAGCAGATAAACCGGTTAACAAACATGCAAACCAAATAACTAATAATGCATTCACCCACAGAAGCACAAACACCATAACACAAGATATTTTGACGTGAAAACCCAATTGGGAAAAACCACGATGAGATGAGACTCACAAGTAACTATCTATAGAATAGAAACCAGACCGGTTAAGGTCTTACAACGTTCTTTACCAGAACAGATCCTATTAGGAATCTCAATCTCTGTTAGGAGATAAGTCTAATTAAAGACTACCTTGCTAGAGGATTTTATATCCACAGATGTGAACCACCTTGTTAGAGGATTTACAAGAGGCTTTTGGGCCTACCCAGTTAAGGGCTATAGACTTGTCGAAGGTGTGAGTAATCAATAAGTGAGTGATCTAGAAAATAGCATAGATTGCTTGGTTAGATCCTTGATAGCTCAATCTTAATGCATTACATCATTACTTTAGTCTTCTACACATTCATACTCTCTCTAACTCTTCAGTTACCTTGAATCCTAGCAGCAACATCAACCTCAACAACAACAACCTTAGAACCATAGAAATGATGTCCTTATAAAGGAATCTGATTTCATGTAGGTCCAATAGGATTACAATACAATTTCCTAGGTTCAATGCATCTAGACATATCTAGTAACATGACACAAAAAGCACCGCCAGAGAGTCAGCACCATCAAACGATCGGTGGATGGTAACTCATCAAAGAGTTTTATCATTTCATACAAAATACTAGTTGTCAGTTTGTCAAAATGAAGACTGGTAAAATATGTTATGCCGCTTCAATCTGTCGTACCGCTTGGTATCCATGAACTGCTTGAGGTCAACATGCCACTTTAGACTAGTAAACACATTTTGCAAAACATCAATAGTCTAAAGACTATAATACAACATACTAGTTGGAACAAATACCGGTTGTGCTCTAACTCACACATATGAAGAGGATCTTAATGCAAGTGTGTGTCCATCAATGATAATCACAACATGAACATAAAAAATGCCAACATACTGGAAATAAACTCTCCCTCTTTGTAAATCTTAACCTACTGTTTACTGTAAAATCAATCTAAAACAATTGTTTGATTATCTATTTTATTCATGTTCTTATTTTCATAAATAAATTCTCTGTTTGTTTATATATATCATTAAGTAATTGGGAATGTAAAACCATATATATATTTATATATATTAAATTTATTTCAAATGTTAAAATATATTAATGTTGCAAGCAATGACACGGTCTTCGAAAATCATTCGAATGAATAACAGAGGCGTGTAGGGGTGGCGGTTATTGTACCCGCCGGGGGCAGTGGTACCCCCCCACTGTAGGTCCTAGAGACAACTGAGAGGGGGGGTGAATCAGTTATCTAATAAATTCAAACCAAAAACTTATTAACCAACTTAATGCTTAATATCGGTAAATTAGTTATGTATGCCGGTAAACAATGTTAACATAAAATTGCTATACCGGTAAGAATTAATGCATGAAACATAAGTACAAAGTCATTCACAAAATATGACACCAATATTTGTACGTGAAAACCCTGTAAGGGGAAAAACCACAGTGGGAAACCTTACCCATAATCAGATGATACTACTACAGATAGTAAGTGTACAAAGAGGAGTCTGCACATGCAAAAAGGCCAACAGCCTAGAGCTCACTGCTCAATCACAAATGGCAGTCACACTAACTACAGTTGGATGATTAAATCCAATAAGAATGTACTGCACAAAATAGCATCTTCATATGCTGGATTCGGTACTAGTGTAATGCTGATATGCTTCTACAAAAACCTAACTTCACCTTCAAATGATTTCTTTATGTATTCCTCTGCTTAATCTAGTATATACCTTCACACAATTCTTTTTTGCATTCCACACTTGATCTTACAAATAAGATCTTACATTTATACCATACCCTAAGACCAATTTTAGTAGGTCGGCTCTACAAGATATTACAATAAAAACATTTTACAAATAATACAATATCCGATGCAATAATTGATTGAACATGTTGGCTTAATCCATTTACAACAATAATAAATCATCTCCATAGCATGCCATGCTGATCTAGAAAAGATAAACCTGCCGGTGAAACCCTAGATAACCTAGACCTATTTACCAGTAAAAGAAAATATGCAAATAAGAATATACCAGTGATCATTACTTCAAAATAAAGTGTCCACATGATGTCTTCAACATTACCAAGTGTCTTCCATGTTGTTGCAGGTACCGATGAACATTATATCCTGTCGGTGAACATTATATCCAACTGGTGAGCCATATACTAGTAACTGTTCCACAGTTTACTATTTGCTGGTGAATGTTGTTGGATCTCCAAAGTAAGTGTATTTAGTAGGTCTTGACATCAATGACAAAACCATACCAAAATACCAACAATCTCCCCCTTTGGCATTGATGGCAACACAAGATGGAAAAACCATCAAAGTGCCAAAACAGAAATGCCAAGTGTAAAACCAACAATCTCCATTTCTCCCCCTGGGAGTAACATGTGTTTATCCAAAGATTTATTTTCAATACCAATCTCTCATACCAATCTCTCCTTAAATGTGTTTTTCCATAGATTACTCTCCTCCTTTGACATCAAATGCCAAAGTCACAAAAAGTCAAGTTCATACAAAATACCAACCAATTCAATATACCAACAACTCCCCCTAAGAAGTAGCTTCCTCATCAAATACTGGAATAAAAGATTTGTCCATTTAATTCTATCGGTTGATGACAATCATCAACTATCTAAGTCTCTACCGGTGGAGGTAAGACTCTGAGCTGATCTCTGAGATACTCAAAAGTTTCCTTAGGCAAAGATTTTGTAAAAATATCTGCAAGTTGTTATTTAGTGTTCACATAAACTAGTTTTATCTCCTTTTCTTCAACTTTTTCCCTTAGAAAATTCAGTTTGATAGAAACATGTTTTGTTTTAGAATGTAATACTAGATTCTTAGATATATCAATTGCTGCAATGTTATCACAATATATAGTAATAGGTTCCTTGCATTTTACCTTTATGTCTTTCAACATTTTCTTAAGCCAAAGTACCTGTGTACAGTTTGTTGCTATTGCAACATATTCTGATTCTGCTGTTGATAAAGATGTACAACTCTTTTTCTTACTTAACCAAGAAACTAGTCTCTTTCCAAGAAAGAATGCTCCTCCAGTGGTGCTTTTTCTATCATCCAAATCTCCTACCCAATTTGCATCTGTGTATGCATATAGATTAAAATTTTCATCTTTAGGATACCATAATCCAAGATTTGTTTTGCCTTGTAAGTACCGGAAAATCCTTTTTACTGCTGATTCATGATTTTCCCTAGGATTACTCTAAAATCTAGAAACTATACATACTGCATTCATAATATCAGGTCTGGTTTGAGTCAAATATAGTAAACCTCCTATCATAGATTTGTATCTAGTTGGATTAACAGGTGTAGATTCATCCCTTTGAGATGATTTGTCATTTGTAGTCATAGGTGTGCTTACCGGTTTAGAGTTTTCCATCCCAAATTTCTTAAGTAGTTCTTTCAAGTACTTAGATTGACTCAAAAATATGCCTTTATTAGTCTGTAAAATCTGCAATCCTAAAAAGAATTTTATTTCTCCTATCATAGACATTTCAAATTTATGCTGCATTTCAAGAGAAAATAATTTGCATAATTCATCTTCTCCTCCAAAGATTATATCATCAACAAATACTTCAATAATCAAGATGTCATCATTAGTTACTTTGTAATATAAATTGCTATCTGCATTTCCTTTAGTAAAACCAATCTTTAAAAGATACTTATCCAATCTTGCATACCAAGCTCTTGGAGCTTGTTTTAATCCATATAGAGCTTTTCTTAATCTGCAAACCATATCATTGTCATCTGTCAAGGAAAATCCATCTAGTTGTTCAATATAGACTTCCTCTTCAAGATCTCCATTCAAAAAAGCACATTTAATATCTGTTTGATAAACTTTGTAGTCCTTGTGAGCTGTAAGAACCAAGAATAATCTGACTACCTCAATTCTAGCTACCAGTGCAAAGGTTTCATTGTAATCAACTCCTTTCTGAGAATATCCCTTACACACTAGTCTTGCTTTATTTCTGACAACCTTACCATCTTCATTGAGTTTGTTTCTAAATACCCATTTGGTTCCAATTACATTTTTATTTTTAGGCCGGGGAACTAATGTCCAAGTATTATTTTTCTCAATTTGTCCTAATTCTTCTTCCATAGCTTTAATCCAAAATTTATCTTCATATGCCTCATTGACAGATAATGGTTCAATTTGAGAAATAAGACATACCTCTTCATTTGCCAATCTTCCTCTTGTCATGACTCCTTTAAATTTGCTTCCAATTATCTGATCTTCAGAATGATTCAGTCTTACATACCAAGGTGTCTTAGTCTGTTGTTGTTCTTCATTTACTATGGAATCTTCTGATGATACCGGAGTAACTGGATCATCATTCTGTACCGGTGGATTTATTGTAGGTTCATTTGTCATAATTTCTGTTACCAGTTCAGAGTCTATATGCCTTGAAGTTCCTCTGAATTGTTCATCAATTTTTACATTTGTACTCTCAATAATTTTTTGTAATCTTTTATTAAAACATCTATATGCTTTACTCTTAGATGAATAACCAAGAAATATTCCTTCATCACTTCTAGGATCAAACTTGCCAATATACTCATCTCTTCTAATATAACATTTACTTCCAAAAATTCTGAAATACTTAAGAGTAGGAGTATTACCAAACCATAGTTCATGAGGGGTCTTACCAGTTTCACATTTGATGTGAACTTTGATGAATGTATAGACAACAATGCTTACTGCCTCTCTCCAGTACACATGTGGTAAATTTGCTTCTGATAACATACTTCTTGTTGCATCCAAAATAGTTCTATTTTTCCTTTCAACAACTCCATTATGTTGTGGTGTCCGAGGTGCTGATAACTATCTTTTGATTCCATTTACTTCATAGAATGTATTAAAATCTTTAGATGTGAATTCTCCTCCTTGATCTGATCTTAAACATTTAATTTTCTTACTGGTTTCATTTTCAACCATTTCTTTGAATAGTTTGAACTTCCCAAGTGCTTCTAATTTTTCTCTGAGAAAAGTAACCCAACACATTCTAGAATAATCATCAATAATTAGCATGAAATATCTATCACCTTGTAAGCTTTTAGTTCTAGTTGGACCACATAAATTAGTGTGAATTAAATCAAGGGCATTACTAGATTTTTCTGGAATACTTTTGAAACTAGCTCTAACTTGTTTTCCAAATTGACATTCCTTGCAAATTGTATTTTGAGGTTTCACAATTTTAGGTAGATCTCTAACTACCTTAGAAGTACTAATTTTTACCATGCAATCAAAATTTACATGACATAGTCTTTTATGCCATAGCCAACTTTCATCTATATGTGCAATTAAGCATGCCTTTTCGTTGTTATTCAAATGAAAGATATTACCTCTAGTCTGATTACCGGTGGCAATTTCCAAACCAGTTCTATTCATGATTTTGCATTTTCCATTTTTAAATTATAATTGAAAACCTTTCTCAACTAATTGACCAACACTTAAAAGATTATGTTTTAATCTTTCAACATGGTAGACATTGTCAGTGTTATGTTTACCATCAAGAGATATTGAACCCTTACCTTTGATTGAACGGGCTTTGTCATCTCCGAATCTTACTAAACCTCCATTGTACTATTGAAAGTTCAAGAATTTACCTTCATCTCTAGTCATGTGATGTGAGCATCCTGAGTCAATAATCCATTCATCCTTTGATTCAACTTTAGCTGCTAGGGCTTGTTCTATTGGTTGAGAAATAGGTATTGGTTGATCTTTTCCTATAGCAACAAAGACCCATCCATTTTCTATTGGATCCTCATCAGAATCATCAGTCACACCTTCATCAGCAATGTAACAAGATTTATCTTTGTTTTTCTTGAATCTATATTTCTGATATTCAGGATTAGGTTTGTATGTTCTTCTAGCTTCTTCTCTTAGTCTAGCATGTCTATTAGGGCATCTTGAAGCCATATGACTAATCTTATTGTAGTTAAAACATTTAAAGGGTGCTTTACCTTCATACTTACTTCCAATTGGACCTTTTGGCATTTTTCTTGCAAATAGTGCTTCAAGTTCTTCAATCTCTTCATTCTCCTTCCTGGTTTCTTCAAGTTCTCTTGCATAAAAGGCTCTCTAGTCTGATTTGTCAAAGGATGGAGCAGATGATGTTGATGCTTTGAAGGCCAAATCAGTTTTATAGTAGTAACAGGACCAAATTCCTCAATTTCAAAAGCTGAAAGTTTTCCAATCGATGTATCCCTAGTTACTGATGTATTAGGCATTGTTCTCAACTCATTTATAGTATTAACCTTCATTTTATATGCCAGTGGAAAACCTCTTAAGATTTTTTAAACAATCTCATCTTCACTCAAGGTTCCTCCACAACATTTGATACCCAAAACAATTTCATTTACTCTTTCCATAAAAGCAGAAATCCTTTCATCTTCTTCCATTTTCAGATGTTCATACCTGACTTGGAAGCTTTCAAGTTTTGCAATTTTGACTGTGGAATCCCCTTCATTCAGTGTTTCCAAATGATCCCAAATAGTTTTTGCAGTAGATCTATCTGATAATCCCATGATTTGTTCATCTGATAATGCACTCAAGAGTGCTTCTCTAGCTTTGCAATCATTTTCTTCATCTTTGGCTAAAGTAGTGGGAGCAGTCTGACCAGCTACAATAGTAGTATAACCATTCTTAGTAACTTCCCAAATGTCTTTACCAATGCAATTCAGATGTGTCTCCATTCTGATTTTCCATATCCCATAGTTGGTTCCATCAATTTTAGGACTATCCTTTCTGAAATAATTAGTAGAGATTGGATCTCCTCAAGTTGTTAAACTTCTACAAAAAGAGGACTAAGCTCTGATACCAATTGTAGGTCCCAGAGACAACTAAGAGGGGGAGGGGGGTGAATCGTTTGTCTAATAAATTCAAACCAAAAACTTATCAACCAACTTAATGCTTAATACCAGTAAATTAGTTATGTATGCCGGTAAACAGTGTTAACAAAAAATTGCTATACCAGTAAGAATTAATGCATGAAACATAAGTACAAAGTCATTCACAACATATGGCACCAATATTTGTACGTGGAAACCCTGTAAGGGGAAAAACCACAGTGGGAAACCTTACCCACAATCAGATGATACTACTACAGATAGTAAGTGTACAAAGAGGGGTCTGCACATGCAGAAAGGCCAACAGCCTAGAGCTCACTACTCAATCACAAATGGGAGTCACACTAACTACAGTTGGATGATTAAATCCAATAAGAATGTACTGCACAAAATAACATCTTCATATGCTAGATTCAGTACCAGTGTAATGCTGATATGCTTCTACAAAAACCTAACTTCACCTTCAAATGATGTCTTCATGTATTCCTCTTCTTAATCTCGCATATACCTTCACACAATTCTTTTCCGCATTCCACACTTTATCTTACAAATAAGATCTTACATTTATACCATACCCTAAGACCAATTTTAGTAGGTCGGCTCTACAAGATATTATAATAAAAATATTTTACAAATAATACAACATCCAATGTAATAACCGATTGAACATGTCGGCTTAATGCATTTACAACAATAATAAATCATCTCCATAGCGTGCCATGCTGATCTAGAAAAGATAAACTTGCTGGTGAAACCCTAGATAACCTGGACCTGTTTACCGATAAAAGCAAATATGCAAATAAGAATATACCAGTGATCATTACTTCAAACTAAAGTGTCCACATGATGTCTTTGACATTACCAAGTGTCTTCCATGTTGTTGCAAGTACCGGTGAACATTATATCCTACTGGTGAACATTATATCCTATCGGTGAACCATATACCGGTAACTGTTGCACAGTTTACTGTTTGCCGATGAATGTTGCTGGATCTCCAAAGCAGGTGTATTTAGTAGGTGTTGACATCAATGACAAAACCATACCAAAATACCAACACCCACTACCCCTGCGATCATTGTCATGGCAGTGGCCACATGGGAGTGGAGGAGCCCACGGTGTCCCCTCAACTCTGCGGGCTTGCGCATGCAGGACCACAAGGGTGATGGGACCCATGGCCCCCACCCCCCTATTTATTATTTTTTGTTTTTATATTTATTTAGGTTTTTTTTTTATATAAATGTATAAAATACAATTTAGAAATAATTGTATATCAAATGTATAAAAACAATTCGCCTATTATTTTTTGTTTTTATATTTATTTAGGTTTTTTTTAATATAAATGTATAAAATACAATTTAGAAATAATGTATAAATTGCAATTTAAAAATTGTTAATTTTCTTTTCTTTTTTTCTCCTTAGTATAAACTTTAAGCTATTAAATTAACTTAGAAAAATTTAGAAATATTGGGGATTATTGAGTAGTAAATTCACGATTAACTTATCTATAGTAAATTTATACTTGCAAATTATATTATATCAAATGTTATAATTAGAATCATTTGATCTATTAAGATCCATTGGGGGCACTTAGTTGACATTTAGCAAATAAGTCACATTAATATGATTTGAATCAAATCTCTAAATTTAATCGCTATTTTTGGATTGCTTAATCATGCATCCAAGTTACACTATTCTTATAACATGCAAACTACTTATAGATTAATTACATTTATTGACATTTTCATCTCCATGCAAGTACACATGTAATTATTAATATGCAAGTTTCATGATGGTCATTGTTATGCAAGTTATATTTCAAGTAGTTATTTCAATTAATTAAATTTTGCATGTTTAATTAGTAATTGTTTTCAAGTATGATGTTTTCATAGCTCGTAGTTAGAAAACTAAATAAAGGAAGAGGAAAACCAAAACCTAGTAGCGTTCGGTATATACGGTGCCTCTAGGTCACACTTATGGGTAATGTCATCATGTTGAACTACTGCACTTAACACCTAATAAAGCTATATCAATGACGTCTGTGGAATCGTCCCTATAAATCATCAGGGAGTAATAAGGGACACTTGGAAGTTAAAAATCCAAGGGGCGGGTAATCCCCCCTTGGATCGATAATCTAATAAGATAATCTTTAAATGATTTTACATCCATTGAGTTAAACCATAGTAAACCCTCCTATAGGGATGATGAGTGAAATGCTTTTATGAAATTGGCTTAATCTTAAAGAATTATTGTCGATTGACAATTGGTCAAGGGTGACGCTTATGATAAGAATTAGGATCTAGTTGTTTTAGGCCACAAGCAATAGGCCATCTTGAGCCTTTGCTTAAGTGCTACCATCGTGGGTAGCAACCGCAGAGAAACTATCTAGGACATTGACCCTAGAAAGGGTTGTGTACCCACTAATCAGTTTACGTCAAAACATAGAGAAGAAAATCGAACTACATATTTTACGCCTTGATCCCATGCCAAAATGGGTATATAGGCAGTCTTGGGACAGAGTTGTCCCTAGTAGTCAGGCATTCGTGGATGGGGTCTAGGCTTGGTAAAAAGAAAGATTGAGTAAGCATCCTAATTTGAAAGATAAATAAAATGGAAAAAGTAGTTCAATGCATACTCGGAAGGAATCCCGTATGGATTCGCTTGACTTCTTGAGGCTTTAAGCCAAATTTCAAGGTGGAATTCAAGCTTGTAATATGTTATTTGATTACTCCTAAGGACGGCGAGCTCGGTGCACTTCTGTTAGAAGAGTGTAGTACTTAGTGAGTGGCTCAGGACTCGAATGATCCCGATGAGTCTAAGTCTCTGGCCAGAGCACCTCCTATCTAGATTGGATAGATGCCTACCCTGTGTGGGTAGATGCCTATCCCATATTGGATAGATGGAATCTTATGTCCCGCATGGATAGATTCCTAACCCGTATGGTTACATGCTCATCCCATATGGATGAATGCCTAATCCAAATGGATGGATGCCTTGAGTATGCGATTGAATCAAATGCAATGATTACATTAAACACACACAAAAAAAAGAATGGCCAATTTTGTTGAGTTAATTATGGTGGGTTATTACAATGAGTCTAACATGAGGAAATTTATGCATTGAACTTAAAATGTAGATAACATATGAATTCATCCATTTAGGTTAAAATATAGATATATTGATGAGTTCATCCAATTTTGTTAAAATATAGTTAATATGATGAAGTTCATTTATTAAGGTTAAAATTTAAATAACCAAATGAGTTCATCCATTATAGTTAAAATACAGCTAATAAGATGAAGTTCATTTATTAAGGTTAGAATGTAAATAACCAAACAAGTTCATCCATTATAGTTAAAATATAGCTAATAAGATGAAGTTCATTTATTAAGGTTAAAATGTAATAACCAAATAAGTTCACCCATTATAGTTAAATTATAGCTAATAAGATGAAGTTCATTTATTGAGGTTAAAAATGTAGATAACAAAATGAAGTTCATCCATTATAATTACAATTTAGGGAACATGACGAGTTCATCCAATAATTTTTAACCATTCATTACATTCAATTTTACATTAAATACATGCCATTCACCTTGTTCCAAAACGCACTTTAAATTTCATCATAACTAGTGAGATTCTTTCAAGCATACTTATTTTCTTTAACATTAACAGAATACATTCCTCCATGATCCAATTGTTGCATTTAAGAGATGATTGCATACATTCATTATGATAAATCTCATCTAATCCACTTATACATTCTATCAAAATGTCATCCATACATGCTAACACTAAATATGAAACATAAGAACAAAAGCAACACATAACACCAAAATGGTATCAGAATTCACCCCTAAAGGGCTACATCTCCAGGTCTACTCAACTGCAAGACCCCTCTAATCATTTAAATAAGTTGTGGGTACATAAGTTTCACATCATTTACATTCCTGCCATCAAGGCGAGCATAACCAATATACAAATGACCACATCAGTCAATAATTACATAAACGTTCCCTACATAGAAGCAGATCCAGCTAAACATATAAAAAAAAAAAAAAAGGTCCATTGCCTAATGGTACTCTAACTAGAGACCTGACCAGCTATGGTCAACCACAATCAACACACGAAACCCGCATAAAGGACAAGACTAGTTATAACACCATCACAAACAATAGTCAAACTCGAGACCGAGGGCAAAACTAGTTACCCCAATTCAATCCATACAACATGGTCCAACAATTCAAAATCATAGGCTTGCCATTTTTTTAAGCAAATGCGACCACAGAAAATTAAATATGCAAATGCATAAATCGGAAATGACAATCTACTTCCATATTGTTTAAGCGTTACGGTCGACGCAGTTTTCTAATAGATCTAAGTTGTTTTCTATCTATCTACTTTGTCTCAAAACATGACATTTATGGTTTACTAACTTACTATAGTTCATTAATATCATACAATAACATAATTACATTATCATGAGTTTCCAAACCAAAATCACAAGAATATAATTAAATAAATATTGATCAACTAAAAATATGATATGCTTTTTGGAATAAAACATCATTTCCATTTTTGATCAAAAATGATAATCAAATCTCATCTCTTGCAACACACATAGACTTTCCAAAAATGGAAATACAAATTTTAAAAGAAATAAAGTCGATGATCATTTCTCCAAATAAATTGATACCTCCTTGCATACATATAGGAAAAATACCAATTAAATATTAATTAATAAATATATATATATATATTAATCCACCTTTAATAAAATATATACTAACTAATAATTAATAATAACATTACAAATTAAGTATTAATTAATATATATATTGTAGCTAGGAAATCGGAAATCATCAAAGCAAATATCAATAATAGTCTTAGCTCAATCACAAAAGCAAATGGAGGATGGCGTTTCCCGTAGCACTGGTGCGAGCTAGGGCCCGCATGCCCTAGCTTGTTTTTCCTGCATTCTGCGCGCGCTGGTGACTGTTTTCTACTCGCGGGGGGAGTTTTTCTGTGTTCGTAGGGGTCTGGAGGGGGTTGGACAGGGGTTTGATCTCCTTTTTTCTGCGGCTGGGCGTTTTTTGGCCACCGTCTGGTGCGAGGATCTCTTGGACGGGGGGCTCGTGGTCGTTTGGGCATTTGGGACGACTGCCTTGCCTCTTTCCTTACTTTGTTTGGTTCTTGGGCTCTTTTTTCCATGGAGAATCAAGGCCTTGCTTCTTCCCTAGATTTGGAGATGGTAGATCCATCCTCTTTGATGCATGTCAGTAACAAGGATCGGACTGAGCTTCCCCCTTCTGGGGAGGGTACCTCCTCATCAAAAGGGTCTTTTCGAATTAAAAAAGTTAATGGATGTTTGGAGAGATCGGAAGATAGACCAGTTTTGGTTATTCAACCTGAGCAGGTTTTAGAAGATGTTGATTACTGGGGCAAGCACGCTCTTATATGCAAATTTTTGGGCCTTCGTCTCTCTCTTCCTGTGTTGGAATCCTGGGCACGTCGGGTTTGGAACCCTGAAGGAGATATGGAGATTCTTTTAGCGGCTAATAACTACTTCCTGGTTATTTTTTCAAGCATAGCAGACAGGAATAGGGCTTTTGAGGGTGGCCCTTATTTCTTTAACCAAGTTGGGCTCTTTATCAAGCCTTGGCATATGGGCTTCAACTCTGCGGAAGAGATCCCGTCGCGGGTACCTGTGTGGGTTCGTTTGCCAAGGCTTCCGTTGGAATTTTGGAGGGAAGATATCCTCCACTCAATCTCTTTACTTCTTGGGAAACCTGTTGGATCGGCTTCACAGACTCAAGATCGTAAGGTAATCTCCTTTGCTCGCATTTGTGTTGAAGTTGATTTGAATAATCCATTACCAGACTCTATGGAAATTTGCATGGGTTCTTCCTCCTGGATTCAGCAGCTAGATTACGAAACCCTCCCATTCAGATGCAGAATTTGCCATGAATATGGTCATCTTCATCGCAGATGCCCTAGATTGAATTCTTCCCCCTTGCTTGCCTCTGAACCTCCTAGGTTGAACAAGGGGAAAGCCCTGGTGTCTGATGGGCCTGTTGATAAGGAGGGATTTACCCCAGTTAAATCTTGTAATAAAGGAAAAGGCAAGAAGAGACCTTGGATGGATAGACAGAATGATGACACATTTAACAGGTTTGAGGTTTTGGATAGCGTAGCCCAAGAAGATGGTATTCCAACTGAGCTTTCTTCTGGGGTTAAGGGTCAAGTAGAGAATCAAGAGGTGGTTGCAAGGAAGGAGGAGCCGATTCTATCGTCAGGGGTTCAACAGGTTTGTCAACCGGCTTTGAACTTGATCTCTCTTGTTCAGAATATTGGTGGCCTCCAGGAGTCACAGATTACGGTGGGTAATGCTAGCTTGACTTCTTGTCCGGAAGCTTTGAAGGCATCCGCGGATCCTGTGAAGGGTGCTAAGGCTCCTCCTGCCTTAGGCTTGCATCAAAAACATTTTAAAAAGGGGCCTCTAGATAAACAGTCAAGGAGTGGAAGGAAGACTGATCAAGAGAAGGTCAAGATTATGGGGGATACTTTGGTTGAGTCTGGGTCTGTGAAACCCATTGATTCCCACTTCTCCCACCCCCCTAAATGATAGTTTTATCTTGGAATGTAAGGGGGTTGAACAGCATCCCCAGACAAAAGGTTGTTCGCAGATTAATCGAGTCTCAGGCTCCGGATGTGGTATTCATTCAGGAAACCAAGCTTACAGTGGATGGTTTGAATAATTGTGCTCTGCGTATCTGGCCCCAAGGCTACTGGCAGGGGGTGGGGGCGTTGGGCAGTTCTGGGGGGGTGGCTTGCTTTTGGAACCCGAGGAAAGTCTCCCCCTTATGGTGGGTCTCTAGTCGGTCTTCTATCTCTATGGTTGCTTCCATTTTCGAAACTGGTGAAAGATGTCTTTTCTCCAATATTTACGCTCCTACTGATCTTCCAGGTAAGACACACCTTTGGGATCATATCAATTTTGTTCGTTCTTTGGAACCGTTTCTCCCATGGATTTTGGCTGGTGACTTTAATGCTGTTATTAGTATGGATGAAAAACGAGGAGGGTTAGCCAGGCTTGATCCTTCCTCTCTTTTGCTCAGAGATAATATTGGTCTCCTTAACCTTGTTGACATGAAGCCAATCAATGGAGTTTTTACTTGGAATAATAGGCGGTGTGGTGATGAGGCTATCTCAGAACGGCTTGATAGATTTCTAGTTTCCTATTATTGGATGAGTAGCAGGTGGACTACCAGTTCTGATATCCTGGATTGGAGGGGATCTGATCACTGGCCTATCAAACTTTGTGTCCTCTCTTATGGGGTCACCAAAAATCCGTCCTTCAAATTTCAATTGATGTGGTTACGGGATCACTCTCTTCGGGATCTGGTGCTGGATTGGTGGTACGAAGGGCTTCCTGCCCATGGGAGGGCCATGTACACTTTTAGCAAACGGCTCCAATATGTGAAGTATAGGCTTAAGAGGTGGAATAAACAATGTTTTGGGAATCTGCATGCTCAGAAACTTGCTGCTCAATCTAAGCTGGATAGTGTTACTCGTCAGATTCGAGACCATGGGCTGTCCTCTGACCTTTTGAATGCTGAGTCCTTGGCTCTTAAGGGCTTAGAAGAGTGGGAGCTTCGGGAGGAGATTTTCTGGAAGCAAAAATCTCGTATTGATTGGCTTCAGGAGGGGGACAGGAACACATCTTTCTTCCATAATTCGGTCAAGGCCCGTAGGCAGGGTAGCTCCTTTTCCATGCTTCTCTCGAGTGATGGGACCCAACTCTCGTCCTGTGGTGAAATTTCGAGGGAAGCTGCCAACTATTTTTCTAATCTTTTTACTAGGGAGGATATTGCTGCTAGATCTGAGGAGAGGGCTATCTTGGATTCTATTCCTTGCTTGGTCTCAGATGAGATGAATGGGGCTCTTTTGGGTCCAATTCTGCTGCTTGAATTGGAGAAGGTTGTGTTTAGTATGAAAAAAGGCAAAGCTCCTGGCCCAGATGGGTTTTCGATTGAGTTCTTCCAGGAATTTTGGGAAATAATAAAGTTTGATCTCCTTGAGGTGGTTCAGGAATCCCTTAGGAACAAACAAATGCTTAAGTCTCTGAATTCTACTTTTCTAGCTCTCATACCTAAGAAGGAGGGGGCTAATCGGATGGATCAATTCAGGCCTATTGCTTTATGCAATGTTGTCTACAAGATCATCACCAAATTGATTGCTGAGAGACTCAAACCTCTCCTTGGTGCTTTGACTTCTACTGAGCAGGGAGGCTATGTGGAAGGGAGACAAATCTTGGATGGTGTCGTGATTTCTTCGGAGGTTATTCACTCTATGGCTTCCTCTAAGGAGAGGGCGATGTTCATTAAGCTTGACATGGCTAAAGCTTATGATCGGGTGAGCTGAGAATTCCTTCAGAATATCCTCTTGGCCTTTGGCTTTAAAGAGGAATGGGTGAGTTGGGTTCTCAGTTGTGTTACCTCCTCCTCCTTCTCCATTCTCATTAATGGGGAATCTTCAGATTGGTTTAGTGCTTCTCGGGGACTCCGGCAAGGGGACCCTCTTTCCCCTTATCTTTTCATTATCATGGCGGAAGGTCTTGGTAGATTTATTAAATCTCAGGTGCGGCAGGGTCGTATTCACGGCTGGAGCTGGAACAATGATCTCCCTCCCTATTCTCACCTTCAATTTGTGGATGATACTGCTTTGATGGGCTTGGCTAGAGTTAGTGAGGCAGTAAATTTCAGGAGAACTTTAGACACCTACTTGAAAGCTGCTGGTCAGAGTATTAATGATGATAAATCTTCCATTTATTTCTTTAATACTCCTCGTCTCATTCAGAACAGGATTGCCAGGATCCTTAGATTCCAAATTGGATCGCTTCCCCTGATGTACCTAGGGATTCCTTTGGCTTTGGGACCCCAACGGAGAGATTTTTGGCAGGGGATTTTGGATAAGTTCTGGATTAAGGTTAGTCATTGGACTTACAGATGGCTCTCTTCTGCTGGTAGAGTGCTTCTCCTTAAAACTGTGGTGCAGGCTCTCCCTATTTATAGGTGTTGTGTGCAGAATCCTCCTGCCTCCTTTATGAGGGAGTTTGATGCTCTTTCTCGGCAATTCCTTTGGTCGGGAAACCTTCTTTCTTCGAAGTGGAGTTTAGTCAAGTGGGAGTCTGTCTGTAGGCCGAAGCATGCTGGGGGCCTTGGCCTTAGGTCTATGGCTCTTATGGTTTCGGCTTTGGCGGCTAAGCTGTACTGGAGATGGTGCAACAATCAAGATCAGGAGTGGGCCAAGATTCTTTCTTTCAAGTATGTTCCTAGGGTTGAGAGCCAAGAAGTGTCACGGATTGCTCTGCTGGGCAAAGGTTCTTGCATATGGGATATTCTTAAGAATGGAGCTCAGCTTGTTAGGAATGGTCTCTTCTGGATCTGTAACAATGGATCTGATGCTCTCTTTTGGTTGGATTCTTGGGATGGTCACCCTCCCATCCTATCTAGTTTCCCACAGCTTCTGCCTCTTTGCCAGATGTTCTCTGATGCTGGGTGGATTAAGGTGGAGCATTTTAAAACTGTTAAGCATATGGGTCATCTGGAGGTGTCTTGCTGGAAGGATCCGCAAGAGTGGCCGGTGGGCGGTTCTGAGGAGGATCGGGCAGCTTTGTGTAAGGTCTTGGAGGGCAGGCTTTGCAGCTCTCTGAAGGAGAGGGACAAATTGGCTTGGAGTCCTAGCCCAAAAGGTAATTATACTGTTGCTCAAGGCTATGCTGTGCTTGATAGGAATTTACATGGTCCTGCTGAGGTGCCTTGGTGGAGAAAGGTCTGGAACAACTTTTCTTGGCCCAAGTGTAATTTCTTTTTATGGTTGGTTGCCCAGAGGAAATGTCTCACTTGGGAGAACCTTCGCAAAAGGGGGTTTCAGGGACCTTCCATTTGTGTTCTTTGTTTGAGAAGTGAAGAATGTTCTTCCCACTTGTTCTTCCACTGCCCCTACTCTTGTGAGATTTGGCATAGATGGTGGGAGGCTTGGCATCATGGTTGCATTCATGCTTCCTCTCTTATTGAGTTTTGGGAGAGTCTGGGCAGGCCTCCTGCGAAGACTCCTTTTCTTCAGGTGGCCTAGTTCATTGGGCCTAGTTTCATTCTTTAGAACCTTTGGCTGGAAAGGAACTGTAGAGTTTTTTGTGATTCCAGATTGGATAGTGGTCAACTATGGACAAAGATTATCAGCAGGCTTCAGGAGACTATTCATGCTAAATGTGATATGTCTGTAAGTATTGATCCTGGGGATGTTACGGTCGTGCGAGATTTGAGCTTGGGTGTTAATAGTAGGGGTTGCTCTGCTAATATTATACCCCGTCGTGTCAAGAGACGGATCTGTCGTGATGGGAGATGGGCTCCTCCTCCTGATGGGGTCCTGAAGATTAATACGGATGGATCTTCTCGGGGGAATCCTGGGCATGCTGGTATTGGGGGTATTGGTAGAAGTAAAGATGGTGATGTTGTTTTTTGCTTCTTTGTCTACAAAGGGATTTACTCTAATAACCTGATGGAGGCCCTGGCTATTAAGACTGTTGTTGAGCGGGGTTGCTCTCTTGGCTGGAGGAGAATTATCTGTGAGTCTGAATCTCAGATTGTTGTGGATATGTTGAACAACCAGAGGTTGGATGGTGTTAGTTGGCATTTAGCTTTGATGGTCAAACAGATTTTAAGTGTATGTAGCTCCTTGGAATCTGTCTCTTTCTGTCACATCCCTAGAGAATGGAATACCGTGGCTGACTGCTTGGCGAAGTGGGCCTCGGAGAAAGGGGATGGTTGGGATATTAGTGGTAGGGGTGAGTTACCTTCTGATTATCGAGGGATTTTGGAGAGCTCTTTAATGGAAGACAGGACTATGTAGTGTTGTTGTTTGGTTTGTTGGTTGTTCTCCTTTTTGCTGAGCCTTTGGCTTCTGCCTTGTAACTCGATTTGGATTGAATAAATTTTATCCCCTTCTTTCTCAAAAAAAAAAAAAAAATCACAAAAGCAAATTGCAATGATCAATCCTAACACACTCAATAAAGACATGAAAATGAAACATTCAAAACTAAAGGGTATGCAAACCAAATGCAGAATCGAATGCCTCCTTCATGCGGCTCCATTGTCCTTCTTTCTTCTCCTAATAGCTTTGTTGTGAATCTCACCTTCAAGTGCATAAACCTAATGTGAAACCAAGATTGACATTGGCACAAGAGTACTCGAAGCATGATTGACTCGAAAAAGTGATTATTCTCATTCTCATTAGTTGGGATTGAAGAAATTCATCCAATTTATAGACAAATTGGAGAGATGGATCAAATTAGCATGATTCAATTCAAATAGAAATTGCAAATCAATTATGTCAATTATGACAATTTATGACAAATTATGCACTTTCTATGCAAAATTTGATTGATTGATAATTCATGACAATTTATGACAAATTTCTATGTCAAGAATTGATTGATTGTCAATTATGACAAATTATGACAAATTTCTATGTCATTCCCATGAAATTAGGAGAAAAATAGGAGAGAATTGAAATTAGGAATTAGAAAAATAGAAAATTAGAAAATTGATGAAAATTAGGAGATAGGTAAATTAATTAATAATTTGTCATTTATTACACAAAAAGAGGAATAATTAGCCAATTAAATGAACATTTAATTGTGATGAGAAGACTTAGGATAAATGAATAATTTATTAATCCTAGAGAGAGAAATGACAAACAAGGTTAAATGATTAAATCATGAAACCCTAAAAGATGAATTAACAATGCAAGAACGACAATTAGGTCTTGATGAAAGATAATTGATGTTGATTCGATTATGATCATGATTCTGACTGACAAAGGACCAATGCTGATAAATGATTTGATTGAGATAAAGGTGCCAATTGACGAGGAACAATGACTAATTGATCCAAATTGACATAATTGAGACAGACAACGATCGATGACAAATCGATCGCAAAATGACAAGATCAAACATAACAATGATCGATGACAAATCGATCACCAAATGATAAGATTGATAAGAGGACAAAACCCTAATTAGGATTGACGATGTCCAAAATGATGACAAATGAGCATGCACATTGATATGATAGGATAAAATCGATCAAAATCATAACTAGATAGTGTTGTCGACAAGACCAAATTTGAGAGCGAGATGAATGAAGAATGTAGAAGAATGACTCGATGCTTGCAAATGACAAAAACCAAGTGCGTGACATAGGAGAAATGTTAATGCGATGCAAAAACCTAAAATGAGGCAATGCACAAATGTTAAAGTATGACTCCGCAAGCGTTGACCATTTTTAGGTGTCTACATTTTGCCCCTCTTTGAGACAATGCGATTTTAAGCGTTGTTTCAAAGAACAATAATGAAAATGCCCTAGACAATGACAATGACATATGCATGCCCCCTCGAGGAATTGGCCGGAAACATGCAGAAAATAGGCCAATTGATCGATAAAAAATGATAGGATCGAACGGATTGATAATCAGATATCGGATGAATGAAGGACAAGCAATTAACGACACAAAAGACCGTGACCAACATAAGATGGAGAGGGTGCACGTCCATCTATGCATTGACAAAGATCTATAAATGAGACCAAGAGGTTGAAAAGAGCTCATTTGCACTAGCCAAAGAGGAGAATTTATTGCTCTAGACAAGGACATTTGCAGAGAGATGGTGAACATTCCAATGGCGGATCACCTCGGAGAACATGTACGCACTTACAGAGGACCCAACAACGCGGGAGTAGCAGTATGTATCTCAAAAACCTATATTTTCAATTTCATGAATTTGACTAGCTTGTGGGACATTGCAGGGCCCACAAGGGATGCCGAAAGGGACTCCTGCACTTGTGTAGGGTGAATCCTACGCTTGTGTAGGGTCTTCTACGCTTGTGTAGGGATACACAAGTGTAGGTTATGATACACAGGCGCAGGATGCAGAACACAGGCGCAGAAGTGCATTGGCAACCCTAATTTTGGTCAAAACAGCATGCAAATGATCTGAAAAGGGCGGAGAAGGGTAGGATAGGCCAAAATAGCTTAGAAACAACTTGATTTGTGGATGAAAATGAGGAAATGCAACCCATAGGAGGAAACCCTAAAACTAACAAAAATATGCCCCAATTGTGATACAGAGTCGACAGTATCCATTGATCACGCGGGAGAACCGACCCGACTGCTTCATGCTATGACATAGACTCAGGAGCATGGACAGAGATACATTAGCAAGACTGGGGATATACTATGTCACATTCATGCCTGAGATTAGGGCAAACACAGGACTGCTTATCGCATTGGTAGAGCGATGGCATTCAGAGACTTCCTCATTCCATTTGGTGACTGGAGAGGCGACTGTGACACTAGAGGATGTATGGCGTATCCTCCGCATTCCGATTCATGGAGAGATGATAGAGCATGATCTAGTGATAGGGAGAGACACGTTGTGTAGATTATTTGAGTGTGACACAGATGATCTAGATATCGTAGAGAGGGAGATCGGCTGGGAGACCATGGCATCAGAGTATGATCGGCGATATGTGGTGATAGCAGTGGTGATAGCATGTCTACTAGCAGGAGACAGACGAGGACATGGATTCCCTATTGGATGGGGAAGAGTTCTAGAGAAGATGGTGATAGAGGGTACAGTGTATGCATGGGGACCATGTGTACTGGCTATGTTGTATTTTCAGTTGCATTAGATAGCATATCAGGGAGTGCAGACTTTGAGCTGTGGAGTCACATTGCTACAGGTATGGGCATTTAAGAACATAGCCATATGTTGACTGATTACAGAGAGATAGGTAGTACCACACTGACCATATGTGTACTACTATGGGGGAGCACTGAGACAGGGTCCTTTTGGATACATATTGTACTAGCGACATGAGCTAGACAGATTGAGAGAGTTCACATGGAGGCCATATCGTGATTGCCTAGGATGGTCAGATGATAGTGAGGAGCTACCTTATTGTAGACAAGAGAGGTACCTGATTGGGCGACCAGTGAATTGCCAGAGAGTGATTGAGTTGTACTTGCCAGAAAGAGTCAGATGACAGTTTGGAGAGAGGTAGGATGTACCTAGGAGGACTGCACATTTTGCCTGATCTCACAGAGAGACGAGTCAGTGGGGGAGTATGATTCAGCCATACATAGCATATGCTGACTTCTCACAGCTACAATAGAGACAGTGGGATTGGAGATCAGATGTAGTAGACACCGGGATGACAGAGGAGTATGAGAGATGGTTTACATGACTACAGCCAGTGCCATTAACAGATCCGGATATTCCAGTACTGAGGCAACAGGAGGACTTCCCACTCACAGGAGAGGAGGAGGGAGATGATGAGGATGAGGAGGATGAGGGCAAGGATGAGGATGATGGGGAGGATGAGGGTAGAGATGAGGATGATGGGGATGATGAGGATGATGAGGATGAGCCAGATTCAGGCGAGTAGGAGGCATGGCAGGATATACCCATAGAGCCGGAGACAGCTAGGATAGAGGAGATGGAGATGTGTAGGGCTACCATAGTGAGTCAGCATGATCATATTGCGACTTTAGAGAGAGAGCATGAGTAGTTCAGAGCGGAGATAGCCAGACTCACAGTGGCTCGAGATGCAGCAATAGCTCAGGCACAGCGAGAAGAACAGAGAATCACTAAGTATATTGGGTCGATTCAGGATGCCAGTGCACGCGAGATGGCACAGATGTTGGTAGAGACCGGAGAGGAGATACGCCATTGGAGGACACTATATGAGAGCACAGTCCCACCAGAGCAGAGAGCAGCATCATATCGGACATGATCAAGGACAGAGAGTAGGGCACACTCTCGAAGGTCATTGAGCAGCATTAGGGTGAGTGGACCTATGAGACCACCACAGCCAGGACCAGGAGGGACATCATCCGCAAGACATGGCAGGGATGAGGAGGATAGAGGGAGCACCCAGTGATAGAGGCACGTGCTCCTTATGACAAATAGTGGACATTTATGTAGTTTGACATTTTGTAGTCAGCCTGTGGGCCATACTTAGGACAGATAATCCAATTTTTGTACTCCGATATTATGTTGATATATGATATGATATGCATCGATATGATGGGATGTAATGTGTTATGAATGATAGCTATATTTTTCATGTATGGATGACTTATGCACTATTTATATACCATTGTGGAACATGTATGAATGTATTTTTTTTTTTTATGTGTTTTTTGATGCATTGATAATATGAAATGGATAAAATGCTTGATGTGAGGCTTGATGTAATGCAAATGTACTAACCAAATGGATGTAGGATGCAGCATATGTGTTTGGGGAAAATTGGAGCACTAGACCGACTAACTATCTGAACGGATGGAAGAAATGTTAGTAAGAAGAAAATGAGACAGAGGATAGTTAGAAACAAAGAAAAACTTGCTTTCAGTAATGCACTTTGTAGGTGAGAACCTTTATTTTAATGTAGCAAAATGGAAGCGTAGCATCATGGCATTGAAGGCCAGAGCTGAAATGCAACCCTTTTTGCAAAAGGCAAACACATTGCAGACAAATAGCAATCACAACAAAAAAGAAAGAGATCATGAACCATCTTGGTCACTCTAAATCACTCAGTGACATCATCGAGCAACATAGGAACATGACTGAAGCCAAAGATAAATCAATAAAAAGATAAGATGCACAAATCCCAACAAATCAAACAAACATCTTGATCTTCATTGTCAAAAGTTGAAAGTGCTAATAGGACGATCATGTTGTCTGGTTTCAGGACATACGGTACCCCATCTAAGACAAGACATAGTCTGGTTTCGAGTATACCACACCCTGTATAAGACCCATGATAATGTGACAAGGACAAATAATCTTGATGTTGATGTTTGATTGATAAGACAATTGTGATTAGTTTGAATGTCTAGTTTGATTGAAAAAGTTCATCTGTGAATGCGTGATTTCATTAAAGCACAATGTTGGATTGTGTGTCATTGGATGTATACTCGGTGATCTGCCTTATGCACCAAGAGGATATTTATTGCAAAATGCTTGTTTTTGGATTTTAATGTTTTGAAATTTTTTTGTTCATTTTTTCAGGACTTTATATGACTTTTTTAGGGATTTTCTCAGGCCATTTTTCAATTTTTTAAAATTTTTTTTAGGACATTATTTGATTTTTAGAGATTTTTTCACTACATTTTTCAATTTTTAAGAGATTTTTCAGGACATTTTTCAATTTTTTAAGAGATTTTTTCAGGACATTTTTCAATTTTTTTAAGAGATTTTTTTTTTCAGGATATTTTAAATGCAAAAGTTTCAGTGATTGATCATGACAAGGGGAACGTACCCAATGCGCATCTGAAAGATATACATAGACCGGGACCAAAACATATGTACAAGAAACCTGATTATGCAAGACAATGATGTTGACCAATAATAGGCCTGGAATAGGACATTGGGTCAAGACAAAGATAGACATGATAAACCGGCCAAGAGAAAGCATAGCTAGAGGTCATGATAGATGACAAAGCAATAATCTCATTACTCATGGCACCTGATTGCCAGGTTTTCACCATGGTACTTGCCCAAAGCGCCTGTTTGTTAGGTTTTCACTAGAGGGCGAATCATTTTTCTTTACTCTTTTGCTCTTTTTTTCACTTTTTTTGTATTTTGCTTTTTTCACTTTTTTTTGTATTTTTTTGCTTTTTCCATTTTTTTGTATTTTTTCAGGATCATATTTGAAGAAGTGCTGATAGAAAATTATGCCCAATACTTGCGAAGATGCATGCTGTTTATAGGATCAGACAGAGGTTCACCTTCTGGGGTAGCAAGCTGATATGCCCTCGAGCCATATGCTGCAGTTACTATGAAAGGCCCAACCCAATTAGGTTCAAACTTGCCTTTGATGATGTCAGTAGACTGTGCATTCTTAGGGTTTGCCTTTAAAACTAGATCTCCCACTTCGAAGTGCCACCCTTTGACCTTCTTATTATAAGAATGACGGAGACGGTTTTGATATGCTTGCAAATGTGTCAGGGTTGTCTGACGTTTCTCATCTAACATCTCAAGCTGGTGCAACTGAGAGGCTCTATGTGTCTCATCATCAATTAGATGTTGCAAGGAAACATGCAAGGAAGGAATCTCCACTTCCAAGGGTAAAATGGCTTCCGCACCATACACCAAGGAATAAGGTGTTATGCCAGTAGATGTGTGGATAGAAGTGCGATAGGCCCATAGTGTTGGATTCAACTAAACATGCCAATCTCGACCAGCATCATTGACAACCTTTTTTAGGATCTTGATAATGGTTTTATTTGATGCTTCAGCTTGACCATTCCCCTATGGATAGTATGGACTCGAGAAATGGTGTTGGATATGAAATTTTCACAGAGTTCCTTGACATCTTTATTCTTGAAGGGGCGACCATTATCAGTGACTATGGAAAGAGGAACCCCATACTGGCATATGATATAATTCAATAGGAATTTTGAAATTTGCACACCAGTGATATAGGTCATGGGGATAGCCTCGATCCATTTTGTAAAATGCTTTGTGGTTGTAATGATAAACTTGTGTCCATTTGTAGATGTCGGGTGAATCTTGCCAATAAGATCCAATCCCCATTGAGAAAAGGGCCACAGAGATATGACAAAATGAAGCTCTTGGGCTGGTGCATGAATGTAGTTTCCATGGATCTGGCATTTGTAACACTTCTTAACAAAATTGTGAACATCTTTTTCCATAGTGGGCCAATAATACCTAGCACAAATCAACTTTTTGGCTAAGCTCAAACCATTGAAATGGCCTCCACATATACCATCGTGAACCTCGTGTAAAGGCATTTGTGCTTTGTCAGAATCCAAACACCTGAAGAGGGTATGGTCAAAAGAACAATGGTAAAGGGTGTCGATGATGATGACATATTTGGCTGTCTGTCGGATAAAGGCTCGGTGTTGGTTAGTGGAAAGGTTGGGTGGTAAGGTTTGGGATTTCAAATATTGATATATGTCATTGTACCACGGGGAGTTGGGACCAACAAGAATGCACATCACATCTGCTGTCGGAATGTCAAAAGAAGGAACCAGCAACTGTTCGACTAAAAATTCACATCTATCCATATTGTGGGGCATATTCAACATGGAAGCAATCGTAGCCATTACATCTGCCGACTTGTTTTACATTCTTGGAACTTGACTGAAATGAATAGCCGTGAATTTTGTCTTGAAGAAATCTACCATATGCTTATAGGGAATAAGCTTTTCATCTTTTGTTTCATAGTCATCATTCACTTGTCGGATGACTAATTGAGAATCTCCATAGACTTGCAAATGCGTGATGTTCCAGTGGACTGCTACTCGGAGTCCTGTAACCAGTGCTTCATACTCTGCAATGTTATTGGTACAAATAAAAGTTATCCTGTAGGACTTGGGAATAGCATCACCTTGAGGGGTGACAAACAAGATGCCGACTCCGGACCCGAACTTGGTATGGGATCCATCAAAGTATAACTTCCATTCATTAGAAGATGTAAGAGCAAATACTGATTCATCTGGAAAATCTGTCAACATGGGATGATCATCATAAATAGGAGCCTCTGCAAGTTGATTTGCTATGACTTGTCCTTTTATTGCCTTTCGCTCCATATACTCAATGTCAAATTCACTGAGAATCATGACCCACTTTTCTAGGTGACCCGTCAAAGCTGCTCAGCTAAGCAAGCATTTTAAGGGATCAATTTTTGCAACCAACAATGTTTGGTGGCTTAACATATAATGTCAAAGCTTTTGTGTTGCAAATACCACTGCTAAGCATGCCCTTTCAATAGTTGAATAATTTAGCTCATAACCTACCAGTGTCCGGCTGATATAGTAAATAGCTTGCTCTTTGCCGTTCTCATCCTGTTGAGCCAAGAGAACTCCTAGTGCCGTTTTAGTTGCAGAAATATACAATATAAAAGGCTTTCCTTCTATAGGAGGCATTAGAATAGGCGGAGACAGCAAATAGTCTTTGAGAACTTGAAAGGTTGATTGACATTGCGTAGTCCATTTAAAAGTGACACCTTTATGCAATAGATGCTGGAATGGATGACATTTGTCGGCCAATTGAGCTATGAAGTGGCGGATTGACTAGAGCTTTCCTTGTAGACTGCATAATTGACGGAGATTAGAAGGAGGAGGCATATCCATTATTGCTTTAACCTTGGCAGGTTCGACCTTAATGCCTCTGTGAGAAACAATGTACCATAGTAATTTGCTAGCTATGACACCAAAGACACACTTCTTTGGATTGAGTCTGAGCTTGTATGTCTCCATTCGGTGAAAGATTGGGCCCATGATGGCTAGATGACTATCTCTTGTGACAGATTTACATAACAAGTCATCAACATAGTCCTCCATCAAAGTATGCATGAAATCATGAAAAATTGTTGTCATCGCTCTTTGATATGTTGCGCCTGCATTTTTAAGACCAAAGGGCATCACATTCTAGCAATAAGTACCCCAAGCACATGTGAATGCAGTCTTATGCTGATCTTCAGGAGCAATGTGAATTTGGTTATAGCCGGAGAAACCATCCATCAATGAGAGCATCTCATATCCAACAGTCATGTCCACTATGATGTCTATGTTTGGTAGTGGAAAGTCATCTTTAGGGCATGCTTTATTGAGATCCCTAAAATTTGTACAAATTCTGATGCCCCTAGTTACTTTGCTAACTGGTACTAAATTTGAAATCTAGTCTGCATAATCAATGGGTCTAATGAAGCCCACATCCAGTAATTTTTTTAGTTCCACCTTGACCAAAAGAGCCACCTGGGGATGCATCTTTCAAATTTTTTGTTTGACAGGCTTGGCATCGACTTTCAATGGCAAATGATGAAGGACTAATTCTGGATCGAGGCCAGGCATATCTACATAGGACCATGCAAAGCTAATCTTCTTCTCAACAAAGAAATTGACAAAATCTATCTTTTCCTATTTTGATAGAGAAGCAGCAAAATGAATGACTTTAGGGTTGTCTGGTGTACCCAAATTGATTTCCTTGGTCATTTTGACAAGAAATGTTGATTTGTCCTGACTTGATAGGGGTATGTCCACTCTTCCACCTTTGGGTGCCTCAGAGAGGCTTTCATCCGCAGGTATGTCTTTTATTTTTACTTTTGTATGATCAGAGAGTGCCTTACGGTTTTCACTCAAAGATCTATTCTTTTGATTTTTTACTGTTTCTTTTCTTTTTTCATTTTGATGACTGGAAGAGGGAGTTGACTCCTCAAAATATGTTGTGGAATCCAGGTCAATAGAAAATCCTACCTTATGATCACCTTGTGGCATGCCTTCTCGTAGTCCAAGGAATTCTGCAATTGCTTCGTCATTTTGAAAATAGTCCAATGTGAGTGGTTCTTGTTGGTCATGTTGGATAAGTTGGGGATAGATGAGGGGCATGTCATCATCGGTTGTAAGGAGAGAAAGGGCTGATATGGTAAAGATGTAAACATTTGTGGTGTCACTATCTGAACTGCTTGTATCAAATTCAGAGCTTGGATCCCAGAATGACTCTATCCAAGCATGAGGAGATGTTTTAGGAAGAGGAGTTATTTCATATTTGTCTTCCATAGGCAAATTATCAGGGTCAATGAAAATATTGTCGAGGGCATAGGAGCTAGAAGAAAAAGAGCTCCACTCCCATTCATTGGAATCAGTTTCGGGTCGGGTATCCTCAGGTGTTATTTCATCATCAGAGTCACACCCTTTTCTACACGTGGGCACTTTGGTAGATGAGGATCCAATTCGCAATGGTACAAAACCTAACCCTAAAGTTGGAGGTCGCATCTTGGGTATAACAGGTTCTAGCCTTCCATTGTTGTTCAGGCCTAAGCCACTGCAACCATCATATCCTTTCTTTTGCAGCATAGTAAATCCTTTGCCATATCGATCCACTGGCAACCTAACAGGTGGGGTCTCAGTTGGATCTTTGTAAAGCCAATCTATGACATCATCATCTAAAGTTTCTTTGTCAAGTTCACCCCATCTTGTAAATGTAGTGGGAGGCTGATATTGAATAATGACCTTAGGTTCCTTTTGCAATAAATGTGGTTTGCCATATGATTTTGGAGATATTGGTAAATTCCTGATGAGGAATGTTTGATCCATTGAATATTCTCTGCATCCTTGGTCTTGTATCTTCAATTTTCCTTTGACAGCATCTAACAATTCATGAGGATCCACATAACTATGTGAATTGGCCTCTTTATTGACTGGGACTTGCTGCTAAGGGGTATCCTTTAGAGTAGCACAAAATTGAAATGGATTAGGATCTCCTAGAATTGTTATCTCAGTTCCATTGTAAGGATATTTTAAACATTGATGATAAGTGGATGGAAATGCTTTCATTGCATGGATCCATGGATGGCCAAGAATCATATTGTAAGGGAGATCGAGGTCCAAGACCTGCAAGAAAGTGTTTTTTATCACTGGATCGACTCTGATAGGCAATGTAATTATCCCTTTGGATGGGCACTCAGTATCATCATATGCTTTTATTGTTATTCTTCTGGAAGCATCAATATCATTTTCTGTATATCCAAGGCCAATGACCACTCTCAAGGTACAAATATTAAGACCCACTCCACCATCTATCAAGACTCATCGGATTTTGCAATTATGGACAAAGACTTCAAGGTGTAAAGGATCATTATGAGGGAGCTTATCAGGTGAGATATCATTATCAGAAAATGTGAAATTTTGGGAAATAGCTAGATGTCCAATCTGGGCTTGAAACTGGTCAACATCAATATCTGTCAGGACAGTGGACTCAATTAAAGCTTTATCTAGGACTGCACGATGCATGGGAGACATTTTCAACAACTCAAGGATTGATATTTGTGCAGGTGTCTTTCCTAGATGATCCAAGAGATTATACTGGCTTGCAGGAGTTGGTTTGGAAGGAGCTGCAGGAGCTCCTTTCAGGACTATTTTAGATCGACAAGTGGTGACCGCGCAAGAGGGATCTTGTCCCTTTATTCTTAGGGTGGAAACATACTCATTTGACACTCTGAAACAATTGATGACATTGTTATAACCAGTATTCGCATAATTTGCTATTTGGGCAAAGTTGGAAGAGGATGCTTTACCCTTGTCATGATCAAGCAAAGGAGTTTTGAAAATAGTATGATCAGTGTTAGAGGTCGCATGGGGTGGATCTACCTCAATTACTCCTTGCTCTAATAAATCTTGAATCATATGTTTCAATTGAAAACATGATGCAGTTTTATGTCCTTTGGACCGATGATACTCACAGTATGCATTATCATTCCACCAATGCGGTTTTACCACTAGTTCTCCCTTGATATCTGGTAGCTTAATAAATTTTGCTTGTATTAATTGCTTCATTACTGATTCAATAGGCTCTCCCAATGGGGTAAATTGTCGATGAGGCCCATCCCTCAATCAGAAAGGTTTGCATTGCTGGTTTTGTTGTTCACCTTGTTGTTGATTATATTGTTGAGTGTATTGTTGAGCATGTTGTTGGTATTGCGGTTGTTGAGTAACATTTCTCATTGGTGTTTGATTTTGTTCCATAGTTGACATATTAGGAACACTCAATTTCTTGATTGTGAATGGGGGTTGATTTGTATTCACCACTCTTGCATCAACAACACCATCATTAGTGACATTCTTATTTTTATACCAAATCTGTTTCTATCCCCTGAGTAATTTGTGTTGTCACTATCTTTATTGAGCTTGATAATTCCTTTAGCTACAAGAGCCATTTCAATGCTCATTCCTTTCTTAATGAGTTTCTCAATAGTATTGGGACTTTTCAATATTAGTTCATACATCATTTCTGGGACCAAATTTTGGATAAACAGATTCACTTGTTGTTCTTCAGGTATATCTAGGGAAGAACGACTATACAAGCTTCGCCATCATTGCAAGAAAGTCACTAATGGTTCACCTTGCTTTTGCTTGGTGTTGCATAAATCTGACATGGTCACGTCACTGTCGATGTTGAACATGAAATGAGATAAAAACTTTTGAGCCAATTCCAACCAAGTCTTTATATTTCCTGGCATATGTGAATACCAATCCATGGCTTGTCCCGTGAGACTTCATGCAAATAAGTGCATTAAATATGTTTCCTCATAACTCACTTCAGTACATGTCATGAAAAATGCTCGAATGTGATCTTTTGGATTGCCATTCCCTTTATATTTCTCAAAATTAGGTGCCTCAAAATGCTTAGGGAATGGAGGCATGTATACACTCTTGTCAAATGGATTAGGACATAAATTTTGATTTGTATACAACTTCTTTGTTCCTTTAGTTTCTAATGCATCAACTTTTCATTGCAACTTCTCAAGTTGTTGCACAATTGTATCAGATTTTGGAGGTCCATCATTAATTGCAGTGGGTACTCTTTGTCGGTACATCGTATTTCTGATCGGTTATTGATACTCTGAAATGGCCATTTTTGGTGTCTCCGGCATATAATGTTCTTGGTACATCTCTTGTTGTTGTGGTTGTGCTATGCCTTGATATCGACCTTGTTGTTGTGCTTCTTGTAGCCTAGGTTGATATTGCAATTGAGTATGTTGTTGATATTGCACAAGCGCCAATTGCGGTTGTGAAGTAGGATAGCTTGTTTGCCTTGGCACATATTGAGGCACATGTTGTTGATGCTAATGAATCAGAATTTGTTGACTTTGTGCCAATTATTGTCGCGGTGTGTATCCCATCATTTGTAAAAAACTTTGTTTAGGTGGTTTTTGTTGCTTCTCCTTAAGATGGGGTATAGCACTTGCATTAACTTGTTGTGTTGTTTGTCCAATCCATTGTGATGGTTGTAAGTTTGTATTAACTTGTAATGGTGCCGAAGGCACTGCAATTTGTTGTCGAATGCGAAATTGTTGTTGTTGTACATTGCTTGTTTGCACATTTGATTGCACTTTTTGTGTATTACTCAAATGTTGCAACAGTTGTTGTTGGTGCAAACCACTATTCGTAGCTCTTTGTGTCGCCATTATCAAAGGATTTGTCGCAATAGTGTTTGGCAAGTATATTGACCTTAATGGGATATATGAACTTTGTTGCATCATGGAATTGCTTTGGACATTAGTGATATCAGGCATTCGAGTTGTGAAGCTTTCCTACATCTTAGATTTTGATCCAATTTTATGCATATAAGGAACTACTTCTTGTTGAGGGATAGTTGTCAATATTTGCATGGTCTTTATTTGATCTTGTGTTATAGGTGTTGTGTTGAATAATGGATTATTTATTGTCTCAAATGGTGACTTTTGAGGAATAGTCATTTTCAATGCCTTTGAAGCACGTTTACTCATCAAGGTAGGCTGAGTTTTGGGTTGCACATTTTCTTCATTTGGATGCGAAGAGAAACTTAGCAACTCACCGCCTTGTTGTTTTTGCACATTGATTTGCTCACTTGAAGAGGTCACATTACTCATCATGTTAAGATACTTTTGTGGAAACATCTTAAAGACCTTGTTCAAGAACTTATCCATCTTTTTTGTTATCTTTGGATCTTGAAGGAACTTTTCAACATCATCAGAAGCATCAGAATCAGATGAAGAATCTGGTTGGATATTTGGATTCATTTCTTGGTGAATGCCTTGATCTGATCCAAATCCTTGTGAAAGGGTTTGTTCTTCATACAATGTTTGTATTTCATGTTGCAAGTTTGGTTGATTCCAATTGAAAGGTGCATTTCCTCTTGGAGTTGGTGGAACACTCCCATGTCCTGGTTTCATAGGTACAAATAGTGGTTCATATAATGGAGGTGGTCCAAGTTGAACCATTCCATATGGTGGTAGTGATGTGTTTGATGAACCTTCAATTTGTACTATTTGACTGGTTTGAAATTGTGAATTTGATATGTTGTCAATGGGTTGATATGTTGGTTCACCCATCTTTTTAGATTTTGATCTTGTTTCAACAGGCATGTCACTTATGCAAATGCAATATTTTTGGAATTTTTCAAAGACAATATATGATATGCAACTAAATGCAAACTAAATGAATGAGAATGCAATCTATGGCAAGAATGCAACCTATGTTTTTGGTTGTTTTTCAAGATTTTGACAAACTTTTTGGAATGCAAATTTAAAAGAGACCCTTAGGAAAATTGAAATGATGTCTAGACCTCAAAGGACAAAAGGACCAAGTGACAAAAGGACAAAATGACAATGTCTCCCCTATATGCTTGGATACTAAGCTAGGTTTGACCAAATGACATTGATGACAAAAAGACAAAAGTTTGATAAGGTCTAGACTTCCTAACAATGACTTAGGGTTTATCAAAGATCTTGATTACTCAAGTATGACAAAACCTAGTTTTGACACTAATGCAAAGGGACAATTACTATGCAAATGACCTTAATATGATATGATAATAACCTAAACTTAATGAAGAGACTTAGGGTATGCAAAGTATGACAATGGTATTACTCTAATGCAAGAGGACACATGCAAATGGTTGACTTTTATTGATATGCAAAGGAGTATGACTTAGGTGAAACTTAACCTTGGTACTTGACAATGACTTTGCAAAGTGCACACCTAGGATGAACCTAAATCTAAGTGACATGAATGTTGAGACAAGATTTTGAACCATGTTTGAAGGTGCTTTGAACTTTGTTGGATGAAATGTTCTTATGTTTAACCTTGTTTTGAATCAATTTGCCTTGTTTTTGAAATGAGATGCAATTCAACTTTTGACAAGCAAAGAAGACAAGATTCTTCAACTTAGACTCAAGACAATCATGCTCATTCACACATTTCTTATGGTAGGTAAGGACATTAGGTACTTGAGAGGTAGACTCATTATGGAATTCAAGGAGAATACATAGATGCTTGACCCCACGGGCTCCCCTCCACGGCACTCACTTCTCAGGGAAGCCAAGCATCAGTCCCCATGGAAATCTCCCCATGGCGAACTTAGTATCTCTTCCAAATATCCAAACTTGTCCTTCTCAAGCAACTAGAAGGGTTTTTGGCCTCTAAAAACAAGGTGTTTAGTAAGGATTTCTGTTAAGAATTACTCCTTGATGTCACGCAAGCATGATTGAGACATTAAGCCCATCAAGATACCAAACAAATGTAGTCATACAAGCACAATTTAGACCATGAGGTCCTACTTAGATGTTGATATGAGAAAGAGTTCAAGGGTCATCACTTCCCAAGTAACTGCAATTCCCACGTAACCCTTCCTTCAAATCTTTTGCCCATTTGGTATTTGTTTATAGTGAGTTAGAATGCCAAGGTATTCTAGCCATACTCACTTTGGGTTGTTCCCTTCTCACGATTATCACTTGCTTGCAAAAGCAAATGGTCGGGAAGGCAGGCCCTCTAAAGGTCACACACAATAAAAAACATGAGCATGGTATTGAAGATCTAGATTTCTGATCACCCTAAAAAGGATGAGAGCATACTCTCCTACTCCAATGTCATACTCAACAATCAAAGAAAACATACATTCATTCCATCCTATTTAGAAATCACTAGGTGCCTAATATATTAATTGCAAACACAAAGTTTAGTTGTATGTCCAAGGCAACCTACAAAACCCAAGTCAGAAGTTTGATATGTTTAGTCTTCGACTATTGAACCTGCATAAAACATGTTAGTAGTTTCATTTTTTGTCTTTGTCATGCATATGCCAAGGTTCTGCACAAAGAATCAGTACCAAAGAAAACCAAAATGCAGAAATAGAATGCAAAAACAAAGTAATTTGCAAGTAAACACTACTTTTTACCTCTGTTTCTGGCCCTACACAGGCACAGAATGCTTGACATAGGCGTAGGATTACACAGGCATAGAATGTATTGACACAGGTGCAAAACCCATAAAGATGCACCTGTGTGCCTTACACAGGCGCAGAATGTCTCACACAGGCACAGAAGTCCCCAGAAAACCCTGCATTACCCTGTTTCTTGGGCTTTTGACCTGTAAATCATCTCAAAAGCACTCAAAAGCATGGTTAGGGGGTTAGTTCATGTTGGGTTCACCAATTAATGTAGCTAGGAAATCAGAAATCATCAAATCAAATATCAATAATAGTCTTAGCTCAATCACAAAAGCAAATTGCAATGATCAATCCTAACACACTCAATAAAGACATGAAAATGAAACATTCAAAACTAAAGGCTATGCAAACCAAATGCAAATTCAAATGCTTCCTTCATGCGGCTCCATTGTCCTTCTTTCTTCTCCAAATAGCTTTGTTGTGAATCTCACCTTCAAGTGCATAAACCTAATGTGAAAGCAAGATTGACATTGGCACAAGAGTACTCAAAGCATGATTATTCTCATTCTCATTAGTTGGGATTGAAGAAATTCATCCAATTTGTAGACAAATTGGAGAGATGGATCAAATTAGCATGATTCAATTCAAATAGAAATTGCAAATCAATTATGTCAATTATGACAATTTATGACAAATTATGCACTTTCTATGCAAAATTTGATTGATTGATAATTCATGACAATTTATGACAAATTTCTATGTCAAGAATTGATTGATTGTCAATTATGACAAATTATGACAAATTTCTATGTCATTCCCATGAAATTAGGAGAAAAATAGGAGAGAATTGAAATTAGGAATTAGAAAAATAGAAAATTAGAAAATTGATGAAAATTAGGAAATAGGTAAATTAATTAATAATTTGTCATTTATTAATTAATTCACAAAAAGAGGAATAATTAACCAATTAAATGAACATTTAATTGGGATGAGAAGACTTAGGATAAATAAATAATTTATTAATCCTAGAGAGAGAAATGACAAACAAGGTTAAATGATTAAATCATGAAACCCTAAAAGATGAATTAACAATTCAAGAATGACAATTAGGTCTTGATGAAAGATAATTGATGTTGATTCGATTATGATCATGATTCTGACTGACAAAGGACCAATGCTGATAAATGATTTGATTGAGATAAAGGCACCAATTGATGATGAACAATGACTAATTGATCCAAATTGACATAATTGAGACAGACAATGATCGATGACAAATCGATCGCAAAATGACAAGATCAAACATAACAACGATCGATGACAAATCAATCGCCAGATGATAAGATTGATAAGAGGACAAAACCCTAATTAGGATTGATGATGTCCAAAATGATGACAAATGAGCATGCACATTGATATGATAGGATAAAATCGATCAAAATCATAACTGGATAGTGTTGTCGACAAGACCAAATTTGAGAGCGAGACAAATGAAGAATGTAGAAGAATGACTCGATTCTTGCAAATGATAAAAACCAAGTGCATGACATAGGAGAAATGTTAATACGACGCAAAAACCTAAAATGAGGGAATGTGCAAATGTTAAAGTATGACTCCGCAAGCGTTGACCATTTTTAGGTGTCTACATATATATATATATATGCATATTAATTCCTAATTAATACCATACATACTAATTAATAATTAATAATTAAAAAATGCTATTTTAAAACTTTTAATAAAATATAAAAAATAAAACTTTTAATATAACCCACATCATAAAAAGGCAATAGTATTTTTTTTAAAAATAAAATAAAAAAATCCAACTAAGGGGCCCACCTCCCTCCACGGGAATGGAGGTTGTGCCCTAGCCGCAAAGGTTGTAGCCACCATGGTGGATGCAGACCAGTGGCCTCCACGCTATGGGCACTGGACTCTGCGACCACCATGGTGGATGCAGATCTTTGCGGCTGCAATGGGGTTGCAGGCTTTTGTGGCTGCCATAGGGTTGTAGGTCTCTATGGCCACCATGGGGTCGCAGGCTTCTGTGGCCGCCATGGGGTCGCAAAGCTTTGTGGAGGGTAGGGGGTACAAGTTGAGGCTCGGCTCCTTGGCCCTACAACCCTAAAATCCGCCATTAAAATTTTATTTGCAATTTCATTTTTTAAAAAATATTTTATTATACATTTAGGAATAGCTTTACAAAAAAAAGAACAAACCCTAGTTTGATTTTAATATTCACAGTCTCAAACAAAAACTTTAAACAGTTTCCAGAATGTCCATGGATAACAAATGATTAAAATTTTTCAGAATAACCAAGCCTAAAATAGTCAAAATTTCCTCAAATAAATTATAAATTTTGGGCATAAAAAAGATCATTTCTCAAACAATGAATCCACCAAATTTTAAAACTTTAAACTAAAATGCACAGATTTAAAACCCAAACCCCATTTCCATCAAGAAATTTCTTTCAAAACCAACCAGTAATTTTATTTTTATTTTTCTATCAGCAAGGAAACAATTAAGAATCCTACCTCCATATGCAATCGTGGATGAGATTTGTTGAAGAGCCCAATCCTCTAGCTCAAGAAATATTTCTTCTCCTCCAAAATCCCCAATTTTAACCATCCAAAAATATTTTCCAAAAAAAATCAACAACCCCAAAAATATTTCCAAACCTAGGTTAAATGGAAGAATATTTGACCTAATCTCCTATTTTCGAATTTAAACACTTTCTTTTTAATTAAAATGAAAAATCATTCTTTTCAAACTATACAAATATTCTAAACTTGTTTTTTTTTTCTAATTAAAAATCAAAATGTTTCTCTCCCTCATTTAATTATAATTTTCTCAATTCTAACAAAACTAACATTTATATTTCACAATATTAATAAGGGTAAAACATTTTTAATTAAAATAAAATCCCAAAATCAATCTTTCACACTATATCAAATATATATAAATTGAACTTGCTTTTCTAATCAAAATTGATTTTCTTAAATAATTAAAATTTACCTTTCTATTTCAAAAAAAAAAAAGGGATTAAATTATTTCTATTTCGAATAAATTTAAATCTTCCCTTTCCAAATGCATAAACTAAATAAATTCATGATTTAAAATTAACCATTAAATTAAACTTGCTACAAACATAAATAGAGCGATCTTTTTAATTAATGATTAATCACATAAAAGAAACCTATTTATTTTAATTCCTCAATTACTAATGCGTAAATGGACACATTAAATCAAATTAAATACTTAGTATGAAATACTCAATTTTACCACACGCAAGATATGCAAACCAAGAAAGCCAACCAAATACACGACCCACAAACCAAACAAAAAGGGAAACTGATGGACCACAGACGACTCTCACTCGAGCATGACTAGGGTAAGATGGGGGTTTTACAACCACATAATCCAAATTCTAAGGATGAAAGAGGTATACTCAACCCTGCGAATCCCAATGAAGATGAGCCTCACACCTAGGCACTACTGTACTTATAATCTCTTACAACCAGGAGTCACACAAGCATACATATATATATATATATATATATATATATATATATATATATATATATATATATATATATATATATATATATATATATATATAATGAAGGTGTTAGCTTGAGATCAATAACAAGAATCAGGGAAACAATTAAACATAAGAATTGATGTGAAAGCACATTAACAGGTACGCATAATAATCATAATATCTACCTACAACATTACATCACGATAAATCAACCATTCAAGAATGCCACATAAAAAGTCAACCAAGATCAAACCGGTTTTACAAAGCTAACTAGGGTAGGGGTACTACATCCTGCCCCCCTAGGCTTCGACTTACTCCCGAAAGTTGTAAGGCTAAGCAAAAATCATGCAACATGTATTAGCCCTGAAACTCAATTAACAATTATCAATTTGCGCATATGAATCTTTTCACAAACATTTGAAATATTATTGCTAAATCCTCTACGAATGTCATTATCCATTGACAAGATACATCTAAATCTCTACATTTCTTATAACATTCTGAGGAATTATCAATAATCATAGTAGAGATACAAGAATTTTCTTCCTTTCATTACACCAAATTAAAGCATTAAAAGACATATGCAACAATTACCATACTCATCTATCAAACATGACAAGAAAACATGCCCTTATGATCAATTTCTTTTACCAATACATATTTTAACAAAACTTTATCGCATAGAACTAGCTTCAAATATCTATTTCTACAACCAAGTGAGATTTTAATAAATAAGATCCACATAACTAACTCAATTGTTTACACTTTCCAGGCATATAAGAACCTTTCCAATGACTATGTCCCTTAACATAGTGACAAGTTAACAACATTTAATCCATGATTTTACATAATAACCATCCACATAACTAGAATGCACAACTCAAAAGGCCACATGTGAGTATGTCTAATGCTCGGTCAAAGTTAACATGCATGATCACTCAAGGGCTTGATGGTGCTAGGGCACACCATAGCGGTGCTACCTTCCATACAAGACCCTCGTGAACATCCCTTGTTGTGTAAGGTGTTTAGCCTCCAAGAGATAGTCATCACACATAGGTAGGTAGTGGATCCTAGTTGTCTCACAACCTCACATACCCCCATCCTCAAGGTTCCCTATGTATACTTCCTCATATACACTCAACCAAGACCATCTCCTATGTTCTTGGAGAGGAATTCATATTTCAACACAAGACTAGCATACGAAAACAACAAGGATAAACTAGTTTAGCCACCAAAGTACAGAAGAATAAAGATAATAATCATCAATTCCAATAGTAAGGCAAGAAAATAATTTTGGAATTGCAACATCAAATCAAGTAAGAAAAAGATAGCAAGATCGTGGTTAAACCTTCAAGGTCAAAATAAAATAAATTGTTGGCCCACAAGGAGATAAATAAATAAAAATAAAAAATATCATAAGTGCACATAACATCACTATGTGACTAGCATCTAGCCACCAATGAGGAAGGAAGAAACAATCATCTAGCTATCACAGTAGCTCATCATGTGGTGTGGCCTAGTCACACCCCCGCATGGCATGGCAGTGTGCACCTTGACATCACCCTGCATCACGTCCTCACGTGGCATGGCTCTACCCTAAACTAGTCAGTAGGCCACATGGAAATGTCTACTACAGCCCACATCATGTCTTAGCATGGCATGGCAATACTCCAAGCGGAAAAGGCATGCAATGGATGTATCCCGCATGGTAGTGTACCTCGCAGAAAAGGGCACGCGTAGGTCACACCCCACATAGCGATGTACCTCTTAGGATAATTGTTGTAAGCTAGAGGTATACATGGCTAAGGTCCACTCACATGTCTACCAATGTTGGTCAATTGGAAGCTCATGTGAAAAATAACATACCTTTCATAAAGACAAGGCAAAAGATCCTCCAATAAAAACCATCATTCTGCTCAAGAACTGACATCAATATGCTCAAATAAAGGATAGGAATAGGCTGGCACACATAAACCTTATAAATTGGTTCATCAAAAGGGAAAGTATTGAGTACACCTATACTATAGTTTCATTATTTAACTATATTTTTCCTCAAATAGAGAAGCTAAAGTCACTTTGCGTCGACATTACTCATACGTTGATCCATACTATTCAAGGAATGGTGACTTCTAATACTACCCCTTCACATGTTGACTTATCAACAACCCATGGGTTGGCACTTAGTAAGGAAACAAATAAGAAACATCACATAAACAATACGGTTTCCCATACTCATAAGGAAACATATCCTCCATGGTTTATTACTTCACCATCCCATGGGCACACATAGCAAGCACAAGTTTCTTACAATACACAAGGAATAGCACCATTACTGGTTTAATCACATTTACGGGGAGTAATTTTTTTTAGTATGCTATCATCTACTCAAGGAAGGTTTTAACTATGCTTTGCACATGAATAACTAAAGCAAGTTTATTCTAGGTACAAGTACTCAAATTCTTAACAATTCATGGAAAATAACATCATTCATATATCTTTCTCTAATTCCACTAAGCATTCAAATTCACATTACTAACTATGCAATTTTCATTTTGAAGCTTAAGACTTTAACCTTTCCATTACAAGCCCAAAAGAAAACATACAATTTCATATGCGTTATAAAAATTCCTTTTAAATCAATGCATTCTTAGTAGTATTTCTAAAAATCTTATGATTCAGGCAAAGAGAAGGGAAAGAGAATTTGATAATCAACTATTTCCTACAAAGACACAAGATCAACAAGATCACACTACAAGCTAAAATTTCTCACTATATGTCTATCATTTTAATCACACGGTTTTCATTTCGCTACCATTTCAGGAGGATGCCAAATAGCCTAACATGACATTTCCATTTATTATGGTTGCAACAGAATGTTCTAGTTTTCCAAACAACAAAGATCAAATTGGTAATCTTATCAATAATGCAAGACCTCATGCAAGCACCCACTACTCTTAGTTCAATACAAAACATATCATAATCTGCAACCTATCATCAAAAATTCAAGGTAGGGTAAGAAGATAAGCGAGGAGCTATCAACTAAATAATACATATTAATGCATGCGCATCAAACAAGCTTTTCATTCGCACTATCTAAACATAATAAGGTAATTACATATACCCAAAAGCAAGTTCACTAGGCATTGCTAAAATATATCCTCAATCAAATTGGTTTAAAGAAACACATAAAACAATATTTCATGGAACACATTAATACACTCTCGAAGCTACCATAACATGTTCCCTTTTGGTACTTCTTTTACAAACAAAGCAGTTTCACATAATTCAACTATTCGCATATTAATGCACCTTACTTAAGATAGAATTTAATTATGTTACTCCTACAAAACACATGGAAATTTTTTTTAAATGTAAACATACAATTTTTTCTCAATAACCAATAAGAAATTTCAAACCAAAGCCCTTTTATAATCTAAAAACACATAAGTGTTATAAGGCTCACACAAGGCTCAAGAAGTCACAACCTTCTCTCGCAAAAGAAAACTCAAATAAGAGACAATTACACATATCAAAAACATTTTAATTTCTAGAGAGATAAAGGAGGAAGGGTGATAGTCATTCAATTTTCTACATAATAAGTATTCAATATCTACCACACTAGTCCTTCAAGCTAACAACACTAAGCTAGATCATAACCTTAAACAAGCACATTTCATACTTTTAGATTCAAGACAACACTAACCAACCCAATTGGATTAGTCAAAGGAGTACAACAATCAATAAGGAAGGTACATACGACTCTCTATCAGAATAAGAGAAATCATAGACCAAGACCTCAATAAGTAGACATAGCACATATAATCACTCCAAAGCACCCACATCAAGAAGGTGAAAACAAGGTGTGAACACACACGTTACACACAAGTTAAGGTCTACTAAATCACACTCATACAACAAGGAGGACAAGCATACAACATAAGGTTGATACACCTCACACCAACTAAGGGCACAAGCAAAACTAGAGATCCCAGTGTTTGCAACATGGGCTCTGATACCAAATGTAATGCCCTGCCAAGAAACCCCGAAGAAATAAAGCTAAAAACACTCAAATGGAGTGGAAATATTTTTTTTAAAATAAGACACAACATAGTGATACAATGAGTTATCAAAAGATCAGATAACACAGTAGAAGACTAAACAAAACCTAAGGAGTTTCCCAGTGTGATTACGTAACTTAACATCTAACTCAACTCACGACATCTGACCCAGAAAAGCAGGTTAACTTAATTTCATGTTATTACTTTAAACAAGGATATAATTTGTTCAGTAATTAAAAATTGTAGATAATAGGAGGCGCTCATCCATTATGGTTGAAGATGAATCTAACATGAGGAAATTTACCCATTGAAGTTAAAACATAGATAACATATGAATTCATCCATTTGGGTTAAAATATAGATATCTTGATGAGTTCATCCAATTTAGTTAAAATATAGCTAATATGATGAAGTTCATTTATTAAGGTTAAAATGTAAATAACCAAATGAGTTCATCTATTATAGTTAACATATAGCTAATAAGATGAAGTTCATTTATTAAGGTTAGAATGTAAATAACCAAATGAGTTCATCCATTATAGTTAAAATATAGCTAATAAGATGAAGTTCATTTATTAAGGTTAAAATGTAATAACCAAACGAGTTCAGTCATTATAGTTAAATTATAGCTAATAAGATGAAGTTAATTTATCGAGGTTAAAAATTTAGATAACAAAATGAAGTTCATCCATTAGAATTACAATTTAGGGAACATGACGAGTTCATCCAATAATTTTTAACCATTCATTACATTTAGTTTTACATTAAATACATGTCATGCACCTTGTTCCAAAATGCACTTTAAATTTCATCATAACTAGTGAGATCCTTTCAAGCATACTTATTTTCATGAACATTAACAAAATACATTCCTCCATGATCCAATTGTTGCATTTAAGAGACGACTGCATACATGCATTATGATAAATCTCATCTAATCCACTTATACATTCTATCAAAATGTCATCCATACATGCTAACACTAAATATGAAATATAAGAACAAAAGCATCACATAACACCAAAATGGTATCGAAGTTCACCCCTAAAGGGCTACATCTCCAGGTCTGCTCAACTGCAAGACCCCTCTAATCATTTAAATAAGTTGTGGGTACATAAGTTTCACATCATTTACATTCCTGCCATCAAGGCGAGCATAACCAATATACAAATGACCACATCAGTCAATAATTACATATACGTTCCCTACATAGAAACGGATCCAACTGAACATATAAAAAATAAACACAAGGTCCATTTCCTAACGGTACTCTAACTAGAGACCTGACCAACTATGGTCAACCACAATCAACACACGAAACCCGCATAAAGGAAAAGACCAGTTATAACACCATCACAAACAACAGTCAAACTCGAGACCAAGGGCAAAAGAAGGTACCCCAATTCAATCCATACAACATGGTCCAACAATTCAAAATCATAGACTTGCCATTTTTTTAAGCAAATGCGACCACAAAAAAGTAAATATGAAAATGCATAAATCGGAAATGACAATATACTTCCATATTGTTTAAGCGTTACAGTCGACGTAGTTTTCTAATAGATCTAAGTTGTTTTCTATCTATCTACTTTGTCTCAAAACATGACATTTATGGTTTACTAACTCACTATAGTTCATTAACATCATACAATAACATAATTACATTATTATGAGTTTCCAAACCAAAATCACAAGAATATAATTAAATAAATATTGATCAACTAAAAATATGATATGCTTTTTCGAATAAAACATCATTTCCATTTTTGATCAAAAACGACAATCAAATCTCATCTCTTGCAACACACAGACTTTCCAAAAATGGAAATACAAATTTTAAAAGAAATAAAGTCGATGATCATTTCTCCAAGTAAATTGATACCTCCTTGCATACATATAGGAAAAATACCAAATAAATATTAATTAATATATATATATATATATATATTTATATATATATATATATATTTATATATATATATATATATATTTATATATATATATATATTTATATATATATATATATATTTATATATATATATATATCCACCTTTAATAAAATATATATTAATTAATAATTAATAATAACATTACAAATTAAGTATTAATTAATATATATATATGCATATTAATTCCCAATTAATACCATACATACTAATTAATAATTAATAATTAAAAAATGCTATTTTAAAACTTTTAATAAAATATAAAAAAAAACTTTTAATATAACCCACATTGTAAAAGGGCGATAGTGTTTTTTTTTTTTTAAATAAAAAATAAAAAAATCCAACTGAGGGGCCCACCTCCCTACATGGGAGTGGAGGTTGTGCCCTAGCTGCGAAGGTTGTGGCCACCATGGTGGACGCAGACTTGCGGCTTCCACGCTGTGGGCGTGGGACTCTGCGGCTACCATGGTGGACGTAGATCTTTGTGGCTGCCATAAGGTCGTGTAGAGCCCCTCCCCGATCAAGCTCTGGTTAACTTAGTTGACTAAGGTTGAACATATTAATAAATGCAATAATTCAGTAGGATGAGCTATGTTAGATGGATAAATTAGCAAGACAAGTAATTAAACTAGGTTATGGAAGCATTTTACCTTTTGATGTATATTTTGATATGTTATGATTTGAAATCCTATATAATCCACTGATTGGATAATCTTGATCTGACGTATGTCAACTATATTTGAATTTGCAGGACTTTATTATGATGTTAGAAATTAAGATGCATGCCTTATGAATGGTTGGAATTTATGAGGATTATGATAATTGCCTTATATGGATTGCATTGTTTTATATTAAATTCATTTGTATGATGTTAATTGTATGCAAAGTGATTGATTTGTATTCTTATTTATGTGTTTAATATTATATGAGGCTATTTGGGAATTACTAATGTGTAATTGAGATGTGCAGGAAAATTATCCATGTGCCTAGACCTATGTACGTTCATAAAACCAGGGGTTGTCTATTTGGAGAGACAACACCCCATATGTATCGTATTTCATTTGTAAACGTAAATGTTTGCATGTGTGTAAATTGTATTTATCAATTGGTTTAAATCATACAAGAGACAATTGCCATGTGTGTATTAGTGATGTGGAATTCTTTTGTAGTGTCACTTGACACATATGTTGTGTTGGCATTGTCATGTCACCTTTTTGACGGATTTAAATTTTGTTTTATTGTTATATTTTCAAATTATCCTTGAAGGTTCCAAGAAATCTAGGATAGTGAGCCATTAGGAGGGTCAACTCAGAGTTGACCCATAGGTAAACTTTAGGTGGACTTTCAAAGAGTTAAACCAACTCCTAGAGTCAGTTTTGGAGCATTTTTATTGGGCCTCATGGGGTACCTATGGGTGAAGGCCAAATTTTGCCATTTGTCCTTCCCCTAGGACTTGTTTAACCTCCCAAAAAAGTGGGTTTTCCTAGATGACCGAATTTCATCTTTAGGAGTGTCATCCTTGGTTAGATAACCTTCTTGGTATGTGTCATTCCTCTTCCCCATTCCATTCCTTTTTTTGAGGTACCTTGGTTAGGGAGTGTGTAAGACCTAGGGAAGACCAACCAATGGGAGCCCCTCACTCTATCCAAGAGGTTGGAAAGAGTGAGAGAAGCCTTCTTAGGCTAAAGATTGAGGCTTAGGAAGGGAATCACTGACTCTCCATCTTGGGAGATGAGATCTTACAATTTTGGAAAAAAAGTTTTACAATGGAATTTTTGGTAAGTATTGAAGGAAAGAAGTGTGGAATTGGGCTGCTCTTCTCCAAGCTATCTCTAGTAAACCATTGGCAGATTCAAGGTTGGTTCATTTTCTTAACTTGTATGTTGGAAATATGTTTGTAAGATTGCTTGAATGTAATTGTTAGCTTTCCTTGTATTTCCTTTGTGAAAATATTTATGTGATCTTTCTCTTATGTTTTTGTATGCATTTTCTTGTGTTTTGGGAGTATCCAAGGCCATCTTACCCTTGGGAGGGAAAAATGGTCTTGGGGGTGGAAGGTGTTTGACTGCCTTAGACTGAGAGGCTCTCTTTAAGAGAGTGATCTCAAGGGTTTGTTTATGCATTTGGGGGTCATAAGGGGAGAAATTATGGCATGTATGCCTTGGAGATCATAAGGATGTTGGGTTAAGATGGACTTATGTTGTGTTCTTGGTTGTGCTTTTGCCCAAAAGTTTAGGCACGATAGGTCACAGGCTTCTATGGCCGCCGTGGGGTTGCAGGTCTCTATGGCCACCATGGGGTCACAGGTCTCTGCGGCCACCATGGGGTCACAGAGCTTTGTGAAGGGTAGGGGGCATAGGTTGAGCCTCAGCTCCTCAGCCCTGCAACCCTAAAATCTGCCATTAAAATTTTATTTGCAATTTCATTTTTAAAAAAAATATTTTATTATACATTTAGGAATAGCTTTACAAAAAAAATAATCAAACCCTAGTTCGATTTTAATATTCATAGTCTCAATCAGAGACTTCAAACAGTTTCCAGAATGTCCATGGATAACAAATGATTAAAATTTTCCAGAATAACCAGGCCTAACATAGTCAAAATTTCCTCAAATAAATTACAAATTTTGGGCATAAAGAAGATCATTTCTCAAACAATGAATCCACCATATTTCCAAACTTTAAACTAAAATGCATAGATTTAAAACCCAAACCCCATTTCCATCAAGAAATTTCTTTCGAAACCAACTAGTAATTTTATTTTTATTTTTCTATCAACAAGAAAACAATTAAGAATCCTACCTCCATATGCAATCCTAGATGAGATTTGTTGAAGAGCCCAATCCTTTAGCTCAAGAAATCCTTCTTCTCCTCCAAAATCCCCAATTTTCACCATCCAAAAATATTTCCAAACCTAGGTTAAATGGAAGAATATTTGACCTAATCTCCTATTTTTGAATTTAAACACTTTCTTTTTAATTAAAATGAAAAATCATTCTTTTCAATCTATACAAATATTCTAAACTTTTTTTTTTTTTTTCTAATTAAAAATCAAATTGTTGCTCTCCCTCATTTAATTTTAATTTTCTCAATTCTAACAAAACTAACATTTATATTTCACAATATTAATAAGGGTAAAACGTTTTTAATTAAAATAAAATCCCAAAATCAATCTTTCACACTATATCAAATATATATAAATTAAACTTGCTTTTCTAATCAAAATTGATTTTCTTAAATAGTTAAAATTTACCTTTCTATTTCAAAAAAGAAAAAGGGATTAAATTATTTCTATTTTGAATAAATTTAAACCTTCCCTTTCAAAATGCATAAACTAAATAAATTCATGATTTAAAATTAACCATTAAATTAAACTTGCTACAAACATAAATAGAGCGGTCTTTTTTATTAATGATTAATCACATAAAAGAAACCTATTTATTTTAATTCCTCAATTACTAATGTGTAAATGAACACATTAAATCAAATTAAACACTTAGGATGAAATACTCAATTTTACCACATCCAAGGCATGCAAACCAAGAAAGCCAACCAAATACATGACCCGCAAACCCAAATGAAAAGGGAAACTGATGGACCACAAACGATGCTCACTTGAGCATGACTAGGGTAAGATGAGGGTTTTACGACCACCTAATCCAAATTCTAATGACAAAAGAGGTATACTCAACCCTGCGAATCCCGATGAAGATGAACCTCACACCTAGGTGGTACTGTACCTATAATCTCATACAACTAGGAGTCACACAAGCATACATATGTATATATTTAATGAAGGTGTTAGCTTGAGATCAATAGAAAGAATCAGAGAAACAATTAAACTTACATAAGAATCGATGCAAAAACACATTAACAGGTATGCATAATAATCATAATATCTGACTACAACATTACATCAGGGTAAATCAACCATTCAAGAATGCCACATAAAAAGTCAACCAAGGTCAAATTGGTTTTACAAAGCTGACTAGCGTAGGGGCACTACAAATGCTACAAACAAAATTACCATCAAGGCATATGATGATGAAGAGCATTCATCGAAAGGCACAATCACCTTGCCTCTCAAAATTGGGTTAGTTATGAAGGATGTGGTTTGTCAAGTCCTAGACCTGGATCTCACATGCAACATATTGCTAGGACGTCCATGAATTCATGAGATGAACACAGTCCCATCTACATATCATCGTTGTATCAATTTTCCACACAATGGAGTTGAAGTGACCATCAAAGCTGATACAAACACATTAATATATTGCAACAATCTATGACCTAAATTAGAAATAACAATTCTAGCCAATCAAGAGGTTTTTCCTTCATCAGCATATGTTGATCCAGAATCCTTGAAAGCTTCTACATCAAAGCAAATAGAGATCAAAGAAAAGTTCAAGGTTAAAGACATGGGATGTGGTGGGTATATCTTTCATATTGATCAACTCCCACTATCTCCTAAGGTATTTAATCAACAGGAACAACCTACAAACAAGTTGCAGTACCAAGGAATTGGGTATGAACCACCTAGTGTTGTGGCTTCTAAGTCTGAATGCAAATCTCCTCTAGTGGTGCAAGTAGCTCTTGATATCAATAGTCCTAAGAGTGGTTCGAGCAAAGAATCTATTGAATATATCACCAACCCTCTTGAGAACTCACATAGCTTTACCATTTCATCCACTCATCACATTTCCACTCCTCTCCTAGACTTGGATCAACAAGAATTACAAAAGCCCTTACTCATTGGGGATCACAAATCAAGATTTGAAAAGAAAAATCTAAAGGTCAAAAATAAAGAGAAGTCCTTCAATCCAAATCAAAATCAAAAGCTATTGGACTCTGCAAAAATCAAAGTCAAGGATAAAAATCCTATGAAGAAAAAAGAACAAGAGTTGATCTCCCCTAATATCAAAATAACTAGGGGAAAAAGTTCTACAATTTTAAATCAAAAAGCATACTATTTGATCCTAAGTCTCCATTGTGTCATAATACTTTCACTTCTTTTCACAATCATAAGCCTTCATAACACATCCACTTGTTCCACACATCCTTTCCCTTCTGGTGATACATCATGGACCTTTAATGGAGTTTCCTCAAAGAAATTTCTTATTAGGGATGTCCAAACTTCTTTAAGTGACATGCATATTGGCATGTGTAGTCCACACGCTAATAATTCTACCTTAGTTCCTTCATCAAAGAAGACAATCAAGGGAGAAACATATCATTCAGTCAAGGAACAATGCAGCTACAATCATAAGCTTAAGCCTCACATATTTGAGGTGGGTGACCTAGTTCTCAAGGAGAATCCTATAAATCAGCAACATAGAGAAAAGAAGGGCAAGTTTGAACCAAATTGGCTTGGTCCTTACATCATCACAGTAGCCTATGGATCTGGTGCATATCAGCTCTCAACCCCAGAGGGTGAAACTTTGGAGGATCCTATCAATAGCATGCACCTTCACAAGTTTTACAAATAGATCTTTGGAATATCCTAATTCAAAAACAAAAAATACAAAAAAATAAAAAAAAACTCAAAAATACAAAAAAAATCATAAAAATAAAAAAATTGTTACTTGGTGAAAACCTAGCAAACAGGAGCCTTGTGACACAAAAAATTTGAAAAAAGTAAAGAGAGATAAATTATTCCAATGGTGAAAACCACTTTAGTGGTGCCTTTGGCAAGTACCATGGTGAAAACCAGGTCACTGATGCCATGTGTAGAGACATTGCTCCCCCCTCCTTCATGATTCACTTTCATCCTTTCACTTTTGTACACACTCACAACCCATCCATTCATAATAAACTTACCCATTCCCATCATGGCTTGTTATTGATCTACCTAAGATTGGTTATCCATTCATAATAATCCCTTCTTTTCACCCCTTTCTATCCATAATAAATCAGCTCCTATTTGTGGCTACGACAAATCCTACATCTAGTGATGGGTGTGGAACTAAGAGCATCACACGTTTTGAGGAGTATGGTTTCTTCTAGTTTTTTTCAGTCTATCCGCGCACAATCTGCAATAAAGAAACACTTGCATCATAGATCCACAATAAAGTTTCATCTTCTTCGTAATAAAGTGTTAGTTTCAGATGAGACACAAGCAACAATGGGCTTCAACAAATCAAATCTTTCAATAGACTCAGACAACATTATGGTTCAGTGCTATCTATCCCTTTGTGAATGAAAACATTGTGACCACAATCAAATAGACTTATACAAGTGACAAGGGAAACTAAACTTGAGGACTGCAGTGGATGTTGGTGTCAACTCTTGGTTTTCTTTTGATTTTATCTTTTGGTGACATGTCTTTTAGCTTTTCCAAGATGTCTCTAACTAGAGATTTTATCTCTAGGATGTCTTTGACTAGAAAGGTGAGTATGGGATATCGTCACCTATTTTTCTTTGTTGTTTGTGGATTGTCTCTTAGTAATGCTATGACTAGTCCACGGATATGAGGACACTATGAGTCTATTGTGGAATTCCTTGTTTGCGACTATCTGATCTCCATGCAAATAGGTACAATAAATTTCTAGGTCAAACATATACCTGGATTGTCATAACCTCTTTGCCATAATAAAGTCAATGATGATAATAGCACAAGAATCTCTTTTACTTCCATATCTTCTATCTTTCATCCCCCTTTCTTGATTGACCTCCTTACTCCTTCCTAGGTCCATGTAGCCCGTTATCACATGAATGAGTATAATGACACACCAAAAATATTTGCATTTCATGTAGTCTCCACCTACATTATCACATATCTCATTTCATACATACATATTTCATATCACAATTGCACCATATCCTGCACACAACTCATGTTAGCATAATTTACATTCTCATCATGTAAATAGTTCTTTCATTATCATATTCATCTACATTTCATACATTCACATTTACATATGCATAACATATTAAAAACATAAAAGAACAAAAATATTGCATTTCATCATGTACATATTTGCATCTATATCATAAGAATCATATAGAAACATGCATCACATAGAAACATACATCACATAGGTACACATGCATATAGTTTCCGCAAGGATGAATCATCTCATATATATATATATATATACATATATATATATATATATACATATACATATATATATATATATATATCAAAATCATAAGTGTCATAATACAATGATGTCAAAATCATATGGCTACAATCACCCAAAGGTGTCATCATACAAAATGGTATAAAATTGATACATAGGGATCCCTCTAAGGCTATGATGAACTCCCTCCCTCAAAGCCAACTGGTCTCAATGAAGTTTGAGCCCTAGAAGGACCCGCCCCAGGATCATCTCTCCTGCCCCCTCTATCTATTGGTGGTAGAGGACCCATGACCCCACCACTTGATGCTTGTCTCTCGTCTCTCCCTCCAGAGGTCGTTGCAGTCTGTGATGGTCTCCAAAAGCTCCTAGCCCATTGATCTGGTGGTACCACTCCATAGTACAGGTCTTGATAGTAGGCTATCTCCTCCCCTTCCCATAGAACATAGGTGTATTCAGCCCTTGTGTCCTTTGTTGTAGGCCTCCCTACCCTTAGTGTTGTCTCAGCCTCTATATAGCACTAAATAGTCTGATCCCTCTCCCACTTAGTGTCCCTTAGCTATCTCCTAAGCCTATTTGTATCCCTCTCTAGATATTGGATCTCATCTGCCTATCCCTGACAGATATCCTGCAATGATAGTAGCTCATCCTCCTCCTCTCCCCCTCACCCTATCCCTGTGGCTGCTCCTATGGTTTCTCTTGTCCCTGTCCCTAAACTTGTACCTATTTGGGCACCTATGTTGCTAGCACCTGTAATAGCAACCCACCTCTACCTCTCACTACATGCACTTGATGAATTTGTCTCTCCTCTCCACCCTCTCTCCTCTGAGCCACTCTCCTCTCTACCACTACACCCCACCTCTACCATCGACCTCTACCTCCACCATCTCCACTATCATCTCCATCACCTCCACCATCTCCCTCTATCGACTCCCTTGGATCCATCAGCCATGGGAATGGATACTCTGCCTAATATGCAGTATACTCTACATCCATCTCTACATCCTCTACATCTACTCATATGTCCCAAGGCATGGGAACCATCTCCTGCAGCTATGTCAATGCATGATCATAAGACAATAACAAACCCAAATGCACCTGATCCCTCATTGTCCGCGCATACATCCTTGACCCCTGTGGCATCAGTTGTATCCTGTTGAACTACCTCTCAATGACATATGACATCCTCCCTATCAAATACCTACTCTTAAACACATATGGCATCTCCAGTGTGTCATTCTCGCACTCTTCACACTCTTGGTAAGGCCTCCATATGACACTGTCTACTTCATCAATCACTCTATGCCAATACTCTAGCCTCCCAATCCATGGCTATGAAGTAATTGTTGGAATTTTGGTATGGTTTTATCATTGATGTCAACACCTACTGAAAACAAGCACTTTGGAGATCCAGCAACACTCACCGACAAGTAAGTAACTATTGCAACAGTTACTGGTATATGGTTCACTGACATGATATAATGTTCACCGGCACCTAGAATGATATGGAAGACACTTGGTAATGTCGAAGACATCATGTGGACACTTTGTTTTGAAGAAGTAATCATTGGTATATTCATATTTTCATATTTTCTTTTATGGGCAAATAGGTCCAGGTTATCTAGGGTTACACCGATAGGTTTATCTTTTCTAGATCACCATGGCATGCTATGGAGATGATTTATTATTGATGTAAATGCATTAAGCCGACATGTTTAATTAGTTATTGCATCGGATATTATATTGTTTGTAAAATTATTTTATTGTAATATCTAGTAGAGTCGACCTACTAAAATTGGTCTTAGGGTATGGTATATATGTAAGATCTTATTTGCAAGATCAAGTGTGGAATGCGAAAAAGAATTGAGTGAAGGTATATGCGAGATCAAGCAGAGGTATACACGAAGACATCATTTGAAGGTAAAGTTAGGTTTTTGTAGAAGGATATTAGCATTACACCAGTACTGAATCCAGCATATGAAGATGCTATTTTGTGCAGTACATTATTATTGGATTTAACCATCCAACTGTAGTCAATGTGACTCCCATTTTGTGATTAAGCAGTGAGCTCTAGGCTGTTGGCCTTTCTACATATGTAAACCCCATTATGTACACTTACTATCTATAGTAGTATCATTTGATTATGGGTAAGGTTTCCCACTGTGGTTTTTCCCCTTACAGGGTTTCCATGTACAAATATTGGTGTTATGTGTTGTGGATGACTTTATGTTTATGTTTCATGCATTAATCCTTACCGGTATAGCAATTTACTATTAACACTGTCTACTGGCATACTTAACTGGTTTACCAATATTAATCATTAAGTTGGTTAATTGGTTTTTGGTTTGAATTTATTAGACAACTAATTCACCCCCCCCCCTCTCAGTTGTCTCCGGGACCTAATAGTAATCATATCATACATATGCACATAGTTGCACCCATGTCCTCTACCTCTAAAGTGTATCGGTCATGTAATCGACAAATGCTAATATGCTCATACCTATAGCAAGGTCACTCTGCACCCCAATCCTGTTGATCCATGATACACAAATTGATGCAGCTCATAATACATGTGTGCCAGTAGACATGGCCCCTATTGTCTTTAAAATCTGATTCCCTTTAACATCCTTAGAATAATATGGTTAAACTCAGTGCAGAAGAGACATTAAAGATAAGGAAATTCTCAAGACAACATATGACAAGGTTTGATTGAACCTTCTACACTTCGGACTTACTCAAAGCCCAGGTGGGTATACCTTTGTGAATTGAATTCACACTTTCAAACATAAACCCATAGCAAACCAATCCAGAAAACCAGTGGATCTATTCACCTTGAAATCAATTGAAAACAAAGAATGGAAATTGTGCTTAAATTCAGCATTTCGATCAACAAAACATGCAATAAACAACTTCAATTAATACCAGTGCCTTATCCAAGGTCACAAAGTCATCTAAACTCAGATAATACTCCTCAAACAAAACATCTTTATGCATCCCATTGGCTTGGTTTCTATTAATCCTCGTATATGCCTGACACCTACAAGGATTCAAGCATTCCAAACTAAGCTATGGTCATCAAAATTCAAAGTCTCTTCCAAAGAGTTTACTAGTATGAGTGATCCCCGCATCTTTAATTTCCCTCCTAAAGAGAAAAGCTAACGAACACTTCTACCAAAATTGCTTTGCAATCCCATTCAAACAGAATAACCCTGGATTATTCAGAATGAAATAGTAAACAAATTTGTAAACACACTTGAAGACAACACAAAGCTTTACTCAAAACTGATGGTCTGTATATTGATATTTAGTTCAAGAAATATTACAAGAAATTTTGAGTATTCTCCATTAGACTTAGAAAAGCTCAGATAAATTTCTGCAGTGTTTTCTTACAATTCTTTTGTGATCTCCCTTCCTCTAGTCCTAGGATCCATTTATAACAACATGGATGCATAAAGCTTTGAACTTCTCGAGTAGAGTTTGTTACAATCATTTCTTTCAAAATAAAGAGGTTACAAGCTTTTTGGAAAAATAGTTACAAGCTCTTTTCGGCCTCTACAGTTTCTTCAACAAGTTGTTCAGTTGCAACCTCTTCTACTTTTTCAGGGGTGCTCTTCGACTATTCCAGATCATGGGTGGCATATTTAGTTGTCCACTTGCCATACACTTCTTCTATCAACCATGAAAAATTAATCACTTTATCTTTAGTCTTAGTCAACCTTTTCCAAGAATTTCTCATTTTGTTGACTTCTGAATTGAGAAAACCATAATGTGACTTAATTTTCTCTATCTCTTGTATTGTTACAACAAAGAAATATTGTTACAACAAAGAAAGAAGCATCATCAAGATCAATAATTCCTTTAACTCTTGCTGACAATTTAGCTTCTATCTCCTTAAGCCACATTTGTTTGTCCTTTAATTGATCCGGGCTAGCAAAAACTCTTGGGAGCAACTCAAAAACCTGATCAGTGTACTCCTTCTTGCACAAATTAACCTTCCTATCTACATTATCAACCTCTGCTGCTAATCATACTAAGACTTTAGCGACATCAGAAGTGGATTTGATGATGGGATTGGCCCTTGCCTCATCATAGGATACACACATAAACTCTAAATCTTGTTCCCTAGGCCTCCATTTATCAAAAATAGGTGTCAAAATGGCCTTGTCTCTCCTGAGCTCATTCCATATATCCATAATTTTACCGACATTGTTATAGAGCAATGAGGCATTTATTGTATCTACGAAACTGGAAATTGTAGCTCTTACTCTCTCCTCATACTTCTTTGCATACAAGGCCTGAGCCTGTTTCACATTTTCCAATTCTTGAGGAGTAATTTCAACCATTTGTGAGCTGGAGGGTGCTGGAGATGGTGGAAACTCAATGATAGGGCTAGTAGGTGGAGGTCTTGTAGGAGAAGAGGAAATCATCAGTGTTGAAGACTCACCTTGATGGTATTGTCCAGTCAACTGGCTCTGCAGCTTGGCAATGATGCTATCCTTGCCTCTTACCTCCTCCTTGGCATTGTTATAGGCCTTCAAAACTATTTCCAACTTAACTTGGAGGGCCTTTTTCTCTGCTACTACAACACTAAATTTTGCAGTCTCTAACATAGTGCTATTAGCCTCCACTACCCCTGTACTCTACACTCTCTTCACCATCATTCCACCAAGGTAACTTGACCCTGGGGTGTCTTTGCTTTTCTTACTCTCATTTCTCTTGAGAGACCACATGACTAGTGCAGCATTGTCATTATTGAAAGTAATCCCCTCCATGGGTTTAGTCTCTTTTCTCACTGCATCTAGTACCAGGGCATCTGCTATATCCCATTCGGGTAAGATAAGCACTCCAGCTTGTGCTACCATATCTCTTCCTTGCTCAGGGGTGATGGTTTGAATTCTTCCATCATCTCTTGCTTTATTTCCTCTTCCACCAAGGTTGGATCTTTATTGGGCTACTCAGCTTTTCTCCTTTCACATCTAGCATTATATTTATCTATGTGTTGTTTCCATATAAATTGCATAAATGCTTCTGATGTGACAAAATTGTTATCAGCTAAAAAGGCACTACTTTCCTGTTTTATCTCAGGATCCCACCCTTGGCCTTTGAGTTTAGTGGTAGTGATATCCATTTCAGCAGTAATGGGTTCTTCTGGCATTCCTTCCTCCACTTCATCATAAGTGTATGCAATTTCCCCTAGACTACCTAACTATAGGAGTTGCTCAGCTGCTGCTTGCTCATTTCCTATATGGATAGGGGATTGGGATGGGGAATACAAAGGTGTATCTAATTGCACTTCTTTCCCCACCCTTTGCTTCTTTAGGCTTTCTTGGATGTCAATGTCATCTTGTATCTTCCTCTTTCCTTTGGAGGTAGAGGGCTCCCCTGTTGTAGGCATTAGCACACTATAACTGGATTTTTTATGCAGTGTGTAATCACCAGGAGGGATTGCCTTGCTGGAAGCTGACCTACTAAGGATCATTCTTGCCTTCTCAGGGTTTCTCTTGATTACAGCTTCCCTCTTCTCCTTCAGTGTCTGCATCACATCTTCAAAGCAAATAATCAAAAACTTTATTTTCTCTTCCAGTGGGAAAAAGCTAGACAATGGGTCATAGCTAGCATCAAACTGATGCACAAAATCCAAGGCTTTCTTATAAGCCATCCACTTCTCTTTCCTTAGCTCCTACTCATCTAGATCAAACTCATTTCTGATGAGGTCTTCAGGAAACTGGAATTGATGAGGCCTACCTCTGCATGCTACCTTCTTCCTAAACATACCATTGAAGAAGTCTTCTAGATCAACACACCTGGACACTGCAGTGGACAAATGATAAGGCTTGAGGAAATCCTCAAAGCAATTCTAGTCTCCTTTTGTTATTACAAATTGGTGAGCTATGGTAGCTGTAGGGAAAATAGTCCCTTTACCCCTGCCTGTTAACTCTGCCTCTTGTAAGCCACCAATTTGTCTAAGGATCTCTGCGATTCCTACTTTGAGAGGGACCTGGTAAGGTAGCAAAAATGGGGTGCCTCTGAAACCAAACACTCTGAAAACTGTGGAGACTGGATACAAATAAATGTCACCCCAGTTATGAACAATTTTTATGTTCTCTGTGAATTCTTTTGGTCTTATGAATTCCAGAAGAAATTTGGGGATTCTTGGGTTCTCAAAGCAGAGGAGAGTCCTTATCTTGGATGCAAAATATTTATCAAACTTCCAAAAATTGGCATCCTCTCTATCCCATGACAACACAGTACTCCATAATTGTACCAACATTTTTTCTCTTTCTTTCTCCTTAACAAGGTCCAGTCCACTGGCAAAGTAATCACCACCTTTGAAGAGAAAAAGATGCATCAGGAGTGAGTACCATCCGAAAGGCCTATCCACCTTTCCATTCTTGATTCCTATTAACCCTCCATGAATAGCATCAACAATATAAGAGGCATAATCAAATGTAATTGCAAGAGAAGGATTCAAAATTTGAGCAATCATTAGCAAGTAATGATTCGACATATTTGCTTCAGCATCTTCTCCCAAAACTTGGCAAAGTGCCCAATACATTCCTTTAGCCCTTAGGGTGAACATACTTAATGAAAAGGGCTCTTGTGTGTTGGGTCCTACAACTATTAACCCTCCTATTTTCACAAAAAAATCCTTGAGAGGCCCATTCCTGAGATGACTCCTCTGTGCACCGTAAATTTAGGCTAATGATGTGAAATTTATAGGTTTTAGAAAATTGGTGAACTCATTAAGCCCTAAAGCTATCCTGAACTCTTCAGCATTAATCTCAAAAAGGGTTTTCCCATTTACATCCTGAATGCTTCTTGTGACTGGATCATAGTTGAGCACAATTTGGGTCAGCAAATCTGTGTCCATAAATACCCCTGGGACAACTAATCTCCTGACATCTAATTCCTAGATACTGTTTTGCAGGGCAGGAGAATTTCTCATTCTGAATCCAACTTTGAACAACCCCAACCTAGAAAATCCAACCTGTGGGTCTCTCAACCAGTTACCCTTGTCATATAATCCTTCTCCTATCTTTAAACGGGGAGCCTTGGGCACTAACTCTTTTGCCTTTGAAGCCTGATTAGTTGACAATGTCAACTATTCTAAAAAATCATCACAGACACTCCTTTCTTAATAGTTAACTTTGCCAGAAAACTCTCTTTTAGGAGCCATTTTGAAAACATAAGAAATGAATACCACTCCTAAACAAATCTGTGATGAATCAATTATCTTATCTAAAACACTACACAGGAATTGCTATACAAGAATACGAGAGAACCTATTCTTTGCTTGAAGGAATTTGCTCTGCAACTGAACCGACTTGCTCTGTACCTGAAGAAAATAACTCTGCATCTGCTCTTCTGCAAAATCCTTTAAAAGTATCTTCACCCGGTTGATAGGAAATCAAATATTTGTACTCAGGGCCTTAACTACAACATTGATTTTGCATGCTTCGGCCGTCCCTTCAAAATTGAATTCATACGAGAATTCATATTTTTCACTCCAATGGGTCACAACGTTCCTGCAAGTGTTTCATTTTGATCTTTCACAACTTTGCGAAGCATAACTATCGGGCAGCTTAGTCCTGTGAAATAGCACCGACCATCTGATCAAAAGAAACTTGATCAAGTGTTAGATTAATCAACAGCTTTGGCTCTACATCGGGTCCCACTTCTCTATTGGCTATATGATACCACGTGGCACCCAACCATTGGCCTTGAAATTTCCTTCGCATTCCATTGGATACTGGCCACGTGTCTCTCTTTTATACTGCTGGTTCAACCTTGGCGGGCCCACACTTTCTTCTTAGACCACGTGTCATCATGACACGTGGATGGCTCTCATGCATTCTCGCTATTTTGTGGGGTATAAAGAATGAGCATCTTACTCTTGCAAAATAGCGTGGGCCATCGGATCATCTCTTAAGTTGATTGGCTTTTAATCATCTGAAAAGGCTCTTGGGAGGGGTGGGCCCTCTGACTCACTGTGAACACCTGGCGTCCAGTCACCTTTGGAGCTGACTTGTCACTTTTTCATTTGCCAAGAAAAAACCACATGGCCACAACAAACTTGTAACAGCTGTATCCTCTAGGGCCACCATCATGACACATGGACGGCTCTCATGCACTCTTGATATTTCACGGGGTATAAAGAATGAGCATCTTACCCTTGCGAAATAGCACAGGCCGTCGGATCATCTCTTAAGTTGATCAACTTTTAATCATCTAAAAAGGCTCTCGGGAGGAGTGGGCCCGCTGACTCACTATGAACACCTGGCATCCAGTCACCTTCGAAGCTGACTTGTCACTTTGTTATACACCGAAAGGAAACCATAGGGCCACAATCTACACTTGATAGCTATACCCGCCAGGTCATCTCCTGACTACGACCTAACTCACCTCTAGGGCTCGCCTTTTAGCCTTTAATCTTGACCTGTTGACTATTGTAACTTATGCCGCATGATGCCATTTTACTCGATATCAACAACCAGCTGGACCGTCTATGTGGCATGCCATGTCATTTTCATAACTTCGCTAGTTTTAAACTACGCGCAACTTCGCCTAGCGAAATAATGCGAGTCGTGGATCCATCTACGAGATGCGCACCAATTACTGGGCCCGACAACTTTAGGAGAAAAACATATAAGGCATAAATTTTTTGATTAATTAACATAACTGCCTAGGCAAACAACAAGGGGGGACACTTCCTATGACCCCACAACCCATTACTTAAGTGAATAAAGTAATGAAAGATTAGAAATCAGAGGGTTTAAAATAAACACAAGAGGATCTAAAATCAAAAAACCCTTAAACCTTTGGGGTCTAGAACAAAGCTGAAGCATTTGAAACTGCACCCTATTCAAAATTTCAACAAACCATAGCCAATCATGGGAAAAGAAAAACCCATTTTAAATCAGTGATAACAGCCCCCATGCAAATCTAGTGTGATCAGTCACCAATGTCTCTAGAGTCCTCCCCCATCCCACAGCCAACCCTCATTTCTTGTCCAACTGCCTGCATAATGTAACATGTGGATTGGACCTCTTGATGTGTTTCAATGATGTCTTATGGGTTGGATATTATTTTTTTGGTCTAAGGATGACATGTCTTGTAATTATGTATTTGTTTTATTATCTGGTGGTCGTCTTGATTGTTTATGGTCGAGGGTTTGTATATATATGATGTAAGATCTCATTGTAGATCATATGTAAGGGTATGTGTTAGAGAATAATGTAATATCATTCAGGCAGAGGATTTGGTTGATCATTGGAGATCAAGTTGGGTTTATGTAAGAGGATTTAGTGCTCTGATATTGAGCTTAACTGAAACTATATTCACACATAGGAGATGTTATCTTTGTAGTTTATTCATTCTTTTGAATTATAGTCTGGATTTCCATGTAGTCAGCAAGACTCCTTTTGTGATGAGAAATGCACTCTAGGCTATTGGCCTTCCTGCAAGTGTAGGTCCCTCAATTGTAATTCACATACTTACTGTAGAAGTACTAACTGACTGTGGGTAGGCTTCCCACCATGGTTTTCCATGTACAAATCTTGGTGTTATGTGGATGCTATTTATTCTCTGATTGTTGTTTATGCTTAATTAGTTTAATTGTTATTCTAGTATTTGGTTCAAGCATTTCAATATTAATGTTTTGGGTTCTGGTATTAAAGTTTTAATTTCTAAATTTTCTAGTAATCTATGACAACTAATTCACCCCCCCCCTCTCAGTTGTCTTCCGATAATTTGAACTGTCTAACAACCTTTTCCCCTTGTTTTGTAATGGAAATCTGGTGCCTTTGAGGAATAGATTTTGGTCGGATAACCTTTTCAATCCTTTGGTGATTATTATTGAGCTATGTATTCTCATTAAATTGAGGTTTCTGAGCCATAATACCTTGATTAATTTGAGTCTTGCACTCTTGTCTTGTAACATTTAGGTTTTTAGTTTCAGCATGAGCATAATATTTGTCTGCCCTTCTTGGGTACCCTAACAAGCCTTTATTAACATGCCAAGGGGGGCATTCAAAACATTCCTAGTCCTTGTTTCTAAATAACTTGGATTTGGGATATACAGAGATAACTTTTCCATTCTTTTTGTTCTTCTAGATTTAACCAATTGCCATTCACTATTCGAGTTTGAATTTGTAGGGATAAAATCTCCTATGTTTTTCTTATTTTCTTGGGTTATACCTCTCAAAGAAAGATTATTCATTTGCCAATGCAGATTGATGTTCTATGACTATATTTTGCAGTTATCCACCCAGATTCCATTTTCAGAGACCTATTAAGGTCAATATTCAAGTCTATCTAGATTTACCCATGAGTCTTCCTTATTAATCTCTACTCTAGGATTATGAATTTTTGCTGCTTTATCTATTTCTCACATTTTTTTCTTGATATCAATATTCTCTTTTATAATAAATAATAAAAAAGTTTATATTCTTATTAATATATTTTTATTTTCTATTCAGTATAAATTAAATTAACGTAAAAATTTAATATTAAAATTAAATATTTTTATTTTCATTTCTTGGCACTCTCTCTACGAAATCCCTCAAAAATATTATGTCTTGAGAAGTAGATGTGTATAGGGACACTAGAGGACACTAGAGGATAGTGAATATGTGACAAATAAAATAAACTGAGGTTATTCATGTCAACTAACATAATTCAATATTTTTTTAAATTATTATCATAAGTTCTAATATTTACCAAAGGCATAGCCACCATACTAAGTGTAAACCCATGTCAAAATATTCATTTAGTTAAAAATTGGTATCTCTCTCTCTCTCTCTCTCTCTCTCTCTCTCTCTCTCTCTCTCTCTTTATATATATATATATACATATATATATATATATATATATATATACATATACATGTATACATGTATATATATATATATATATTTGTCTTCTTCTTCCTCTTTCACTCTATCTTCATCTCTACCTTTATCTTCCCTTTTCTCCTATCTCTAGAAATATCTCACTCTCTTTACACATCCATATATCTCCCTCTCCCCCCTCTCCTTTTCCCAATACCTCTACTTGTATATCTCTTTGCCTCTCTATATCCCTCTCTATATATTTATCTCCTCCATCTTTACTTGTACGTCTATCCTATCTCCCTTTATCTCTTCCTCTCCTTCTTCTTCTCCATTTCCATTTCCATATATTTGTCTTTCTCTTCCTCTCTACCCTACCTCTAGACATGTCTCTATTATATTGTATGAGAAATGAGAAAGAAGCATGGATCTGATCTCAGTCATAGATCACATGAAACTCCAAATAATAGATGATCAAAGATCAAAATAGCCGAATGAAGAAAAATCCGATATGAGAGAAAAAAAATAGAGAGAAAAGAGAATTTTGGAGAAGACTCTCACTAAGAAATCACTAAACTAGTGAAGGTGAGAGTATAATGATTATTATATAGAAAAATAAAATCATATACTTCCAATGGGTGCATTAACAGCTATTCCCCATAAAAGTGAGAGGTTTTACCTTCTTGGTAAATGCCAAAACATGTGGCATAACCTCTTTATATGAACATAAGAAAGGAGTTGAGAAAGTTGGCACATAATGCCAAAGGAGGGTGAGAAACCCAACTACCCCAGAACTCACTTAGGAAATGACAAAATAGTGGTTATTAGAGGTGGCACAACAAGCCAAAAGAGGGTGTGTAACTCAACTACCCATGTGAGGTGGAGAGTTACACATGTAGCTGTTGTATTTCACCACATGTCCTCATATTAACTACTCCTAATAACCTAAGCAAGATTAATAAAATATGTGTAGGAAAAATAAATACTCCCTAACATAAGGAAAATAAAAAACCTACACTAACACCCCCCAAATATTATAAGGTTGGCACTATGTGCTACATGTTGATACCTTCTGAAGTACAAAACGATTCAAAGTGATTATTAACATATTCACCCCCATTATCTATATGCAGAATCTTGATGAACTTCCCAGATTGTTTCCCTACAAAAGATTTGAAATCTAGAAAATTATCACATACCTCAGACTTTTCTTTGAGAAAGTAAAGCCATGTATATCTAGAAAACTCATCAATAAATGTCAAGACATATCTAGCCATGTTGAAAGCTGGTTGTGGAAATGGTCCTGCCAAGTCACTGTGTACGAACTCCAATAGTTGTGTAGCTCTCCCTACTTTTCCTTTATCATACTTCTCCTTAGGATTCTTACCACGAATACATCCCTGGAAAACTCTAGCAGAAAATCAAATAGAAGGAAACCCTGAAACCATATTCTATTGACTAAGTTGTTACAAGTAACGATAGTTCAAGTGACCAAATCATTGATGTCATAAACAACTCACCTCCTCTACATGAGTGAGTAAAAATATCGAAGGAGAGTCAAGAAAAAAGTGAGAAAACTAATATAATCTAGAATGGTGATCTTCTTTTCCCACAATAATAGTAGATCCATTATGCATTTCATTGATTACCATTGTATCTGGTGTGAACTCAGCTCGTTTGCCAAAAATAGTGTGAGTGATTTGATAAATAGATAGGAGATTAGTTGATAAAGATGGAACATAGAGGACATCTTGAAATGTTCCTTCACCCACATCAACAGATCCTCTCCCATGCACTTCAACAGAGTGTCATCGCGCATTAGTATTGTAGGCATAGAACATGGCTCTAAAGAGGTGAAATCATCTTCTAAAGAATCCATGTGGTGTGAAGCACTCGAGTCAATTATCCAAGAATTGGGTTGTGAAGTAGCAACAACCAGGGCCTTACCCTTTCCTTTCCCCTTTCTCTTATATGTGTCCTTAGAAGATCCTTATGATGATCTCTATTTAGAATAACCAGTGGACAACTGAGAAGGGGGGGGGAGTGAATCAAATGTCAATAGATTTTGAAACTTTACGCACACAACCTCCTATCGGAATGCATAAACCAAATGTCGTAATAGAAGATATAACAACTAAGCACAAACAAAAATCACAAAACAATTACCATCCATCCACAACACATAATGTGGGATGCAAAAAACATCTTCTATTAGCAAAGTAATCAATTAGAAACAAGGGAAATCATGAATCCCTATCCTAATCAGAATTTAACAAACAATACAATGGAATAACGCAATTAAGAAATAAGAATTATAAATCAAATCAATAAAAACTCCCTATTTTGTGACTGCATAGAACTTCCATTTCTCTTCTCCTCTTCATGGTATGATGGCTCTCAGATATTGTGCTGGTAACATGCAAGTGACACAAAGATTCAAAGTTTATGATTGTTGAAAATGGAGATTGGATGCTCAATTTATAGAAAATTGGAGAGGATTGATTGAAAGGTGGAACAGATTGATCAAGAGGTGTGAACTCAGGTGAGCTCAAATGAAAATTGATAGTTGAACAACTGATTGTAGGAGTGAAACTCAATAGATTGAATAGATTAATTGAGTTATCTGGTTGAGAAAAAGCTGACTGAAGGAAGAAAAAGAATGATTGGAGGAAATAAAGAAGATGACACAAAGAGCTTAATTTAGAAAAACCTAACTGAAAGATGAAAATAGAGATTGGAGAGATAAATGATTTAATTAATTAATTGATTGAATTAATTAATTTAGCATGTTCTTGCATTTAGATTTGGATTTTTAATTTAATCTTTGCATGAGATATTAATTCAAATAATTGAATTTATTAATTCAATTTAGTATTTGAATATATTTAGAACTTAACTTTGATTTTCAATTTGGTTTTTGAAATCATGCACATTTAATTGAATTTGGAATAAATTAGAAGAATATGAAATTAAATGAAATTAGAGTTTGGGGATTCGGAATTGAAGAATTAATTAGTTAATTAAATAATTTAAAGAAACTATTTAATTATTTAGAAATGGAATTTAATTAAATAATAAATATTATTTAATTTAAAGGATTAAATCACAATTAATTAAATAATAAATATTTAATTAATATTTAGAAGAGGGTTGAATGATTAGATGATTAGAGATAGAAATTGAATAATTAGTAACTTATTTAAATAATAAAGATTATTTAAATTGAGGAATTAATCATAATTAATTAAATAATAAATATTTAATTAATATTTAGAAAATCATTAAAATGATTAAAGAATAGGAAAATAGAATAATTAATAAGATGATGAGGAAATATGAAATTAGAAGAATAAGATTAATTAAATTAATTAAATAATAAAGATTATTTAATCAATTAGAGGAATAATTAGTACATGATCAATGAGACATTTTTAGGTGTCTACACATAACATCGAGATTTTTACGTGGAAAACCTGGTAAAGAGAAAAACCATGGTGGGAAGCCTACCCACAGTTAGATAATACATCTTTAATAAGTATGTGAATACAATAAGATGGGTCTGCACATGCAGAAAGGCACACTGCCTAGAGCGCACTCCTCATCACAAAAGTAGCCTCACTGACTACAAAAGAAATCTAGACTATAATCCAGAAATATGAATGAATTGTAAGAATAGCATCTGCTATGCCTAAGTACCATTCTGGTTAAGCTTAATACCAATGGTCTAAAACCTCTTCCACAATACCAATTTGATCACCTATGATTGACCAAAACCTCTGCATATGATTACAACTTTATTCGCACACAGGTAATTCCATAACCATAATCTCATCCATGATCTACAGAGAGATCTTACATCAAATATATACCAACCTAGGACCTAAATAATTAAGTCAACCACCTATAAGATAGTACAATAAATCTGTTACATAAACTCGCAAACCAATGATAAACCTAGTGCACCTTTTAGTATGGATTCAGGATGCTAATGGTGATCATGTTCGAGAATTGGTGGATTGGTATCATTGCTTTAGCGTGTGGACCTAATTTGGGTCCCGATTGATCTAGGTTATGGACCGGCTTAATGTAACATGTGGATTGGACCTCTCAATGTGTTTTAGGGATGTCTTATGGGTTGGATATTATTTGTTTAGTCTAAGGACAACATGTTTTGTAATTATGTATTTGGTTTATTGTCTGGTGGTCTACCTGATTGTTTATGGTCAAGGGTTTGTATATATATGATGTAAGATCTCATTGTAGATCATATGTAAGGGTGTGTGTGAGTGAGTAATGTAATATCATTCAGGTAGAGGATTTGGTTGATCATTGGAGATCAAGTTGGGTTTATGCAAGAGGATTTACTCCTCCGATATTGAGCTTAACCGAACTATATTTAGGCATAGGAGATGCTATCTTTGCAATTCATTCATTCTTCCAGATTATAGTTAGGACTTCTATGTAGTCAGTGAGACTCCTTTTTTGATGAGAAATATGCTATAGGTTGTTGGTCTTCCTACAAGTGCAGGCCCCTTAATTATAATTCACATACTTACTACAAAAGTATGATCTGACTGTGGGTAGGCTTCCCATCCTAGTTTTTCCATTTACTAGGTTTTCCACATACAAATCTTGGTGTTATGTGGATGGTATTTATTCTCTGATTGTTGTTTATGCTTAATTGATTTAACTGTTATTCTGGTATTTGGTTTAAGCATTTTGATATTAATGTTTTGGGTTCCGGTATTAAAGTTTTAATTTCTAAATTTTCTGAAAATCTGTGACAACTGATTCACGCCCCCCCCCCGCCTCTCAGTTGTCTTTCATTTATTTGAACTATCTAACAACATTTTCCCCTTGTTTTGTCATAGAATACTGGTGCCTTTGAGGAGCAGATTTTGGTCAGATAACCTTATCAATCCTTTGATGATTATTATTGAACTATGTATTCTTATTAAGTTGAGGTTTTTGAGCCATAATACCTTGATTAATTTGAGTCTTGCACTCTTGTCGTGTAACATTTAGGTTTTTAGTTTCAGCATGAGCATAATTTTTGTCTGCCCTTCTCGGGTGCCCTAACGGACCTTTATTAACATGCCTAGGGGGGGAATTCAAAACATTCCTATTCCTTGTTTCTAAATAACTTGGATTTGGGAGATACATAGATAATTTTTCCATTCTTTTTGTTCTTCTAGATTTAACAAATTGCCATTCACTATTCGAGTTTAAATTTGTTGGGATAAAATTTCCTTTGTTTTTCTTATTTTCTTGGGTTGTATTTCTCAGAGCAAGATTATTCATTTGCCAATGCAGATTAATGTTCTATGATTGTACTTTGCAATTATCCACCCAGATTCCATTTTCAAAGACCTATTGAGGTCAATATTCAAGCCTATCTGGATTTACCCATGAGTCTTCCTTATTGTGTGGGGGAAAAAAGCGAGACTAGGTTAACATGCCCTAATCCTACCTTTTGACACACATTATGGAATACGAAAGAGCCTAGAGGTATCACACAATTGGCTACTTCTTTTTGTGAAAGAGAGAGCCATGGGCTACCTATTAGGGTTTCTATTCCTTCGTTGTATTTGAAAGGTAAGATTATGCAAGTTCAATTCCTAACCCTAAAATGCAAGTATGAGCTAACAACAAGATTGCAGAATTGAACTTAAACAATGGAAAGCTGTAAACACAAGGATGAAACAAGAATGCAAATGCATACCCGGAGTCAAAATCTAAGTGGAAATGTTCAGGACGGGGGCGCGGGCGCCACTGTCCTGATTCCGCACCTGAAACTGCACCTGAAACTGCTGTTTTGCACTCTGGAAAACTGTCTGAAATGTTGTCTATCAGGAGGACCAGGGCACCCAGCGCCTCTGTCCTAGGGACTAGGGCACCCAGTGCCCCTGTCCTGATAGGACCAGGGCACCCCACGCCCTTGTCTTGGTATTCTGCTTTGCAATTTGGTGTGGGGTGCTGTCTCGACCTGCTTTTTCTGGATCTGCAACCTGCGACGTCGTCCGAGTCTAAAAACCTGCACTTATATCTGAAAAAGGTGTTTGGGTGGCTATATAGGGTTTTGCCTTAGTCAAACCCCCACTTCGATGATTTCTACCTCCACAAATAGCCAAGTTGTATTGTAAAAGTAACGTGTGTACAGACCTTGTATGTGTGCAAGATCTAAAATGCAAGTAAGCAAACTAGAGCAACCTAGAAAGTAAACCCTAATTGCTTGTCAATGATAATGTAAATGCTCTAAATCAAGATGCCAAGTGATCTAAAGCATGAATAAATGAGATATTGAAGCTTATGCAAAGACATGAAAACAACATGAAATCATACCCAACCCCCAAGGGAGAGGTACAAGCCAATCTTCAGTCACTAATCTCCTATTGTTCTTCAATGTCTTCCAAGCCCTAAATGGATGAATGGATTTGATAAATGCCTGATAGAGGGATGTTGTAAGTTGTTGAAGTCTTCAAAGATCTTCTCTTTCGCTGCATATGAGGTTCCTGAAAACAAAATTCCGATCCCTTCAAATGAAGAAAGAGAGCTCTTATGTATGAAACCCTAGGTTGCAATTTCGTCTTTTGGCCGACCTAGAGATTGAATATCCCGCCAATTTCTTGGGGTTAAGCTTTATTTTATGATTGGATCGTGCTCCTAAAATTTAGAGAAAAATGTCTGGGACCGTGTGCACTCTGGGTGCCATGGTCCTGGCAACTTTTCACCAAATTTTTAGGGCCATCAGATATGATGATTTTAGAGAGAATCCCGAAATTACAGGTGATTTCGAGATGTTTTGATCCCCGAAATCAAGCCCCCAAGTTCAAAATAGGACTCAATTAGGGTTTTCGATTAGATGATGCATTGGAGGAATCACATGAAAAGGGGCACACTTTAACGAAAGGGCCCAACTTTATGATGTGGAGGATGATGAAATAGGACCTTAGACCTAATTAATTTGATTAATTAAGTACTAAAGGGGAAATGCAATGCAAAATGCAAACTGCGCCAAGGCGGGTGCTAAACTAGGTGTGAAATTGTACTGCTTTAGCAAGTGCGTACAATTTATGACATTACATTTAGCCCCCACTTTAGCGGTCATATGAGTACTACGTGCATATGCAAGCTAAAGTACAAAAAGTAAACATCATTTGAAAAAGGATATATCCATAAGTTGTCGGACGAAGCCCCCAGTGGTATCTGCAGTACACAGTTAGGAACCGCACCCTACAAAACACACGTTAGATCACAAAATCACCTAATGCTTACTAAGGAAATTGATGAAATTTGCGAGTAGCTATATGCCCCCCCCTGTTTTGACTTGCTTATTAGGGAGGTGAAATAGGGTAGCATGTTTACTTACGACAAATTGTGTAAGAGAGTATTGATGAGGGATGTTCACTGAAAAGGTTTCATCAGAGCACTTTTTGGAACATCCCAAGAATAGGGGAGCAAAAGTACGATTCCTATGCAATAAACGGTTCAAAAATCGCATCTCCCAAACTCAAGTTATGATGAAATGAGTGATAGAGGAAAATTAGGGTTTTGAAAGTAAATGCAAAAGAATGAAAGTATATACCTTTGAAAGTGACATTTGCATTTGTCACTTTGTTGATTCTAAGTACTGTTCATTGTAGCAGAGCCCACATAGCCATCATCATGCCTTCACGATGACCAGAGCGTCCCACGAGGATTGAGATCATGCAATAGGCCGTGATCGACGATGAGCCACTGGACGAGGTGAGTTGACTGAACTTTGACTTTTGATTTTCTGCATTTTGACTTTCTGCGATCGTTTGCAGGCCCTGGAACCTGACGGTGGGTCCCACACAGGGCGCCATGGTCCCTTCAGGGCACCATGGTCCCTGTGGGGCACCATGGTCCCCTCAGGGCGCCATGGTCCCTGACAGGACGCCATGGTCCCTTCAGGGCGCCATGGTCACTGACAGGACTTGGCGAGAGATACCAGGGTTAGCATACGATGTTCGACAGTTTGCATGAATGATTCTGATGATTGAGTACTGATTACGGTTATGTTTTTGTGATGCAGGGTCTCCCGTACATGAGAGAGCACACGGCAGGGCAGATTCTTCGCAGTTTGCGAGATCAGATTCCCTGACTTACTCAAGCAGAGAGAGACACATTGTCGATAGTAGGTTTGTGGTCTATGATTCTTATGCCGGCCATCCGATTTCATCCTGCAATGCTGATGGCACTCATGGAGCGATGGGATCCTGACACATGCATGTTCCAGCTTCCAGTAGGGGAGATGATGGTGACATTTGAGGATGTGTACTGCATTCTTCACCTACCGATCAGAGGAGCTACCATGACATATGTGATCAATCGATTAGTAGAGGATTATTAGACGGAGTAGATATATTGCATAGGGAGAGTCATGCCGAGTGAGACGAGAGGTCATATCATGGTCAGCTGGCTCTTACATCCTACAGGAGAGGTGCCCCTCATGAGACGTCTTATGGTAGCCATCATTGCACTAGCCGTCTGCTCTAATGGGCGAGGTATGCACATGCATGGGGGTCTCACATGGTGCATCAGGGCTATGGAGAGACATAGGAGAGTATATGCCTGGGGTCAGAGTATGCTTGCACATCTCTATCACGACCTTGAGGAGTATGTTTTCGGATAGGGTTGCAGCTTGATGACATGCACACTTCTGCAGGTGTGGATATTTGAGCACTTTACATGCACTAGGCCTGTCGGCTATCCGATAAGTATGGCTAGCGAGCGACCTAGGGTATTTGCTTATCCACTTACCAGCGAGTGGAGATTTGGAGATCTATTGTATTGGAGAGTGATAGTTGATAGATTGACAGCTGAGGTGACCGTGTGGAGACCATATCTGTGGATGCACAGATGGGATGGGATGGAGAGACAGTTAACATGCCTATAGAGGAACTACCTACTGAGAGGATGATATCCCCACATCATAGTCCCATTCTACTTTGACCGAGTACGGAGGCATTTTGGGCTAGAGAAGTGTGTTCCAGCCGATGTGCCCATCTACACTCGACACTCCCGAGTCCTTCCCAGACCCAGAGCAGTAGTGAGATTGATGATAGACGATATCGAGATCACAGATATAGAGGGATCCGACTAGGATGTGGTCACTGATTATGCTGCAGATCCCGAGGCACAGCGCAGGTATCTCTCATGGTTTATGAGATCATACCCAGGGCCTATCTTTCCACCAGATCATCCGACAGGCCATCCGAGCCCATGGAGACATGGAGACTGAGATGAGGATCAGGGATCCAGGTCGGAGGAGGGAGAGGGTCATGAGGAGGTAGGAGATCCTGATCTACCTATAGGAGATCAGCCTAGTGCCGAGGAGGAGGAGGATGGGGATGACGACGAGGAGGAGAGAGATGATGATGAGGAGAATGAGGATACAAATGAGGATGGGGATGATGAGGAGGAGGAGGATAGAGATGATGAGGAGGGGTCAGATGCTACTCCCCACCATTCAGGAGATGATACCATAGCCCTAGATCCTCCTCTTATTTCCCAAAAGGGGGAACATGAGGTGATACGGAGACCTGTTTCTAGTACAGGCCAGCCTACACCTATTGTGCATAGATTGTTCGAGCGTGGGGAGCCTAGCAGTTTCCAGTCACAGATGCTACCATATCACGATCCCTACTGGCGCGAGGGAGATCTAGGTATAGTAGGTTTATATTGATTGATTGATGTTTTGATGATATAAAATGGCACTAACACAAAATTTGTTCCACTGCTACAGCTAATGTGCAAGAGTGGCGCTCCTTGATCCAGCAAGCAGTGACAGATATCTCCACGATAGCGTAGATCCCTAGTTCCTCACAAGTTGCTTATAGACCTCAAGGGAGCGCGGGTCAGCATGATGATTTGTTTTCCCCATTTTGAGTACAGGTAGAGATATGGAGTGAGAGAGAGCGGGCTCTATCAAAGGACCTTCAGTGAGCACAGCGTGATCTAGCAGCAGCTCAAGCCGAGGCTACCTCGTATCACGCTATCCTTATGGATAGGGATTGTAGGAGTTCCTCTTGGAGCCATTCACGATCTATATCACGGTATACGCCTATGGGTCCACCTGCACGACCAGATCAGGAGGGAGCATCTAGTCGTCACTCTCCGGCCACCAGCCCTAGGGATAGAAGATGATTCTATGATGTAGGGTAGGTCATATTTTGGGTGTATAGGGACCTACCTTTGTATACTAATCCACACACACATATATATATATACATGCTTCTTTGTTTCAAACGTGTTATCTTTAATGCCTAAACAATGTGTACTGTGATTAAAGTTAATACATTTGGTAAGTGTACATGTATGTTCCAAATTTAATTTCCATGTGATTGATTTCTCAATGCTCCATGATTAAATTGATACATGTGTGACTTAATTAAAATATTTGATCAAGTACTATATTGATGATAAGGAAGAAAGTATGTATTAAGCCTACAAATCATATAACTAATGTGATTTAATTTGAAATTTAAACACAACATGACATGATTCAACTTAACACATAAAAACATTGTATAATATGTCAACATAATGAAAAATGTAAATCTTTTGCAATTTACATAAAATGAATTCAAGACAAACCATAAAGTAAAGACACATGCTTGTCAGGAACGAAGCAATATAGATTTAAACAAAACATCATTTAATTCTATTTGCTCTAACCAAAGATATGTTAACATATTATCCAATTTTGAAGTAGTGAGAAAGGAAATAGAGAAATGATAAGGAAAGAGGCATTAAGCATAGTATATACGCAAGTGCATAGTGTTTATAGGGTCTTTAAGAGGTGTACCATCTACATCCGCTATTTTGTAAGCACCTGATCCATAATCTTCAATAACGATATACGGTCCAAGCCAATTAGGACTGAATTTTCCCTTTTCTTCAGGTAAGGTATTCACATTGCGCTGATTCTCATAGAGCACTAAGTCACCCACTGAGAAGGAACGTTGAATAACCTTATCATTATAGCTTCGTTGTAGAGATTTGTGATATGCTTGAATATGCTCAAGAGCATTTATACACTGTTCATTAAGCATCTCAATCTATTGAAGTCTTTTTTCTCTATAGGAGTCATCATCTATTATACTTTTGAGAGAAACTCTAAGTGATGGAATCTCTAATTCTAAAGGCATAATAGCATCAACACCATAAACAAGATTATAAGGAGTAGTTCCCATGGCAATTCGTACACTCGTTCTGTAGGCCCAAAGAGCATAGATTAGCTGAGTACTCCAATCCTTACCATGCTTGTTCACGGTTTTGCAAAGAATTTGCTCGATTATTTTATTGGATGATTCGGCTTGACCATTTGATTGAGGATAGTATGGTGTAGAAAATCGATGTTTAATATGATATTTTTTGAGGAATTGCTTCACGTCTTTATTCTTAAATGATGTCCCATTATCAGAGATTATAGTGGAAGGTATCCCAAATCGAGAAATAATGTTTTCTAGAAGAAATCGACAAATCACTTTGGCTGTAGTGGAGCGAAGAGGAACAGCTTCTACCCACTTTGTAAAGTAATCTGTTGCAGTTATAATGAAAGTATGTCCTTGAGATGAAGGAGGAGAGATTTTACCGATGAGATCCAACCCCCATGCAGAGAAAGGCCAAGAAGCTACCTAAGAATGAAGTTCTTGGGTAGGAGCATGAATCAAATTATTGTGTTGTTGACATTAATGACATTTCTTAACAAATGAAAAAGAATCCTGCTACATAGTTTGCCAATAATATCCCATACGAAGTAATCTTTGAACCAAGGATTTACCTCCAAAATTCCCCCCACAGGCACCTGAATGCACCTCTTCAAGAGCAATAGGGATTTCTGATTTGTTAAGACAGCGAAGGAGAAGACCGTTATAACCCCTTCGGTAAAGAACATTAGAAAGAATGATATACGTAGCGGACAACTTGTGAATTCTAGCCCTGGTGTTCCTATTAGTAGAATCAAGAAAGGTACCATCAGTCAAGTATCTTACGATATGTGAGTACCATTCATCTAAGTCTATGAAGTCGCAACATGTCACTAGGCTGAGATCATCTACAATAGCTAGAGAAGTAAGGTTGTGAATAACAAATTTAAGATCAACCACAGGGTCCTCTAAAGATACAAGAGAAGCCACACATGCCATTGCGTCCACATGTCGATTATCTTTTCGAGGAACAGGTTCTATGGTGTAAGAATCAAATTTTTGTAACAAAGAGATAGCAAGGTCTTTATATTGTGATAACTTGTCTTGTTTTGCTTGATATAGTCCTATTACTTGTCTTATAATCAGTTGAGAATCTCCAAAAATATGTATGTGTTTTATATTCAGAGCTAAGGCTGCCTTTATTCCTACTATAAGAGCCTCATACTCAACAACGTTATTGGTACATAGGAAATTGAGACGATAAGATAAGGGAATAGACTTCTTTGTAGGAGAAATCAGAACAACACCTGCCCCCGATCCTGTACGACACTTAGAGCCATCAAAGTATAACTCCCAAGTTTCATCTTTCTCTGTACAAAGAATGAAGTCGTCAGGAAAAGACTCAGGGTTAGGGAAGGAGAAAGGTGAAGGGGCCTCAGCTAAGTGATCGGTCAATGCTTGCCCTTTAATTGCTCTTTATGAAACAAATTTAAGGTCAAATTTAGTTAACATCATAACCCACTTAGCTAGGCGTCCTGATAAATCAGTTTTAGAGAAAAGATGCTTCAAAGGATCAAACTTTACCATGACGTGGACTTCTGAGTTTAAGAGATAATGTCTCAATTTCTGAGTCGCAAACACCAAGGCCAAGCATTGTTTTTCTATCGCAGAATATCAGGTCTCATAATCGAGTAAGGTACGACTTATATAATAAACTGGACACTCCTTACCATCTTTATCATGTTGTGCCAATAATGCTGCAAGAGCATGAGAGGACACAGCCGCATAAAGAAGGAAGGGTTTAGAAGATTCAGCTGATCGAAGGATAGGAGGATTAGCCAGATACATTTTTAAATCTTCAAATGCTTGTTGACAATCTTCATTCCATTGAAAAGTGATATTCTTTTTGAGAAGTTGAGTAAAAGGAAAGGTACAATCCACAAGTTGAGATACAAACCTATGAATAGCTTGAATCTTTCCCTGTAAGCTTTTGAGTTGAGACACATTTCTAGGAGGTGGCATGTTGATAATAGAATCTATTTTCTTAGTATCCACCTCAATCCCATGATGCGAAACGATGAATCCTAATAGTTTTCCACTATCCACACCAAAAACACATTTTCGGGGATTCAAGCACATGTGATATTTATGAATTCTTTCAAAGATTTGACGAAGGATTTTAATATGATCTATGCGAACAATGGATTTGGCTAAAACATCATCAACATAGTCTTCTAAAATCTTATGCATGTAATCGTGAAAGATAAGGGTCATCGCTCGTTGATAAGTTGCACCGGCATTTTTAAGTCCGAAAGGCATCATTATCCAACAAAATGTACCCCAAGGAGTGGTGAAAGCGGTTTTGAATTGATCTTGAGGGTTAATGAAAATTTGATTGTATCCCGAAAAGCCATCCATGAAGGATAACAAGGCATGTCCTGCTTTAGAATCAACTATCATGTCAATGTTTGGAAGAGGGAAATCATCTTTTAAAGAAGCCTTATTTAAATCTCGGAAATCGGTACACATTCTTATTTTATTATCTAGTTTAGCCACAGCGACAATATTTGAAATCCATGGGGAATAATCAATAGGGCGAATAAATCCAGCCTCCAATAACTTTTCAATCTCAGCCTTAACAAGCAGAGCCACCTTAGGATTCATTTTTTGAATCTTTTCTTTCACGGGCTTAGCATCAGGGACTAAGACAATATTATGAGTAACAATCTTAGGATCTATACCAGGCATGTCAGAGTATGTCCAAGCAAAGATCTCAGGGAATTCATGCAATAAATCTTCATATTGTTTTTGTTCCTCTTCATCCAAACATTTTCCAATTTTAATAACTTTTTCTTCATTGCAAGGATCCATCTTAACATTAGCGGTGTCACTTATGAGAAGATTACTTTGTTGAGGAGTATCCTTTAACTGAGGGAATTCTTTCACAATCTCATCATTATCAATCTCTTTTCCAAAATAGGCTTCAGTGTTCAAACAATAAGGGAGTCCCCTATTGTGATGATAACGAGGAAGAGTGTCATAGGCTCCCAAAAATTTAGCTAAAGCATCATCGGTAGGGAAAACATCAAAAGCACAGGCACACGAAGGATCCCCATCAATATACTTGGGGTGTTGTATTGATAAAGATGTAGAAATAGTATTAACACTAATACATGGTCTATTAGAAGCTTTAGTACGCTTGCAGGGATTATAGCCAAGTCCAAAGGCATAATTGTGAAGATTATTCTCTAGAGGAACTTTTATCCCTTGTTCATGAGTGCCACAACCATTTCCATGATACCCATGCTTAGCAAAAATGTGAAAACCACGACCATAATGATCAGCCATTTCAGAAAGAGAAGGTGGTTTTTCATAAGACAAAGAATCAAACTCTTCAGAATTAGAGGTGTGAGGAGAAGAAGTTTGAGAAGCGGCCACAAAATTATTGCTCATAGGCTCAGGTAATGTTGATTGATTTTTAGCTTGTTCCTTCTTTTCAACTTTAAGCTCTCTAGAGGGAACCTTATATTCACCTACAAAGGTGGGACTAAAATCAAGGGATCCCCAATCGTCGTCTGCGAGAACCTTCTCAGGATCAAAATCCTTCTTATGTGTAGTTTCAAGTCGAGAAGAGTCTTCTTCAGGAGCTCCAGACTTGTCCAAAGAATTTTGATCATCAGAGAGTGAGGATTCATCGATAGGTATCTTGTTTAAAGAGTCATCACTAGACGAGGAAGGCTTAGAAGAACCCCCTTTGGAAGTAGATGTTTGTAAACAAGCTTGGAAATTAGTATCACCTATCAAGGTATATGTCTTATTGTTATAGATAAATTTAACTTGTCTGTGCAATATAGAGGGGACAGCTTGCATACTGTGAATCCAAGGTCTCCCTAATAATAAGTTGTATGTTAGATTTCCCGACATAACATGGATAGGAGTAGGCAAAGTAATAGGCCCCACTGTGATGGGTAAGGTGATAGTACCTAATGAAGTTTTAGCCACATTATCAAAGCCTCGAATAGGACGAGAGTCCGACTCAATTAAGGATGTATCCACATTCATCTTATGCAAAAGATTAATGCTACACACATTAAGACCAGAGGCATTATCTACTAGTGTTCGTCTTATAGCAGTGTCTTTCATGATAACCACAATCATCAAGGGATCATATTGATGTTGAATTTCACTAGTAGGCAACTCATCTTGGGTAAACACAATTTGAGCTTTAGGATTCATCACAGAGTTAACCAAAGATGCTATATTACTAGATGTATTCGGTGGAGGAACATTCAAATCTTTCAAGGCATCTTGTAACATTCCATGATGAGCGGAAGAAGTTTGAATCAAATCCCAAAGGGATATCTTAGCAGGGGTAACTTTAAGTTGTTCTATGAGATCATATTCCTTGCTAAGAACTTTTGAAATACGTGGAGCTTGCGGAAGAATTGGTTGAGGATTCGGAAGAGAAACTGGAATAACAGGAGGAGGAATGGGTTGCCTATTATTTCTAGTGTGATAAGTATGGGCAACCGCATGATAACTCTCTCTAGTTATTTTCTTGGCATAACTATAAGGACTTATAGGTTTTCTTCCTTGCACAGTGATGATTGGTTTATTTAGAGTACGAAAGGAATCATGATCATACCCTCCTTGGACAGTAAGGAGAGGTGATTTAGGAACTTGAAAGGTGGGAGAAGGATAAGCACCTTGGACTTCAAAGAGAGGCTTTTTATGCTCATTCAAATTTATCATGTTAACCAATTTAGAAGTCTTGTTCTTGTTTAAAGATTTCGATAAAGCCACAAAGTCATCAAGAGCATCATCCAACAAAGCATGATCATATCTATCAAAAGGTTTATCTTTTGGTTCAAAAGGAGATATATCTTCATAGAGGGGATTGTTGAAAACAACCATGTTACTAGATTCAGTGGAAGAGTGGATAGGAATGTACCCTTGAGAGGACTCATTCAACTTATCTTTCTCATCACAACGAAATGGCATAGTAACAAGGTTTATGAGTTTTTGGTAAAATGAAGCTTTGGCATCTTTAGGGTTCAAAAACTCATCTAAAGCTTCATCTAATTCATCTTGGCTATACTCATAATAATCATCATAAGCATGAACATTTTGCAAATAAAAGTCTGACATTTTGAAATAAAAAGTTGCATGAAAATTTAAACACACAATGCAAAGAAACACACTCTTTTTTTTTTCTCTTTTTAATGAAAATGAAATGAAAACACACTAAATCTAGATATAGATCTAATAAATGCAATGCAAGAAGAAGCAATGATAGTTTCATGTCGGGTTCACCAAAATGTGTGGGGGAAAAAAGCGAGACTAGGTTAACATGCCCTAATCCTACCTTTTGACACACATTACGGAATACGAAAGAGCCTAGAGGTATCACACAATTGGCTACTTCTTTTTGTGAAAGAGAGAGCCATGGGCTACCTATTAGGGTTTCTATTCCTTTGTTGTATTTGAAAGGTAAGATTATGCAAGTTCAATTCCTAACCCTAAAATGCAAGTATGAGCTAACAACAAGATTGCAGAATTGAACTTAAACAATGGAAAGCTGTAAACACAAGGATGAAAAAAGAATGCAAATGTGTACCCAGAGTCAAAATCTGAGTGGAAATGTTTGGGACGGGGGCGTGGGCGCCACTGTCCTAATTCCGCACCTGAAACTGCACCTGAAACTGCTGTTTTGCACTCTAGAAAACTGTCTGAAATGCTATCTGTCAGGAGGACCAGGGCGCCCAGCACCTCTGTCCCAGGGACTAGGGCACCCAGTGCCCCTGTCCTAACAGGACCAGGGTGCCCCACGCCCCTATCCTAGTATTCTGCTCTGCAATTTGGTGTGGGGTGCTGTCTCGACCTACTTTTTCCGGATCTACAACCTGCGACGTCGTCCGAGTCTCAAAACCTGCACTTATATCTGAAAAAGGTGTTTGGGTGGCTATATAGGGTTTTGCCTTAGTCAAACCCTCGCTTCGGTGATTTCCACCTCCACGAATAGCCAAGTTGTATTGTAAAAGTAACGTGTGTGCAGACCTTGTGTGTGTGCAAGATCTAAAATGCAAGTAAGCAAACTAGAGCAACCTAGAAAGTAAACCCTAATTGCTTGTCAATGATAATGTAAATGCTCTAAATCAAGATGCAAAGTGATCTAAAGCATGAATAAATGAGATATTGAATCTTATGCAAAGACATGAAAACAACATGAAATCATACCCAACCCCCAAGGGAGAGGTACAAGCCAATCTTCAATCGGTAATCTCCTATTGTTCTTCAATGTCTTCCAAGCCCTAAATGGATGAATGGATTTGATAAATGCCTGATAGAGGGATGTTGTAAGTTGTTGAAGTCTTCAAATATCTTCTCTTTCACTGTACATGAGGTTCTTGAAAACAAAATTCCGATCCCTTCAAATGAAGAAAGAGAGCTCTTATGTATGAAACCCTAGGTTGCAATTTCGTCTTTTGGCCGACCTAGAGATTGAATATCCCACCAATTTCTTGGGGTTAAGATTTATTTTATGATTGGATCGTGCTCCTAAAATTTTGGGAAAAATGTCCGGGACCGTGTGCACTCCGGGCGCCATGGTCCTGGCAACTTTTCACCAAATTTTCAGGGCCATCAGATATGATGATTTTAGAGAGAATCTCGAAATTACAGGAGATTTCGAGATGTTTTGACCCCCGAAATCAAGCCCCCAAGTTCAAAATAGGACTCAATTAGGATTTTCGATTAGATGATGCATTGGAGGAATCACATGAAAAGGGGCACACTTTAACGAAAGGGCCCGACTTTATGATGTGGAGGATGATGAAATAGGACCTTAGACCTAATTAATTTGATTAATTAAGTACTAAAGGGGAAATGCAATGCAAAATGAAAACTGGGCCAAGGCGGGTGCTAAACTAGGTGTTAAACTGTACTACTTTAGCAAGTGCGTACAATTTATGACGTTACACTTATTAATCTCTACTCTATGATTACGCATTTTTGTTGCTCTATTTATTGCTCACATTTTTTTCTTGATATGAATATTGTGTTTTATAATACATAATAAAAAATTTTATATTCTTATTAATATATTTTTATTTTTTATTTAGTATAAATTAAATTAACATACAAATTTAATATTAAAATTAAATATTTTTATTTTCATTCCTTGGCACTCTCTCTACAAAATCCCTCAAATATATTATGTCTTGAGAAGTAGATGTGGATAGGGACACTAGTGGACACTAGAGGAAAGTGTATATGTGAAAAATAAAATAAAATGAGGTTATTCATGTCAACTACAACTAATTCAATATTTTTTAAAATTATTATCATAAGTTCAAATATTTACCAAAGGCATAACCACCATACTAAGTGTAAACCAATGTCAAAATATTCATTGAGTTAGTTACAAATTGGCATCTGTGTGTGTGTGTGTGTGTGTTTGTGTGTGTGTGTGTGTGTGTGTGTGTGTGTGTGTGTGTGTTTGTCTTCCTCTTCCTCTTTCACTCTATCTTCATCTCTACCTTTATCTTCCCTTTTCTCCTATCTCTAGACATATCTCACTCTCTCCCCTCTCCTTTTCCCAAGACCACTACTTAAATATCTCTTTTCTTCTCTATATCCCTCTCTATATATTTATCTCCTTCATCTTTACTTTTCGCTTTGTCCTATCTCCCTTTATCTCTTCCTCTCGTTCTTCTTCTCTATTTCCATTTCCATATATTTGTCTTTCTCTTCCTCTCTGCCCTACCTCTAAACATGTCTTTGTTAGATTCTATGAGAAGCAAGAAGCAAGCCAGGATCTGATGTCAGTCGTAGATCACAAGAAACTTCAAATAATAGATCATCAAAAATCAAAAAAGTTGAATGAAGATAAATCCGATATGAGAGAAAAAAAATAGAGATAGAAGAGAATTTTGGAGAAGACTCTCATAGAGAAATCACTGAACTAGTGAAGGTGAGAATATAATAATTATTATATAGAAAAATAAAATCATATACATCCAAACATCCAATGGGTGCATTAACACCTGTTCCTTATAAAAAGTGAGAGGTTTTACCTTCTTGGTAAACACCAAAACATGTAGCATAACCTCCTTACATGAAGATAGGAAAGGAGTTGAGAAAGCTGGCACATAAGGCCAAAGGAGGATGAGAAACCCAACTACCCCTTAACCCACTTAGGAAATGACAAAATAATGGTTATTAGAGGTGGCACTCAACTACCCATATGAGGTGGAGAGTTACACATGTAGCTGAAGTATTTTACGACATGTACTCATATTAACTACTCCTAATAACCTAAGAAAGATTAATAAAATATGTGTAGGAAAAATAAATACTCCCCAACATAAGGAAAATAAAAAACCTACACTAACACCCCCCAAATATTACAAGGTTGGCATTGTGTGCTGCATGTTGATACCTTCTGAAGCACAAAATTGTTCAAAGTAATTATTAACATATTTACCCCCATTATCTATATGCAGAATCTTGATGAAATTCCTAGATTGTTTCTGTACAAAAGCTTTGAAATCTAGAAATTTCTCACATACCTCAAACTTTTGTTTGAGAAAGTAAACCCATGTATATCTAGAAAAGTCATCAATAAATATCAAGACATCTCTAGCCGTGTTGAAAGATGGTTGTGGAAATGGTCCTACCAAGTCACTGTGTACCAACTCCAGTAGTTGTGTAGCTCTCCTTGCTTTTCCTTTATCATACTTCTCCTTAGGATTCTTACTAAGAATACATCCCTAGAAAACTCCATCAGAAAGTCAAATAGAAGGAAACCCTGAAACCGTGTCTTGTTGACTGAGTTGTTGCAAGTAGTGATAGTTGAAGTGACCAAATCATTGATGTCATAAACAACTCACCTCATCTACATGAGTGATTAAAAATATCAAAGGAGAGTCAAGAAAAAAGTGATAAAATTGATATAATCTAGAATGGTGATCTTCTTTTCCCACATCAATAGTAGACCCATTATGCATTTCACTGATTACCAGTGTATCTAGTGTGAAGTCAACTCACTTGCCAAAACTAGTGTGACTGATCTGATAAACAGATAGAAGATTAGTTGATAAAGATGGAACACAAAGGACATCTTGATTTGTTCCTTTGCCCACATCAACAGATCCTCTCGCATGCAGTTCAATAGAGTTTCATCACCCATTAGTATGGTAGGCATAGAACATGGCTGTAAAGAGATGAAATCATCTTCTAAAGAAGCCATGTCATGTGAAGCACCCGAGTTAATTATACAAGAATTGGGTTGTGAAGCAACTACAACTAGGGCCTTACCCTTTTCTTTCCCCTTACTCTTATCTATGTCCTTAGAAGATCCTTCTGATGAACTATATGTTAGGATAATCAGTGGACAACTGAGAGGGTGGGCGTGAATCGGTTGTAAACAAATTTTTAAAATTTAAGCATACACAACCTTCTATCGAAATGCAAAAACAAAATATTGGAATAGAAGATATAACAATTAAGCACAAACATAAATCACAAAATAACTACCATCCATCCATAACACATAACACCGATATTTGTACGTGGAAAACCTGGTAGAGGAAAAAACCATAGTGGGAAGCATACCCACAGTTAGACAATACTTCTTTAATAAGTATATGAATACAATAAGATGTGTCAGCACATGCAGGAAGGCACACTTCTCATCACAAAAGGAGCCTCACTGACTACAAAACAAATCCAGAAGATGAATGAACTACAAGAATAACATCTCCTATGCCTAAATAGTATTTTGTTTAAGCTCAATATTGATGGTCTAAAACCTCTTGCACAAAACCAATTCGATCACCTATGATCGACCAAATCTCTGCATATGATTACAACTTTATTCGCACATAGGTAATCCCATAACCATAATCTCATCCATGATCTACAAAGAGATCTTACATCAAATATATACCAACCAAGGACCTAAATAATTAAGTCAACCACCTAAAAGATAGTACAATAAATCTGTTACATAAACTCGCAAACCAATGATAAACCAAGATTTCCTAAGACCAAAACAATATAAATGAATCAATAAATCTAACCGATAATGCATCGGGAGAATCCACCAACATGTTACACAAACTGGTTCATAACCTAGCAGAATAATACTAGACCTAAAATAGGTCGCCATAAGCCAAATGCAACATGATCGATCAACTAGAACACAAAAATGATAACCATCCACATCCTGATAATCTTCTAGAAGCCTCACCAAAACCACTTATCGGATCCATCAAAAGATCTTCAACAAAGCTCTGCCAATAAAACCCTTAACGATAACCAAAGGCTTACTAGAACAAAAGATAGCATCTGGATCATCAAATCCTAAACCAACTGAATGTGATACACATTAGGAGCACAGAAATAACCAATCCAAACTAATTCCAACAACCAAGACATACCAAACAATACTGGAGATAAATCTCCTGATCGTCATCAAAGTCCAACCACTCTACTAGAAGTTGGTAGATAACCAAAACAACTAGTGTTGACATCAACGACAAACATCAATGCAAAACATAATCATATCTTCTGATTTCCAACAATCTCCCCATCTTCTGATTTCCAACAATCTCCCCCTTTGGCATTGATGAAAACAGTAGATGTGAAAAATATCCAAGTGCCAAGAAATGCCAAACAAGTCTCCCTTAATGGAAGACATCCAACAATCTCCCAAAAATGATATAACAATGAAGTTCTAAACTCCCCTTGTGAAAGATATCTCTATTAAGATTTGATCTCTCCCCTTTGATTGATATACATGTTAAGCTCTCTTTTTCACATATATCTCCCCCCCTTCTATATCAATGCTAGAAATCTGAAATAAACATCAAAGAAAAATCATAATTCCTCTGAACCACACAGATGACTACACCTCCTAAGTAGTAGCATCAACACATCAATCTAGAATGAATAATAGCTTTGATAAATTCATACCAAACTGATGTCAATCAACATCACTCAATTTTATACCAGAGGTCCCCCAATCTATCTCTGAAGTACTCAAATGATTCCTTAGACATAGGTTTAGTGAAAATATCTGCAATTGGCTCTTTAGTGTTCACATAAACTAATCCAAGTTCATTTTCTTCCACATTCTCCTTCAGAAAGTTATACTTGATAGAAATGTGCTTTGTCCTAGAATGAAATACTAGATTCTTTAATATGTCAATAGCAGCAGAGTTATCACAGTGAATAACTACCGACTCATTACAATCTACCCTTATATCCTTCAACATTTGCTTCATCCATAGAATTTGTGTACAGTTAGTAGCAGCAGCAACATACTTAGCCTCAATAGTAGATAAAGAAGTACATGACTATTTCTTGTTGATCCATGAAACAAGTTTCTCTCCAAGAAAGAAAGCTCAATCAAATGTACTCTTTTGATCATCAACATCTCCAGCCCATCTGCATCTATATATGCACACAGTGTAAAGTCATTATCTTTAGGATACCATAAACCATACTCAGTTGTGTTGGTATTATGGATATGTTCCATTGGTTTTGTCATTGATGTCAACACTTATCAATACTTATCCTTCTAGAGATCTTTGGTTATGTTCACCAGCAAGTTTAGTGACTTATGCACAATCATCAGTATTTGGTTCACCAATAGGTTATATTGTTCACCGACACTTAGGACGACTTGCTATCATCTGGAGATCACTTGGTTATGTTAGAGAGATGGTTTGGACACTTGGTTTTGGTATTCTAGTTATTTGTCTAATCAGGTTGACGTATTTGTTGTTACCAGAAAATTGGTCTAAGTTATGGATCGACATGCATTATCTATTCCAGATCAGCACGACACATTATGGAGATGATTTAATCAATTGGTATTGTTGTAATTACATTGAGCCGACATGATGCATAACATCTTGACTTACTTGTAAATGATTTAATTGTAATATACTTAGTGAGCCAACCTACACATTTGGTCTTAGGTTTTGGTATATATGTAAGATCTCATTTGTGAGATGTAAGGACATGGTATGTAAAGTTATGGTATTGTAACATGGTATGCGCAAATATTGAAGATCATATGAGCAGACCATAGAGAAGGTTCAAGGAAGGTTTGAAGGAGATTATCAGAGCTTAACTGGTATTGAATCCAACATTGGAGATGCTACTTTGAGCAGTACATTATCATTGGATTCAATCATCCAGTTGTAGTCAGTGTGATTCCCATCTTGTGATTGAGTAGTGAGCTCTAGGAAGCAAGCCTTTCTGCATGTGTAGACCCCATTTGTATACACATACTATATGTAGTAGTATCATCTAATTGTGGGTAAGGTTTCCCAATGTGGTTTTTCCTCTTACAGGGTTTCCACGTAAAAATCTTTGTGCTATGTGTTGTGGATGGTGTTTCTCTTTCTGTTTCATGCATTAAGTTTCACTGGTATTAATATTAACTGTTAACCGACATTAAGTTTGGTTTACCCGTATTATGTATCAAGTTTGATTAAGTTATATTTGGGTTGAAATTAATAGACAACTGATTTACCCCCCCTCTGAGTTGCCTTTGGGTCTTAACAATTGGTATCAGAGTCAAGTCCTCTTTTTGCAGAAGTTTAACAACTTGAGGAGATTCTATGGCACCTAACTTTTTCAAGAAGGACAGTCCAAAACTTGATGGAACTAACTATGGTATATAGAAGATCAGAATGGAGACACATCTGAATTGCATTGGAAGAGACATGTGGGATGGTACAAAAAATGGCTATGTTGGTCCTACACTGGGTCAACCTAATCCACCTACATTGGGTAAGGATCAAGAGAATGATTCAAAAGCAAGAGAAGCACTCTTGAGTGCCTTGTCAGGTCAGTAATCATGGGATTATCAAACCGATCTACTGCTAAAGCTATTTTGGATAAATTGGAGACATTGAATGAAGGTGACACCACTGTCAAAATTCCAAAACTGGAATCCTTCTGGGCCAGGTATGAAAATTTGAAAATGGAAGAAGATGAAATAATTTTTTCTTTTATGGAAAGGGTTAATGAAATTGTTTTCAGAATACAATGTTGTGGAGGTTTCTTGACTGAAGATGTAATTATTTTTAAAGTTTTGAGAGCATTTCCACTGACATACAAAATGAAAGTAACTGCTATTAATGAGTTGAGAACAATGCCTAATACATCAGTATCTAGAGCCACCTCGGTTGGAAAACTTTCAACATTTGAGCTTGAAGAATTTGGTCTTGTTGCTACAATTAAAATAGATTTAGCCTTCAAAGCATTATCATCTGATTGGAAAGCACTTTATGCAAGAGAACTTGAAGATATCAGGAGGGAAAATGAAGAACTTGAAGCACTATTTGCAAGGAAAATGCCTAAAGGTCCTATTGGAAGTAAGTATGAAGGTAAAGCCCCATTTAAATGTTTTAGCTGCAATAAAGTTGGTCATATGGCATCTAGATGTCCTGATAGACATGCAAGATTAAGAGAAGAAGCTAAGAGAACATACAAGCCTAACCCCGAATATCAAAGATATAGATTTAAGAAGAATAGAGATAAATCATGTTACTATGCTGATGAAGGAGTTACTGATGATTCTGATGAAGAACTGACAGACAATGGATGGGCTTTTGTTGCAATAACAGAAGATTAAACGACACCTATTGTTCCACTAGTAGAGTAAGCCCTAGCAGCTACAATTGAAGAAAAGGATGAATGGATTATAGATTCTGGATGTTCACATCATATGACTGGTGATAAAAGTAAATTCTTATATTTTTAGGAATACAATGGAGGTCTAGTAAGATTTGGAGATGATAAAGCTTGTTTGATCAGAGGAAAAGGCACTATATCTTTTGATGGTAAGCACAATACTGACAATGTTTATTATGTTGAAGGTTTGAAGCATAATCTTTTGAGTGTTGGTCAATTAGTTGAAAAGGGATTTCAATTACAAGTCAAGAATGATAAATGCAAAATCATGAATAGAACTGGTTTGGAAATTGCAACTGGTAATCAGACTAGAGGTAATATCTTTCATTTGAATAACAATGAAAAGACATGCTTGATTGCACATATTGATGAAAGTTTGTTATGGCATAAAAGACTCTATCTTGTGAATTTTGATTTCATTGTAAAGATTAGTTCATCTAAGGAAGTAAGGGATTTACCTAAGATTGTAAAATCTCATAATCTGGTATCTAAGGAATGTCAAATGGGAAAGCAAGTTAGAACAACTTTTAAGAGTATTTCTAAAAAATCCATTGATGTTCCAGCAAGAACAAGAAATCTATAGGGAGATAGATATTTCATGCTAATTATTGATGATTATTCTAGAATGTGTTGGGTTACTTTTCTGAGGGAGAAATCAGAAGCTTTTGGGAAATTCAAATTATTCAAGTCACTTGTAGAGAATGAAACCGGTAAGAAAATCAAATGTTTAAGATTAGATCAAGGAGGTGAATTTACATCTCAGGAGTTCAATACATTTTGTGAAGTGAATGGAATTAGAAGACAACTATCAGCACCTCAGACACCTCAGAAAAATGGAGTTGTGGAAAGGAAGAATAGAACTATTCTAGATGCAGCTAGAAGCATGATATCAGAAGAAAATCTAGCTCATGTGCATTGGAGAGAAGTAGTGAATACAATAGTTTACACTTTTAACAGAGTTCACATCAAAGGTGAAACCGATAAGACACCCTATGAATTATGGTTTGGTAATATTCATACTCTTAACTACTTCAGAATATTTGGAAGCAAATTTTATAGAAGGAGAGATGAGTATATATTGGTAAATTTGACCCTAGAAGTGACGATGGTATATTTCTTGGTTATTCATCTAAGAGAAAAGCATATAGATGTTTTAACAAAAGATTACAGAAATCATTAAGAGTGCAAATGGGAAGATAGATGAACTCTTTAGAGGAAATTCAAGGTCTGTGGATTCTGAATCGACAATTGAGATGATCATAAATTAACCTATATAGAATGCACTGCCACAGAATGTAGATCCAGTCACACCGGCATCATCAAAGAATTCCACAGTGACTGAAGAACAACAGCAAGCAAATACACCCAGGTATGTAAGACTGAATCACTCTGAAAGTCAGATAATTGGGAATAAGTATCAAGGAGTTATGACAAGAGGAAGACTAGCAAATGAAGAGGTATGCTTAATTTCTCAAATTGAACCAACATCTATTATTGAGGCATGGGAAGATAAACATTAGATTAGAGCTATGGAAGATGAATTAAAACAAATTGAAAAGAACAATACATGGACATTGGTTCCCTGACATAAAGATAAAAATGTAATTGGAACTAAATGGGTATTCAAAAATAAACTTAATGAAGATGGTAAGGTAATCAGAAAGAAAGAAAGATTAGTGTGTAAAGGATATTCATAGAAAGAAGGAATTGATTACAATGAAACCTTTGCACCAATAGCTAGAATTGAGGCAATCAGATTATTTCTTGCATTTGCAACACATAAGAACTATAAAGTATATCAAATGGATGTTAAATGTGCATTTCTAAATGGTGATCTTGAAAAGGAAGTTTACATTGAACAACTTGATGTATTCTCATTAACAAATGATAAAGATATGGTTTGCAGATTAATGAAAGCTTTATATGGATTAAAGCAAGCTCCTAAAGCTTGGTATGCTAGACTGGACAAATATCTTTTGAAGCTTGGTTACACCAAAGGTAATGCTGACAACGACTTATATTTCAAAGGGAATAATGAAGACATCTTGGTTATTGAAGTTTTTGTTGATGACATCATTTTTGGAGGAGAAGATGGATTGTGTAAAGACTTTTCTAATAAGATGCAGGAAGAATTTGAAATGTCTATGATTGGGGAGATAAAATTCTTTTTAGGATTGTAGATTTCACAGATTGATAAAGGTATATTCATTTGTCAAACAAATTACTTGAAGGAACTAGTGAAGAAATTCGATATGGAAAACTCTAAACCGGTTAGTACTCTTATGACTACAGCTGATAAACTATCTTTGAAGGATGATTAAGCTCCTATTAATCCAACAAGATACAAATCTATGATTGGAGGTTTACTGTATTTGACACAAACAAGACCTGATATAATGAATGCAGTGTGTATTGTTTCAAGATTTCAGAGTAATCTTAGAGAAAATCATGAATCAACAATGAAAAGGATTTTTTAGTATTTAAAAGGCACAACAAATCTTGGATTATGGTATCCTAAAGATGAAAATTTTGATTTATGTGCATACATTGATGCTAATTGGGTAGGAGATGTAGATGATGGAAAGAGCACCACCGACGGAGAATTCTTTCTTGGTAGTAGATTGATTTCATGGTTGAGCAAGAAATAAAGTTGTACATCATTATCAACAACAGAATTAGAATATGTTGCAACAACAACTGATTGTACTAAGGTATTATGGATTAAGAAAATGTTGAAGGACATAAAGGTAAAATGCTAAGAACCTATAATCATTTATTGTGATAATTCAGTAGCAATTGGTATATCTAATAATCTGGTATTTCACTCTAAAACTAAACATGTTTGTATCAAATACAATTTCCTGAAAGAGAATGTTGAAGAAAAAGAAGTGAGATTGGTTTATGTGAATAATAAATAGCAGATTGTAGATATCTTTACTAAGCCTTTGACTTAGGAAACTTTTGAATATCTTAGAGATCAGCTCGGGGTTATACCCTCACTAGTAGAGACCTAGACAGTTGATGCTTGGCATCAAACTAGTAGAATTTACAGAGAAACCTCTTTCCGGATTTGATGGAGGAGAGCTACTTCTCAGGGGAAGTAGTTGGTTATAACAATTGGTTACTGTAATTAGTTCTATGAACTGGTTGTATCTGGTATTTGTATTGCTTTGGCATTTGATGTCAAAGGGGGATAGATGTCTATGGAAAACCATTATCCTTTGGGGAGAGATTATTCATTGGGGGAGAGATTTTTTACTCTCTGCACTTGTATCTTGATTTCTGGTATTGATCTATTTGAGAGATTGTTGGTTTTTTGTTTTTGGCATTTCTACTTTGGCACTTAGATGGTTTTTCCATATTGTGTTTCCATCAATGCCAAAGGGGGAGATTGTTGTTATTATGGATATGTTGCATTGGTTTTGTCATTGATGTCAACACTTATCCTTCTAGAGATCTTTGGTTATGCTGACCGGCAAGTTCAGTGACTTATGCATAGTCACCGGTATTTGGTTCACCAACACTTAGGATGATTTGTTATCATCTGGAGATCACTTGGTTATGTCAGAGACATGGTTTGGACACTTGGTTTTGGTATTCTAGTTATTGGTCTAATCAGTTTGACATATTTGTTGTTACCAGCAAATTGGTCTAAGTTATGGATCGACATGCATTATCTATTCCGAATCAGCACAGAATGTTATGGAGATGATTTATTAAATTGGTATTGTTGTAATTACATTGAGCTGACATGATGCATCACATTTTGACTTTCTTGTAAATGATTTAATTATAATATTCTTAGTGAGCCGACCTACACATTTGGTCTTAGGTTTTGGTATATATGTAAGATCTCATTTGTGAGATGTAAGGACATGGTATGTAAGGTTATGGTATTGTAACATGGTATGTGTGAATATTGAAGATCATATGAGCAGACCATAGAGAAGGTTCAAGGAAGGTTTGAAGGAGATTATCAAAACTTAACCGATACTAAATCCAGCATTGGAGATGCTACTTTGATCAGTACATTATCATTGGATGTAATCATCCAATTGTAGTCAGTGTGACTCCCATCTTGTGATTGAGTAGTGAGCTCTAGGTAGTTGGCCTTTCTACATGTGCAGACCCCATTTGTATACACACACTATCTGCAGTAGTATCATCTAATTGTGGATAAGGTTTCCCACTGTGGTTTTTCCCCTTATAGGGTTTCCATGTAAAAATATCTGTGTTATTTGTTGTGGATGTTGTTTCTCTTTCTGTTTCATGCATTAAGTTTCACCGGTATTAATATTAACTGTAAACTGGCATTAAGTTTGGTTTACCGGTATTATCTATTTGGAATTCATTACCCAAATATCGGAATCGATCACTCGCACATGAAGTTCCATGAGTGTGATCTTTTTCAAATCCTAATATGATTTTTATCTCGTCAACCTCTAGAAGAGCCACCTGACTTGGCCCCACCCAAACCAAGATCGATTCTTCCCACTTTTCAAGATTGTATTTCTCTTCACTATCTTGTAGTTTCCCTCGTGAATTTTCAATTATAGTGTAGAGTTATTCACGAAGGACACCACCACATCGTCTAGAGTCTATGCTTCAATTTTTTTCTTTGATCCCATGGAGGCCAATAGTCCTTTGTCTGAGGAAGTGATTCCTGAATAGTCATGGGGGGGGGAGATTGTGTACATAACCTCTTGGTCTTCTGAAAGCTGAAAATTACTTCGAGTTTGCCAACTCTGGTTCCACACTATAGAAATTTTTGGATATTGACTTTCAAATATCCTTTGGTATAAAAGCATCATTCTCATAATAGAAAAAAGGTGCTCCTTGCATGAACACATTGATTTCCTCCAAGCATGGCCCAATAGGTTTCGCAGGAACTCCAAAACTAGTTAGTCCCTTCGGACATAAATTAGAGATGTCACATCACACACTTCAGACATTGTTTGTTTGTATTACATACTCTCTATCTATTTATCACCCTTAAACACTTTCCTCTTCTTTTCTCCAATTGCTCTCTTCTAGGCAGCTGATGAGCTTGTTTCCATGTCATTCAAGATAATGTCTGCTTGCTTTCTTTTACGAGGTTTTCTTGCACGTGACTCTTCAACTTGTATGTTCTGCTTCTGTATAGATATAAATTTTAATTCACGCTCATATAATAATTAAATAAAAAAAGCATTTGTAATGAAAGGATTTAGTCATTCGATGTTACATATTATCTGACGCAAAGATCTTAGACAATTATTGGAGAAAGGAAACATCATTGATAATCATTTCTTGCAAATAACACTGAATCAAATAAATTAAAAATGTTTCATGTAATTTTTAAAAGTAGAACTCGTTCAATTCTTTCATGCACCGACGGCAAAGTCATCTGACCCACACCATTATCCATAATAGAACAAATCAATATAATAGGCTATTATAAAGAATATATACAAAAATATGAAAGAACATTAAATTACCATTACAAACCCATAAACCATTAAATAGTGAAAATAGATATAAATTTGTAAATGTCTCCCTACAAACACCACAAACATAACCAAAACAAAAAAAATTCTTACCCGCAAAAACTAAGTAGTCGGTGAGTTGCAAGTCTACAACATCTCTCAGATGATCAAACCGTTTCTTAATTTTGTTCTTCTAATTAGTCAATGGATTTAGTTGCATGTACAGTTTTTCTATTTCAAGCCTTTCATTTCCCTATATTTGAGACTTAATAAAATTCTTGTGAGTAGGAAATTGATTCAGGAGTTACGTGTGAAGAATTTGGCAAAGTAAATGATGACAATCAAACTCAAATTTTATCTGTCTTGAAAGCCTTTTATCCTGATGGCATTAACTTAAAGTTCTTTCTCTATTTTATGGTGATCTTTGGAGTAGAGGTTTCTTTGCATCAACCTGGGATACATTTAACTTGTGTTGTATCTGCGGAAATATGTATCATAGGTCGATGCAATGCAACCTCTACTCCACCAATACCAGATAGAAGATAAAGTACTTTAATTTAATGCCATCAAGATAAAATGCTTTCAAGACATATATTAGGTATAAAAGGAATCCTACTCTATCATTTGAAGGGGTTTACCTACAATTCAAGTGATCTCTTAATTATAAAATCAATTCAACTCCAAGTGAATAGGCAATCAAGCATTCATCAAGAATTGAAGGAGAAATCAAATTAATAAAGATATTTAATAGAGGAGATATTTAGTAAAGATATCATCTTTTAAATTAAAAAATGGGCAAGAGATTAAGAATACAAACCTTCCATATTGCACACTTCAAGGTATATTCAAATTACAAGTTACATTTATACGATCTATCCTATTCAAGCTAGCTACCATTTCAACACATTCTAACACATGTATCTATTTCTATGCAATAAATAGTAGTAGCTACACATTGTCTAGCATGGTACATAAGTTATTTTCTAATAGTTCCCTTCATATGCAATTCTTTCAAGATTATTTATCCTGATGGCATTAAATTAAAGTTCTTTCTCTATTTTCTGGTGATCTTTGGAGCAGTGGTTGCTTTGCATCGAGTTGGGATACATTTAACTTGTGTTATATCTGCGGAAATATGTATCGTAGGTCGATGCAATGCAACCTCTGCTCCACCAATTCTAGATAGAAGATAAAGTACTTTAATTTAATGCCATCAGGATAAAATGCTTTCAAGACATATATTATGTATAAAAGGAAGCCTACCCTGTCATTTGAAGGGGTCTACCTACAATTCAAGTGACCTCTTAATTATAAAATCAATTCAATTCCAAGTGAACAAGCAATCAAGCATTGAAGGAGAATTCAAGTTGGTGTAGGTGCATTTGGAAGACCAAAGGACTCAATGAAGCCATTAAAGACTTTTGAAGGTCTTAGGAGTGAAGAGCCAATCAGTTATGATGTCTTAAGGTCCATTATGGCAAATGTAAGAGTGAAGAAATTGCTTGCTAAGGAGCAGCAGTCGCAAATCTACCTTAACAAGGGGCACATTTTATGATTGACAGTGTTTAGACATTTCAAATGAAAGGTGAATCCATCATCATTTGGATGGTATAGTGTTTGGAAGAGGGGTATATGAGAAACCCTACTTTTAAGGGTTTGTGAGAGGCTAAATAAGGGATTTTGCATCTAAGAAGGTTAAAACTTGTAAATAATTGCATTTCCTTAGTTTTGAATCATATACTTTCCAAAGAAATCTTTTGATAGTAGTTATGTCTACCATCCTAATCCAAAAAGCATTTATTTTGTCTACATCCGATAGTCATTGCTAAAATCAGTTTAAAGTGTATTCATTAGGGACCTTTCATAAAATATTCTCAACTTACACATCATAAAAGGATCTTAAAATATTCATTGTTTATAATGATAAGAATTTGGTTGTTCCATACACCTTCCTTTACTATTTTAAAAATATCATTGACCAAAATATTGTGTAACAATAGTATGGAGTGCATTTCATCTATTTTATGCCTAAATATTTCATCATACCACTTTCTTTTCAAAGGTGATTGATCAATTGCGGTGTTTGGGTAATGCATTCCAAATAGATCCAGTTGCATACCATTTATCTATCTTGATTAAAGACTTTTATCCTAATGGCATTAAATTAAAGTTCTTTCTCTATTTTCTAGTGATCTCTGGAGAAAAGGTTGCTTTGCATCGACCTAGGATACATTTAACTTGTGTTGTATCTGCAGAAATATGTATCCTAGGATGATGCAATGCAACCTCTGCTCCACCAATACCAGATAGAAGAGAAAGTACTTTAATTTAAAGCCATCAGGATAAAATGCTTTCAAGACATATATTAGGTATAAAAGGAAGCCTACCGTGTCATTTGAAGGGGTCTACCTACAATTCAAGTGATCTCTTAATTATAAAATCAATTCAATTCCAAGTGAACAGGCAATCAAGCATTGAAGGAGAATTCAAGTTGGTGTAGGTGCATTTGGAAGACCAAAGGACTCAATGAAGCCATTAAATACTTTTGAAGGTCTTAGGAGTGAAGAGCCAATCAATTATGATGTCTTAAGGGGCCACCCTTAAACAACACACACTAAGCTTTGACTGTTTAGGTACCCTGTGGGCCCATTCCTTCCCTTGACGTCCCTTCTCATCTATTTCCGTTAAAAAGACAATCATCATTAGCATTTTAATTCAAACAGTGTTCCCATGTTCGACTGCATAGAACAAATAAAATGGCATAAGAAACTCTCATCTACCTTGCAGCTGTCCTAGAATACCTCCCCAAGGAGATATTCTCATGTCCTTTCCTGCTTTATGCTATTGATGAAAGACATAAGCATCCTCACAATATAGTCAATGCAAAAAATAGATTTCCATTTCAATCAATTTTATTTGCCAACGTACTTGCTACCTATGCCAAAATGGGAGCTTTGGAATATAGTATGGGCTTCCATCAAAGCAGAAGGTAAGGGCAATTAATATTAGATGCTTATGGTTAGAAAAGCTCTGTTTGACATGTTTGGAAAATGTGGAAGTATAGACATGAAAGTGTATGAACTGTTTGGTGAGATGCATCAAAGAAACGTGATCTAATGGAGTACTATGATTGTAGGATATGCACAAAATGTGTTTGAAATGGATTTAGAAACTTCCAACCAAATGTGATTAGTGAGTATAGATGTTGTAGTGCAACTACCTAGGTACACATGCATGCAAAATGTGTAAGCTTAGATAAGGCACATGAACTGTTCGACATAATGCCTCAAAGATCACCCAATATCCAATGACGATTGGGAGAAAGAAAACATCAAATTTTTCAGAATCTTAAATATTTCTTTACTCATCACTATAAATCTATTATGAATTTAGTCTCAATATTGCAGAAATTTATTCTATTATGAATGCAATATTTAGGGATGTAATCTTTATATATTTTTTTAATTAGGAAAAGGTCCTAATAGAATCCCCAACTAATTAATCTAGAGAAAGATACCACTAAAGAAATAAATTCAATCCTCACCACTATGGTCTTGAAGGCTTTTAAGACACTTGGATTCCTATTTTGGCCCACTTTTCCTTGACCCTATGTTAAGATAGTAAACTAGTTTGCGAGAATCTATTGGGTGGAAAATTGTGTATGGTTGCAATTATTTTCATGCATGGAAAGTGATTTAAAGTTTGGACCAATAGAGGATAAGTATTTCTTGAACCTTTGAGGACATGTGTAGAGCACTGCATGGATGTTTCTCCATTATTGAACTCTTTGAATATGTAAGTAAATTATTTTTGGTTGATGACACAGTATGGTATTTGTCTTTTCGATATGTTGCGGATAATATTAATCAAATATGGAATTTTTTTGATGCTATATACACTATGTTATGGATTGAATTTAGGTAAGAAAAGAGGTAATGGAAGAATAAAAGAGGTACACAAAGGAAGAAGAGTGAAATAGGTGGTTTGGGATGGAGGTTACAAGTATATATGATAATTTGTATGGATAATTTGTTGTCTATAAAGAGGCAAATAAGCTATCACAACTTCAACATGAATGAATGCCTCATCTACAGAAGCAAAAGGTACCTCTAATGGTTTCAAAAATTTGTCAAAATAGTTATGATATACCAAATAATCAAGTGGAATATCCTTTAGGTAACTAATATTATCTTCAAAATATTTATTTTGATTTTCATCATATATGGACCTAATTGGCCCACCTTTAGGAGATAACTATAGGAGATAATTTATTACATTTAAAAGTCCATCATAAATAAATTAATTATACATGCTATGTGAATGTTTACTATCACAAATTTATTTTAATTCATTTATCTACATGAATACACTCTTTATTTATTAGTTCTAGGAATGGAGCACTCACATGGGCAAACAAAATTCTAGGTTTGAGAAAAATAGTTAAGAGATTGGATATATTTTGTTTATATTTTTCAAATGGCTTGAGTATAATGATAATATAATTTTTAAAATAGGTTTATATCACTTTCCTTTGACTTGGTCAAGGAAGATCATCAAAACCCCAAATGCACCTTCGTCTTTAAAAACATGTAGTTTAAGGTCAATCATTCATATCTATCTTATCAAACATCAAAGGAGTGAGCTTCTAAAAGTAAGAAGTACCAAGATGCGTGCTCTAGTAAAAATTTTGTAGTCCTAAATATCCACAACATTTGGAACAATAATACAATTTTTTAATAATATTTAATTGTAAAAGAAAGGATTAAAATGGAACTAAACACTCTAAATAAATTAACTAGGGTTAAAGGGATGGACTAGGATCAATTCATGAAGGCAAGATCTGTTATCTCAAAATTAATAGATACATGCTAGAAAAGAAATATTAAATCTAGAGATAAAATTCTTGAAAAATTTAGCTAGCTAAAAGTGAAAAAATGTTGTCAAGCTCTCATTTTCACACAGACTGGAAGATTGCTGGCAAAGGTTGTAGAGGGTAAAGGCTATTGGCCATTGTAGGGTCTGACTTTATACCCACTGATCAGATTTCATTGGAATTTTGTAAATCCATTTCAACAAACATTGTTTGTGCATATCCTGCAATCATAGCATTTCATTAGACCACATTTCTTTGAGGCATCTGACCAAATAGTTCATGCCCTTTGTCTATACTTCCACATTTTCCAAACATGTCAAACAACCTCTACAATGCAATGCAATGCAATACCTTTGCTCCCTCGATAGGTGGCACGTCAGGTCGATGCAATATAAGCTCTGCTCCACCAATACCAGATAGAAGAGAAAGTACTTTAATTTAAAGCCATTAGGATAAAATGCTTTCAAGACACATATTAGGTATAAAAGGAAGCCTACCCTATCATTTGAAGGGGTTTACCTACAATTCTAGTGATCTCTTAATTATAAAATCAATTCAATTCCAAGTGAATAGGCAATGAAGCATTCATCAAGAATTGAAGGAGAAATCACTATTGAACTTACCCCTATCTCATAAAACCCTATGTGGGCTAGGCCCCACAATAATTAGAAGATCCTAATCACTACTATCCTAAACCTTGCATTGACCATCACAATTTCATAGTGAGTTGAGTTAATTAGTCCATTAGCAAGATTGGGAAAGAGTTTGGTATTGAGTTAGGTGTTGGTGGAAGGTTTAAGGAGGTACACTATCATCATAATTAATGTTAAAGAGTGTTGTGTGAAGAAGAATGGCCATGAAAGGAGTGACTATCCTAAGTGCTTGAGACTGTCACAAAAAGTGAGTATTGCAGCAGTGAATCTTCCTTTGACCTTTGTGTGTTTGGGAGGGTAAAGACCCATGGTGGTATATGTTGAGTGGTTGGGAGGGTAAAGACCCACATATCAACTATCTACTTTGACATCCTATGATGGTGTCCACCTACTCTAAAACCTTGTGGGCACTCTCTGTTTGATACTAACATATACATAGCATGTGCCTCTCATATAACCCTATGTTGGCTAGGCCCCACCATAATTAGAAGATCCTAATTACTAAAAACACTAGATTCACCCCTAAAAGGTTGTTGAGTCATAGAAGGCCTAGCTTGATAGCTCTATAGTCTCTCATACCTAAAATAAGAGACTTTGCCATAGCTAGTTACAAACTTCTCTCATGCCTCTTATGTCCTCCCATGTACCTCCTTTTCCATAAGAGACTTTTCCATAGAAACCCTAAAGTCATTTGGATTAGCCATGTGTAGGAAAACTGAAATTTTGGGCTTTCCACCCCTAATGAAATAATTGACAAGTAACTTGTCTTAAATGTAATCCACAAACTACAAGAACTCCAAAAACTAACTCTCATGTTGAGACACTATGAAACCTTATTATGTAAATTGTGAAACTCATCTATTCATCTTTGTCAAAAATGTTTTGAAATAGAACACACTTTGAAGCACTCCAAAATGGTATTTGGAGAGGGCTTCCAATGTGAGTTGGTGCATGTTATCCTCCTAGTACCACAAGGTGGAATCAAGTCCTCTCAAAAATTGCATTGAAAATTATGCCTTTAAGTTGCTCACATATAGATGCAAGCCAAAGCATAAGTCCAGGCTAAGTAACCAAGACTTATCCTCAACCCCATTTGTGGATCTTAAAAATATAGAGGATTGGAGATGAATCAACTCTTGAATATGATCCTTTGGCTCATGATATGTGCTTGCTATAGTCTATACCTCTTGTATTTATGAATGATGAGGCTAGGTAATGTGTATTGATCAATATTCTATCTCCTCTATGTGTATTTCCCAAATTCAGGGTGAACTCCTAATAAGCTCCCAAGATGCAAGTATATGCTCCTCTACTACAAGTGGATCCTCATGGCTTGTAATATTTGAGGTCCATACTCAGGCTACTCATCTTGGTGAAAACTCTCAAAGCGATATGATCCTTCCTTCCATTTCCTACACCCTATTTTCTAACCCACACCTCCTAACCTTTACCTCACTTCCTATCATTATTACCTTCCATCTACCTTTCATATCCCCTATCTTAACCTCCTCCACTTTCCTACATCCTATCCTAAACCTTAACCTCATACACACTTACTTCTACCTCACCTACCTAACCCCATTCCATCCTTCACATCCTTTTATCTCCCCCCATTCACTTTCCTACCTTCCAAACCCCTAACATATCCTAACTTACTCTTTCACCATTACATCCTTCATCACTTACCTCCCTATCTTATCCTAACCCACACCTCATAACCTTATACCTCTTAGCTTCCATTTTATACCACCTTCCTAATGGTACACTTATGATCCCTTCCAAAACACCGACAAAAAATAGCACTTGATCACTACACAGTGCTCTCACGGTTTTGTAACAGGGATTTTCTGTCACAACCATATATACTAGCATCCATAATTAGGATATATTTTACATAATGGCACTCGATCATGCAGGTTTAGGTCAACCCTCTCCTTAATTAGGATATATTTTAAATATGGAAAGTAGTGTTAATATGTTTCAGGCTAACTATATTGTTCATTATTTAAAATGTAGTGCTTAATTAATACATGATTGTAGGATTGTTCAACAGTTTCTTGAGCACGTAATCGATCTAGATTCTTTCACTGGAATCAGCATGGGAGGAACCACTTGATGGGGAGGCTTCAAGAGGACTAAAACACACAATGAGATGTGAGGGAAAATGAACAAGGGAACCTACTAGGATGACATGGTGTTGTTGAGCAAAAAATTCAGACTAACACAACAACTCTACAATCTATCAAACTTCAATCTCCAATCTCGAACTCATTCCCACATAACTCCCATTCATATGCACTCTCATGGCAAGCACATAGAGATTCTACCCTACCACATGCATGCTTCTTCTACCCATGGCCCATTCCTGCAAATGACCATGAGAATGATAATGTACATTCTTCCTACCCGCACTCCACCACATTCAGGCCACTTCACATGGTAGACATGCAATTAGGAGGCATATTTACTCAACTATTCAATTCCTCCGACCCACGTCCCCAATCGATTTGGAGGAAATAAGAAGCAAAAAACAAATAGTTACTTAACTATTCAGCAAACACCAAACCAAGAATTAGTTTTCTAATGTTGGTTTAAACATTATATACTTATAAATAAGGATTTAGTCTCTCAACTAGGTATGGAGATGAATCTGCTACTTGTTAGGTGGTTCCGGACAGGATATGCTAGTGCTGGATCAATGGCTTAATCAGCGACATCAACTCCCCTTCATGCCCATCGATTAGAGATGGGGGGGAAAGCAAGGGAGGTGTGAAGGGTTGCGGCCAGCAATGAGTAGAAAACACAAGCGAGGGGATGGGGCTACGATCAATCCCATCTCGAAATGGTACGATCTAGGTCGAGTAGGTGGGAAAGCAATGGATTGGTTGAGCTGGGGTGTGAATAAGAAGTGTCTAATCCCACTGTGGGTCAGGAACTATAGAAAGTCTTGCTGTTTAAATCCTAAACCCATACACCTCTAACAAATGCCAAATGACTTACAAATGGGCCCAAAACATGCCCTTATTACATTAAATAATGCCTAGACTTGAAAATGCCCCTAAACAGACGACAAACACAAAAACATAGCAAAATTCCTACCATGAAGCTGGAAAGTTTCCCATCACCTAGTATCCTGGTATAGCTACTCCTGCAGCACCACTTCATTCCACAGTTGGTTCCCTATAGAGGTGGGATTTATGAAATGACTTGGTCTATTCTTTTTTTTTTGAAGTAATGCACGTGGTCATTGAAATTTCAATGAACGCAAGAACTTTTTCTAAAAAAACCCAAATATCATTGCCAATTCCTTCTTTGTCAGAACCAAATGTTGCATTATCGTCAGAATTCCAATGAAATTGGGCATTTTTTCAAAAAAAATCAAATTTGATCATAATATACCTTCTCCATCAGAATTTTAGGCCAAATGTATTAGTGTAGAAGGAAGGCTAGTCTCTCGGAGTAGCAAAAAGTAGAGTTGCACTTCACAATCTACTGCTGAAGTTGAGTATGTAGCAACATATATGAATTGCACACAAGCTATGTGGATGAGGCACATTTTGGAAGGTTTGAAGATGGAAATTTCAGAACCAATAAATATTTTGTGTGATAATACAAGTGCAATAAACATTTCAAAAAATCTTGTTTTGAATGCAAGGACTAAGCACATTGAATTGAAATATCACTTTTTGATGGAGAAAGTTCAAAGTAAAGATGCTATCTTGGAGCATGTCTCTACCAGGGAGCAGCTTGCAGATATCTTTACAAAACCTCTTCCTAAGACCACTTTCGAGTATCTTAGAAGTCAATTGGTGATTATCCCTCTTCATGAAGTAAGTTGAGCATGATGCTAATTGCATCAATCCCTGAATTACTTGCATAATTTTACATGGATTGATGAAGACATGGATGTATTCCATAGGGGGAGCATCAACATCATAGTGAGAGAAGAATTACATGTTTTACTTTCACTTTGGCATTGTTGTCAAAGTGAGAGAATAATTATGTGATCGAGGAGAAGAATTATGTGTCTGATTAGGTGAACCAACGATAGGTTGAAGATAGACAGAGCAAGGTGAATACTTGGTAATGTAAACTAGGATTCCTATTCACTAATCTGAGCAACAATCAGAGGTGTTAATATTTGTATTGCCATCAATGCCAAAGGGGGAGATTATTGGTATTTTGAGTTTGTTGGTATTTTGCATAGAGATTGCATTAATGATATATTGTCATTTGATGTCAATTGAACCAGTAATGGTATTTATGTTATTACTGATATTTTTGTTTTTGATATTAGCTAGTAACTGGTAAGAAGAGCTTTGTGGAAGATTTTGTAAACCTATATGTTAAGTTTGTGAGTTAAACTTGTGTAAAGGGTTAAACCTTTCTATGTAATGTTACCGATAAACACTATCATCTATTAAACCCTAACCGATCAAGTTTGTTGGTTATTATATGATGAGCAGTAATGATGAAGACACATGTGATCATTGAATGATGACATGTTCAAATTGTTTTGGCATGTTTGTTATTATCTAGGGAAGAAGCAAAGTGGATTGCATCTAATACATAGCGTGTGATGAGTTACAAAGTCATATGAAGCGGTGATCAAGGAGTGGTTGGAATTTTCTTGAAGAATATGAAGAGATTGTCATGATTTCTAATGGTCAAAACTGTACCGACTTGTTTGTAATCTCAATGATGAGAATTAGGTTTTTGTCGTGTTACCAACCTAATTGATTTTTATTTAAGGTCGATGAAGTTGTTGTAAAGGTTGTTGGCAAGTTTGGTAGAAAACCTATTGAGTGTGCAGTTGCCCAACCAGTGAATGGATCTGCACTTTGAGTGAAGGCAAATTGAAGCATAGAAGGATATGATCAAGCAAATATAGTGCTACTCACACAGATCAAGAAAACCTATTGTTTTCTAACAATTATAGTAGAAGTAAAATCCCTAACAAGGTGGTCCATTAGCTTGTATTCTTAAATATTCCAATGAGGTTACTCCTAATAGGGTATTGTGCTTTTAATCAAGGCATATTTGTAAATCCTTTAACCGGGTGATTCCTAACCAGAATTAGTTCTTAACAGGACTTATCGTAAAGCTTTAATAGGATTGGCTCCTAACAGGACAAGCTTCGGAAGAGTTCAAATAGCTATCCTTGTGAGTCTCATCTCATCGTGGTTTTTACCTATTTGGGTTTTCCACGTATAAACATTTGTGTCAAGTGGTGAATGTTTTTGTGGATGTGATATTATTTGTTGATTTGGTTAATTTTTGATAAGGCATGTTAAGTAGAAGCATTGAGAGATAAATATGTTGAGTTATGATTAAGCATTGTTGATGTCAAGTATTCTTATGAATATTGATCTTGATTGAGTTTGAGTTTGGGAACTTTGTATCAGTTTTTCAATATACTGATTCTGTTGGTATTATGGATGTGCTGCATTAGTGTTTTCATTGATGTCAACACTTATCCTTCTGTAGATCTTTGGTTATGTTGAACTGACACATTGTGTTCACTGACAAGTTCAGTGACTTATGCGGAGTCACTGGTATATTGGTCACCAGCAGGTTATATTGTTCATCAACACTGAGGATGACTTGTTATCATCTAGAGGTCACTTGGTTATGTCAAAGACATGGTTTGGATACTTGGTTTTGGTATTTTGGTTAATGGTCTAATTGCGTTGACATATTTGTTGTTACCAAAAAATTGGTCTAGGTTATGGACTGGTATGCATTATCTATTCCAGATCAGAATGACACATTATGGAGATGATTTATTGATTGGATATTGTTGTAAATGTATTGAGTTGACATGATGCATTGCATCTTAACTTGTTTCTAATTGATTTTATTGTAATATTCTTAGTGATCTGACCTACACATTTGGTCTTAGGTTTTGTATATATGTAAGATCTCAATTGATGAGATGTAAGGTTATGGTATTGTAACATGGTATGTGAAAATATTGAAGCTCATATGAGAAGACCATAGAGAAGGTTCAAGGAAGATTTGAAGGGGATTATCAGAGCTTAACTGGTATTGAATCCAACATTGGAGATGCTACTTTCAACAGTACATTTTCATTGGATTTAACCATCCAATTGTAGTCAGTGTGACTCTTATTTTGTGAATGAGCAATGAGATCTAAGTGGTTGGCCTGTCTACATGTGCAGACCCCATTTATATACACATACTATTTGCAGTAGCATCATCTAATTGTGGGTAAGGTTTCCCAGAGTGGTTTTTCCTCTTACATGGTTTCCACATTAAAATATTTGTGTTATGTGTTGTGGATGTTGTTTCTCTTTTTGTTTTATGCATTTAAACTAGTATTGATATTAACTGTTAATCTATTAACTAGAATTAAGCTTGGTTTTCTGGTATTAAGTATCAAGTTTGATTAAGTTGTATTTTGGTTGAAATTCACAGTCAATTGATTCACCCCCCACTCTCAGTTTCCTCCCAGGTCTTAACAGATTCACCCCCCACCCCTCTCAGTATTCTACCAGATACTTATTCTTTCATCACGCCATTAGGGACATCTGATATAAATGACATATACATGAGCAAGCTAATAGAAGAATCTGGAAAGGTCAAACTTGAATACAAGCACATTGAAGACTTAGGGTTTATCGACATTCTAGACATTCCAGAATTTGAAGATGAAATAAGTAGGTATGTTTTAAGAAGAGTACATGGAGATTTTATCTATTTAGATAGACTATACAAGATCACCAAGGAAGCCATTAGGGCACTGACCGGTTTATCATAGGTTAGGCAATGTCCACATAAGAAGGTTTCTAATGATTATGTAAATAAAATCACTGGCGCAACATTAGATGGGAGTGTTAGATTTTGCCAAGATCAAGACCTCAATGAAATGTACAAAATAGAGACATAATATGGGACAAGAATAAACTGTATTCTCATCAATAGAAAATGATCAATAACATGATTCAATAGTTACATACAATGTAGGTGAGCCTGCTTACATAGGCAAGGCTACGGATATGTGAGCACACAAACATGACATGTGGCTCAATAAGAAACAAGGGTAGGTAGGAAATAGGTGTGGGTAGGTAGGAGAAATAATATAATAGTCCACATGAGGTGGATCACCCACTGAATGTGGAGTGTAACAACAAGATCAAAACCATAAAAGGTGGAATTTCTCCTACACACACTATCCCAATGTGGCACAAACACCCAAGTGTCTCATACCCAAACTACTATGAAATGCATTATCCTAAGTAAACTTAAGTAAGTGTAATAATATCCATGATGAATAATTATTTACACCAATGCCCCCCCTTAAGTGCAACTTAGGGGAATGCACTTAAGTCTACAATGCAACTAAGCAATGCAAGATGGGTCCCAGCTACGAGGCCATGTTAGGTACCCATGCACAAATGCAAATGCATGCAAACCAATGCAATGAAATCTCTCACAAAGTGGGGAAAGAGAGAAAAACCCAATGGGAAAAAACCCTCCCCCAAAAGAGAGATGAAAAACATACTAGAGAACTCTCATAGAAGAATGTGAGGAACAAAACCCCATGTGAGGAAAAAGTCCCCCCCATATGAGAGAAGAAGAGAAGTCAAACTGTGACCCCCCCTCAATGGAGAATCTGCACCAATGATAGAAGCTCGATGTATGAAGAAACTGCTCCATGAACGTCGAACAACATTCCTCCCCTTAGGAAGAAACAAAACCAAAGGTGTATCCATGAAGTCTCCCCAATCATGAAGGGAAGATGTATGAAGAAAACTCATGATGAAAGGAGTCTCTGAAAACTGCTCAAGTGTCCCCATGTCGATGCTAAAAGATACCCCCTCCAAAGGTGGTAAATTGTGCCACACTGCTAAAAAAGGCACTCCAAGATCTAGTGGAGATGGATGTAGAACATGTCCCAAAGACTCACATGTCTCCTCCAAACATAAAGAGACCTCCTCCAACTGTTGTACATAAGTATCCACAATCATGTCAACCTCGAAAGAATGATCATGTAGAGAATGAACAAGAGGGTGAGACTATGCCCTCACAACAATCAAAGAAGGATCATCTTCATCAAAGAGAAGATGAATGTCATCAATGATGTCTCCCAAATCTCCAATGTAGGATTCCATAAATAAACCTGCAATATCTATCATGTAATCATCCCATGAATCGGAAGCTAGAAGATAATGAATATCCTGTTGCACTGAATCACATGAAGGAAAAACTGTCACACTATCTGCATCATCAGGTGCAATAGGTGATGTGATATCAATATGAGGAGATGAAATACAAGACTCAAGAATAGGTTCACATGTGAGAATCCCCATGTTCAAGTGCCCAAAGTTCTCCTCAAAATCTGAACCATCACAAGAAGTGTGATCATAATGTGTAGAATCATCAAATGTGAAATCATCATCATCATCAACAAAATCTGAAAAGGAGTATAACCGAGATGCATGATCAACCACCCCAGTCGCAATGATAGCTCTAGTCTCCAAGTCTCTAATGAAAACTGAGTCAGGTGTGAACTCCACAACTCTCTTAGTTGCGCCATGTGTGATTTCATAGATGGAAAGGAGATTGTTTGTCAAGTGGGGTACACACAACACATCATTGAAGGAGTTATCCCCAATGTCAATAGATCCTTTCCCAATCACATCCATGTATGTATGATTGCCCATCAAAATCTGTGGCATGGTGCAAGGCTCAAATGTAGAGAACATAGACTGTGCAGATGCCATATGATGAGAAGCCCCTGAATCTAGAAGCCATCTCTCTGAATCATGACTGATAGTAGCACATAGAGCTTTTCCTTTTCTTGTTCCAAAAGAGTGGTTCTTTCCACTTGTAGAAGCCATGAATGCTTGCCCTTTTCCTTTTGAATGTGAGGAAGTGGAAGTTTATGAATCATCCTTCTTGTAGACTTTAGGCAAATCAATGTTATGCTTTTTGATGATATGTGTAAGCTCATCAATCTTCTTAGAATGGCAACGATGATCCTCATGACCAATCTTTTTACAATAAGCACAAGTAGGTCTCTCCCTCTTTGGTGAATTATCTCTCTTGGAAGAGGATGAATCTCCTTGTTGTGGAGAAGATGATTTTTTGTCCTTAGGCTTTGATTACCATTTCTTCTTGTTTGAGTTGTCCTTTCCTTGATTTCCTTTGTTCCCTTGATTTGCCACTAAAGCTTGAGACTTAGAAGCCTTAAGAATGCCCATGCTTATCAACTTAGTTTGTTCCATCATCAACATTTCATTGAAAGCATCAAATGTAGGCATTATGTAGCTTGAACCCATTGTCATCCTATGGGTTTGGAAACTAGAAACAAATGCTGCATATTCTTGTGGAAGCTTGCCTATCAAGTTGAATATCAATTGAGTATCCTTCTTATCAATGCCACAATCTTTGAGTTGTGCCCTCAACTCATTTGCCTTAGTGACATAATCTTGTATAGTATCAAATTTCTTGGGATCTAACATGGTGAGATCACTATCAGTTTGATATCCCCTAATCTCATCAACTTGACCATACAAGTCTTGAAACTTTTGCCAAGCATCCTTGATTAGAGTATACTTCTCAATGTGGAGTTAAGAGAGGAAACTTAGAAGAACCCATAGCAGCAAAAAGGAAGGAACACAAGAGCACAAAATCACAAGAGACACCCCCCCAAATTCACTCAATCAAAGTACCCCCCCTAAAGTGATGATTTTGGCACTTTATACTTAGTGCGATTACAATGAGCCACTTGCAAAACAAGGTAAAGTGGACTTATGATGCAAATTTTACAACTTCTCAAATGAGATACAAGAGACTTCAATCAATAGTACACTGAATCTAACTGAGATTCAAGCAAATATACAAGTACCAAGAGAGCCAAAAATGGCCAGAATTTGAAAGTACAATTTCTACTTACAATGGCATCAATCTAATATGATCATGTGAAAGTAGACAAAAAAATACGCACTTTCAAAAAAAATGACACCTGAAAAGGAGGTCGTATGACCCCAAACGAAGCCTCTGAAGTTGCAAAAACTGGGATTACTCAGGTACAGTCACCAAAAACTACATTTTTTGAAAAATTCATGCATCAAAATCAAAAAATTTCTTCACCACTGCGGAGAGCATGAAATTCTAGCCCATTTCAAAAAAAATTACACCCAAAAAGGAGCAAAAGTGAGCAAGTTATGGCCATTTGAAGTTGAACTGCAAAATAAAAAATGCAAATGAGAGGGGCCTTCCAAATTTTTGAAAAATGCTGACGTGGCACTGATGTCAGCAAGTCACTATGTTAAATTTGATGGCTATATGACCGTTGCATAAACTTCACCCTCTGCTGACTGGGCATCCGTACTGTACGGACAGCTGACTGTGCAGGTGACTGTGTAGCCCGTACTGTATGGAATTGTTGACGTGGCACTCTACGTGGCAGATGGCATGGCATCCGTACCATACGAAAAGCTGACTGGGCACAGGTGACATGGCGGATGAATCAGCATACGGCAGCTGACTGTGTGTACGGTTTTACCTGCGGGCCAGTGGCTGCCTACCACGTGGTGGGCGCGGGATTCGTTGGTCTGGTTGTTCGCCGGTCGAGCGGGCACTGCTGGAGAGGCGGCATTGGTACCGAGAGGCGCTGACTGGAGGCAGCAGGAGGTGGCAGGAGGAGTGAGCCAAGGCACAGCGAAGGAGACTGCCGGGAGGGCAAGCCGGAGATGCTAGAAGCGGAGGACGTGGGCGCTGGAGAGGAGGTAGTGGGCACGACGGGAGATGGAGGTCGTCCGATAGGGATCGGCGATGGATGTAGAGTGGAGCGAGGCGGCGGCAGCGAGATGGCGATGGGAACGGGGTTTGGAGCGGCCGGACGGGTCTCGACGGGTACACTGACAGGTATGCTCCACCTGCGCAACCTGCAGTCTGCGGTACACGCGGATCACAGGGGGGGGTCTACGGACCCCCCAAAAAACAATTTTTTTTTAAATTTTTTTGATGGGTTTTTTTTTATTTTTCAATTTTTTTTTTATTTTGATTTTTGAAAAATATTTTCAGAAAAAGGAAAAAAAAAAACAATTTCGAAAAAATATAAAAAAATTTTGAAATCCATACAGTACTAGCAAAATTGGAGAAAAAAATTTTCTCATCAAAATAGGTCGACTTTATAACCAAAATTCATGGAAACGACCTTCTGGACGCAATGGCAGAGTCGGATCTGGTCTAGGACGCCTCCAAAAGATGCTGCTCCTCAGATCTGCCTCTTGACATCATAATAATGCCTCTTCAAGACGAATCAATGAAGCCCCAGTGGCTCTGATACCATGTTACATTTTGCCAAGATCAAGAGCTCAATGAAATGTACAAAATAGAGACATAATATGGGACAAGAATAAACTGTATTCTCATCAATAGAAAATGATCAATAACATGATTCAATAGTTACATACAATGTAGATGAGCCTACTTATATAGGCAAGGCTAGGGATATGTGAGCACACAAACATGACATGTGGCTCAATAAGAAATAAGGGTAGGTAGGAAATAGGTGTGGGTAGGTAGGAGAAATAATATAATAGTCCACATGAGGTGGATCACCCACTGAGTGTGGAGTGTAACAAAAGAGTGGAGTGTAACAACAAGATCAACACAATAAAAGGTGGAATTTCTCCTACACACACTATCCCAATGTGGCACAAGCACCCAAGTGTCTCATACCCAAACTACTATGAAATGCATTATCCTAAGTAAACTTAAGTAAGTGTAATAATATCCATGATGAATAATTATTTACACCAACAGGGAGATATATGAGAATAAGAACTATTACTGACACAAACATTAGATTTGGTAGGATGATCATCAGTTATAAGATAACTTAGTCAAACCAACTAAATTTTGTTTCTAGCTCCTACATTTTCATAGCTTACAAGATGATGAGAGGAAATGAGAAATTGGATCTATGTGGTTGGATGTGTAATGCCCCGCCAGGAAACCCCGAAGGGATATAGCTAAATTGCACAAATGGAGTGCAAATATATATATTTTAAGAGTTTTAAACACAACATGATGATACAAAGAGTTATCAAAGATTCGATAAAACAACGGAAGGCATAACTAACACCTAAAGGGTTTCCCAACATGATTACTTATTTAAACATCTAACTCTACTCATGATCTTTGATCCCATTAAGCGGGTTAACTTAATTTCATGTTATCACTTAAAACCAAGATATAAATTTCAGTAAATCAAAATAATAGGTAATAGGATGTGTTCATCCATTATGGTTGAAGATGAGTCTATCATGAGGATATTTACCCATTAAAGTTAAAACATAGATAACTTGTGAAGGTTCATCCATTAGAGTAAAAAAAATAGTTAGATAACTTAATGAACTTCATCCATTAGAGTTACAATTAGATAACATGTTGAGATCTTCCATTTTAGTTAAAAATATACCTACTATGATGAAGTTCATATATTATGGTTAACATGTAAATAACATAATGAAGTTCATCCATTAGGGTTAAAATATAGATAACTTAATGAGTTCACCCATTATAGTTAAAATAAAGCTAATATGATGAAGCTCATTTATTAAGATTAAAATGTAAATAACTAATTGAGTTCATCCATTTTAGTTAAAATATAGCTATTATGATGAAGTTCATTTATTAAGATAAAAAAGTAAATAACTAAATGAGTTCATCCATTTTAGTTAAAATATAGCTATTATGATGAAGTTCATTTATTAAGATTAAAATGTAAATAACTAAATAAAGTTCATCCATTAGAATTACAATTTAGGTAATATGACGAGTTCATCCAATAATTGTTATCCATTCATTATGTTCAATTTTACATTAAACACATGCCATGCATCTTGTTCCAAAATGCACTATAATTTCATTATAACTAATGAGGTCTTTTCATGCATACTTATTTCCATTAACATTAACAGGATGCATTCCTTCATGATCCAATTTATTGCATAAATGACTGCATACATGCATTACGATAAATTTCATCTAATCCACTTATACATTCTATCAAAATGTCATCCATATATGCTAGCATTAAACATGAAACATAAGGACAAAAGCATCACATAACACCAAATTGATATCAGAGTTCACCCCTAGAGGGCTACATCTCCAGGTCTTCTCAACTGTAAGACCCCTCTGACCATATAAGTAAGTTAATATTACATAAGGTTTGCATCATTTATGATCCTGCCATCAAGGCAAACCTATCCAATATACAAATGACCACATTGGTCAATAAATGCATAGACGATCCCTACATAGAAACGGATCCAACTAAACATATTAAAATCAAATTCAAAGCTCCACTACCTGACGATACTCTAACTAAAGACCTGACCAACTATGGTCAACCACAAATCAACACACTACTCTCGCATTAAAGGACAAGACCAATAATTACATCATCACAAGACAACAACCAAACTAGAGACCATTGATATAAATAGGTACCCCAAATCAACCAAACGACAGGGTCCAAACAAACATATCAAGTCTTGTCGTTACTTAAGAAAAAGCGAGTATAGAAATTAAACTTGTGGCATTAACCGGTAGAGGCAATATTTTCCCATATTGATTTAAACCCTAAATGTCAATCAAGTTTTCTAAATGATCTAAGTTCTCAAAATACAATAACAGAAAACAAAACACCATTACCAAGTAAATTCAATACCACAATTGCACTAGTACAATCTTGCCTATTTCCCAATTTAGAGAAAAATATAAATTAACAATTTATTCTACTAAATGAAAATTTCATTTACTTGCCAATTTTTTCTAACGATACTTTATTTAATTCCTAATACTTTTAATAGTATATTATTTAAGTTTCCAAAATACCCAATGATATAATATTCCTATTTTCCAATTACCCAAAATAATTATTAACTAGTATATATTTATTAACCCTTGGATAATAACATATAACCATTAATAATCTACTAATACACAATTCCAAATTAAATATTAATTAATATATATTTATATTAATCCCCATTAATAAAAAATATATATTAAAAATAATTTAATAATACACTGCTTTCAAATTAATTATTAATTAATACATATTTATTAATCCTCATTAATAAACTATATATTAATAATAATTAATATTAAAAGAAAATAAATAAAAACTATTAAAAAATGTTTTAGGTGACATAAGTTATATTTTCTTTTATTATTATTTTTTATTTAAAAAAAACTCAAAAAAAACTAGGGGGACCACTACGGGCCCCACCTCCCATCACGGGAGAGGTGGGAAGCCCCCACAGCTCCCCCGTGGCCACACTGTGGACGTGGGGCTTACCCTGCACCCACTGTGGACACAACAATCCCTCTGGCCACTTTGTGGTTTTAGGTCCCTGTGGCCACAAAGTGGTCGTGGCTCCTTGCAGCCCGCGGGGAGGAGGGCGCGGGTAGAGCCCTGGGCTCCTTCACCCTCCAACCCTAGCCTACGAAAAAAATAAAATGCATTTTTTTATTAAAAACAACATAATTTTAAATTAAATCAACCACCCCCATGAGATAAAATAAAAATAAACTAAAACCCCCAAATTTTTTTTGTTCACAGTCTTTGTCAAATTTTCCAGAATGACCAAGAATACCAAAATTGATTTTAAAACTAAACCAACAAACCCATAAAATAAAAATAACTGAAAACCCCAATTTGTAGTCTCAGACTCGGAAATCTCTGAGAAATAAATCTCATTATCAAGCCCTCAGACATATGAATGCATTTAAATAATCTGAAAACAAAAACACCCAAATAAAGATAGACTCATAAATTTTCTGAGACAAACAGAGAATGGATTCAACCAATCTTAAACAAACATTTTCATTTCCAGGCAACTAAAATTTAACAATCTTTCCACAATACAAAACTAATTTAACAATCTTTCCACAATACAAAACAATGCAAACCAATTTTTCCAAAGCTAAAACTCAAATCTAAGAACATTCATGGGTTTTTAAACTAGAATTTCATGAAGAACAACCAAACACAATTTTTAATATAACAACAAAATAAAAGGTAAACAAGAATCCTACCCGTTTTAGCATTCCTAGCAAGATTTTGAAGAAGAGCCCAACCTACAGCTATAGAAATCCTTCCTTCCCAAAATCCCCAATTTTTCTCCATCAAATTCCCCCAAAAAAATCAACAACCCCAAAAATATTTTCCAACCTAGGTTAAATGGAATCAAATTTGACCTAATCTCCTAATTTTGAATTTAACCATCTTTTTAAATAAAATAAAAAATCATTTTCTTCAACTATTCAAATAATTTAAACTTGCTTTTCTAATTAAAAAACAAAATGCTTCTCTCCCTCATTTAATTTTAATTTTTCTCAATATTAACAAAGATAACATTTATACTTCATAATATTAATGAGGGTAAAATATTTTTAATTAAAATAAAATCCCAAAATCAATCTTTCACACAATATCAAATATATATAAATTAAACTTGCTTTTCTAATTAAAATTGATTTTCTTAAATAATTAAAATTGACCTTTCTATTCTAAAATGCAAAAGAGATTAAATTATTTCTATTTCGAATAAGTTTAAATCTCCCTTTTCAAAATGCATAAACTAAATAAATTCATGATTTAAAGTTAACCATTAAATTAAACTTGCTACAAACATAAATAGAGCGATATTTTTAAATAATGATAAATCACATAAAAGAAACCTATTTATTTTAATTCCTCAATTACCAATGTGTAAATGAACACATTAAATCAAATCAAATACTTAGGATGAAATACTCAACCTTACCACATGCAAGGCACGCAACCCAAGAAAGCCAACCAAATACACGACCCGCAAACCTAATTGAAATGGGAAACTAAAGGACCACAGGCGATGCTTACTTGAGCATGACTAGGGTAAGATGAGGGTTTCATGACCACCTAATCCAAACTCTAAGGACAAAAGAGGTATACTCAACCCTGCGAATCCCGATGAAGACGAACCTTGCACCTAGGCGGTACTGTACCTATAATCTCCTGCAAGCAGGAGTCACACACACACACACACACACACACACACACACACACACACACATATATTTAATGAAGGTGTTAGGTCGAGATCAATAACAAGAATCAGGGGAACAATTAAACTTATATAAGAATCGATGCGAAAGCACATTAACAGGTATGCACAATAATCATAATATCTTACTACAACATTACATCATGGTAAATCAACAATTCAAGAATGGCACATAAAAAGTAACCAAGTTCAAACCAGTTTTACAAAGCTGACTAGGGTAGGGGCACTACATCCTCCCCCCCTAGGCTCCGACTTACTCCCATAAGTCGTAAGGCTAAGTGGAGATCATGCAACACGTATTAGCCCTGAAACTCAATTAACAATTATCAATTTTCTCATATGAATCTTTTCACAAACAATTGAAATATTATTGCTAAATCCTCTACGAATGTCATTATCCATTGACAAGATACATCTAAACCCCTACATTTCTTATAACTTTCTGGGGAATTATCAATAATCATAGTAGAGATACAAGAATTTTCTTCCTTTCATTACACCAAATTTAAGCACTAAAAGAGATAAGCAACAATCACCATACTCATCTATCAAACATGACAAGAAAACATGCCATCATGATCAATTTCTTTTACCAATACATCTTTTCACAAAACTTAATCGCATAGAACTAGCTTAAAATATCAATTTCTACAGCCAAGTTAACTTTTAATAAATAAGAGCAACGTAAATAATAATTGTTTACACTTTCTAGGCATATAAGAACCTTTCCAATGGCTATGTCCCATAACATAGTGACAAGTTTATACCATTTAATCCATGATTTCACATAATAACCATCCACATAACTAGAGTGCACAACTCAAAAGGCCACATGTGACCATGTCTAATGCTCGGTCAAAGATAACATGCACGATCAACATCTCTATGCCTAATCTCAGAACAAATAACATTATCATAAATATCCAACATCTCACTCAAGGGCTTGATGGTACTAGGGCACACCATAGTGGTGCTACCTTCCATACAAGACCCTCGTGAATATTCCTTGTTGCATAAGGTGGTTAGCCTCCAGGAGATAGTCACCACTCATAGGTAGGTAGTGGATCCTAGCTATATCACATCCTCACATACCCCCATCCTCAAGGTTCCCTATGTTTACTTCCTCATATACAATTGACCAAGACCATCTCTTATGTTCTTAGAGAGGAATTCACATTTCAACACAAGACCAGCATATGAAAACAACAAGGATAAACTAGTTTAGCCACCAAAGTACATGAGAATAAAGATAATAATCGCCAATTCCAACAGCAAGGAAAGAAAATAATTCCCAAATTGCAACATGAAATCAAGTAAGCAAAAGATCGCAAGATCGTGGCTAAACCTTCAAGGTCAAAATAAAATAAATTGTTGGCCCATAAGGAAATAAATAAATTAAAAAAAAAAAATATCATAAGTGCACATAACATCACTATGTGACTAGCATCTAGCCACCAACGAGGAAGGAAGGAACAATCATCTAGCTATCATAGTAGCTCATCATGTGGTGTGGCCTAGTCACACATCCGCATGGCATGGCAGTGTGCACCTCGACATCACCCTGCATCATATCATCACGTGGCGTGGCTCTACCCTAAACCTGTCGATAGGCCGCATGGAAATGTCTACTACATCCCGCATTGTGTCTCAACATGACATGGAAATACTCTAAGTGGAAAGGGCACGCAATGGACGTATCCTGCATGGCAGTGTACCTCGCGGAAAGACACATGTAGGTCACACCCCGCATAGTGACGTTCCTCTCAGGATACTCGTCATAAGCCAGAGGTATACATGGCTAAGGTCCACCCACAAGTCTACCAATGCTAGTCAATTGGTAGCTGATGTGATAAATAACATACCTTTTATGAAGACAAGGCAAAAGATCCTCCAATAAAACCATCATTCTACTCAAGATCCGACATCAATATGCTCAAATAAAGGATAGGAATAGGCAGGCAGACATGAACCTTATCAATCAGTTCATCATAAGGGAAAGTAATGAGTACACCTATAATATAGTTTCATTCCAAAACTATATTTTTCATCGAAATAGAGAAGCTAAAGTTCACTTTGCATCGACATTACTCGTACACCGTTCCATACTATTCAAGGAATGGTGACTTCTAATACTACCCCTTCACATACTGACTTATCAACAACCTGTGGGTTGGCACTCAGTAAGGAAACAAGTAAGCAACATCACATAAATAGTATGGTTTCCCATACTCATAAGCAAATATATCCTCCATGGTTGATTAATTCACCATCCCATGGGCACACATAGCAAGCACGGGTTTCTTACAACACACAAGGAATAACACCATTATGGGTCTAGTCACATTTACAGGGAGTACTTTTCAATACGCTATCATCTACTCAAGAAAGGTTTTACCTATGCTTTCCACATGAGTCACTGAATAAAGTTTACTCTAGATACCAGTATTGAAATTCTTAACAATTCACCATTACATAAGGAAATAACATCATTCTGATATCTTTTCTAAATCCATTAAGCATTCACAACCACATTACTAACTATGCAATTTTCTTTCTGAAGCTTAAGACTTTCATCTTTCCATAAGAAGCCCAAAAGCAAACATACAATTTCATATGCATTATAAATTTTTTTATTTTTTTTAAATCAATGCATTCTTAGTAGCATTTCTAAAAATCTTATGATTTAGGCAAAGAAAAGGGGAAAAGAGTTTGATAATCAAACTATTTCCTACAAAGGCACAAGATTAACAAGATCACACTATATACTAAAATTTATCACTATGTCTAACATTTTAATTGCACGGTTTTCATTTCGCTACTGTTTTAGGAGGATGCCAAACAACCTAACATGACATTTCCAATTATTATGGTTGCAACAGAATGTTCTAGTTTTTCGAACAAGAAATCAAGATAGACAAGCTTTCAATAATTCAAGACCTCTTGAGAACACTTACTATTCTTAGTTCAAAAAAAAACATATCAAAATATGCAACCTATCATTGAAAATTCAAGGTACGGTAAGAAGATAAGCGAGGAGCTATCAACTAAATAGTACACATTTATGCATACAAATCAAACAAGCTTTTCTTTCGCACTTTCTAAACATAATAAGGCAATTACATATATCCAAAGGCAAGTTCAATGGAGCATTTCTAAAATAGATCCTCAATCAAATTGGTTTAAAGAAGCACATAAAACAGTGTTTCTTGGAACACATTAATACACTCTTGAAGCTACTATAACATGTTCTCTTTTGGTACTTCTTTTACAAACAAAGTAGTTTCACATAATTCAACTATTCACATATTAATGAACCTTACTTAAGATAGAATTTAATTATATTAATCCTACAAAACACATGGAGAATTCTTTAATGTAAGCATACAATTTTCTCCCAACAGCCAATATTCACTTTCAAACCCATAGTCCTTTTATTATCTAAAACACATAAGCATCATAAGGCTCACACAAGGGTTCAAGGGGTCGCAACCTTTCTCTTGCAAAAAAGAAAACTCACATAAGGGAAAATTACACATATAACAAGAATTTTAATTTCTAGAGAGAGAGAGGAGGAAGGGTGATAATCATTCATTTTGCTACAAAATAAGCATTTAATATTTACCATACTAGTCCTTCAAGTGGACAACACAAAGATAGATCATACTCTTAAACATGCACATTTCATACTTTTAGATTCAAGACAACACTAACCAACCCAAATGGATTAGTTAAAAGAGTACAACAATCAATAAGGAAGGTACATACGACTCTCTTTCAGAATAAGAGAAATTGTAGACCAAGACCTCAATAAGCAGACAAAGCACATATAATCATTCCAAAGCAACCACATCAAGAAGGTGAAAACAAGGCGTGAACACATGCGTTACATACCAGTTAAGGTCTTATCAATCACACACATACAAAAAGAAGGACAAGTATACAACATAGGGTCGATACACCTCACACCAACTCAAGGAACAAGTGAAACCAAAGATCTTAGTGTTGCAACATGGGCTCTAATACCAAATGTAATGTCCCGCCAGGAAACCCCGAAGGGATATAGCTAAAATGCACAAATGGAGTGCAAATATTTTCTTTTTAAAGAGTTTTAAACACAGCATGATGATACAAAGAGTTATCAAAGCTTCGATAACACAACAGAAGGCATAACTAACACCTAAAGGGTTTTCCAATGTGATTACTTATTTAAACATCTAACTCTACTCATGATCTTTGATCCCATTAAGCGGGTTAACTTAATTTCATGTTATCACTTAAAACCAAGATATAAATTTCAGTAAATCAAAATAATAGGTAATAGGATGTGTTCATCCATTATGGTTGAAGATGAGTCTATCATGAGGATATTTACCCATTAAAGTTAAAACATAGATAACTTGTGAAGGTTCATCCATTAGAGTAAAAAAAATAGTTAGATAACTTAATGAACTTCATCCATTAGAGTTACAATTAGATAACATGTTGAGATCTTCCATTTTAGTTAAAAATATACCTACTATGATGAAGTTCATATATTATGGTTAACATGTAAATAACATAATGAAGTTCATCCATTAGGGTTAAAATATAGATAACTTAATGAGTTCACCCATTATAGTTAAAATAAAGCTAATATGATGAAGTTCATTTATTAAGATTAAAATGTAAATAACTAAATGAGTACATCCATTTTAGTTAAAATATAGCTATTATGATGAAGTTCATTTATTAAGATTAAAATGTAAATAACTAAATGAGTTCATCCATTTTACTTAAAATATAGCTATTATGATGTTCATTTATTAAGATTAAAATGTAAATAACTAAATGAAGTTCATCCATTATAATTACAATTTAGGTAATATGACGAGTTCATCCAATAATTGTTATCCATTCATTACATTCAATTTTACATTAAACACATGCCATGCATCTTGTTCTAAAACATGCTATAATTTCATCATAGCTAATGAGGTCTTTTCATTCATGCTTATTTTCAATAACATTAACAGAATACATTCCTTCATGATCCAATTTATTGTATTTAAGAGATGACTACATACATGCATTACGATAAATCTCATCTAATCCACTTATACATTCTATCAAAATGCCATCCATACATGCTAGAATTAAACATGAAACATAAGGACAAAAGCATCACATAACACCAAATTGATATTGGAGTTCACCCCTAGTGGGCTACATTTTCGGGTCTACTCAACTGCAAGACCCCTCTGATCATATAAGTAAGTTTAGATTACATAAGGTTCACATCATTTACGATCCTACCATCAAGGTGAACCTATCCAATATACAAAAGACCACATCACTCAATAAATACATAGATGATCCCTACATAGAAACGAATCCAACTAAACATATTAAAAGCAAATTCAAAGCTCCACTACTTGATGGTACTCAAACTAAAGACTTGACCAACTATGGTCAACCACAAATCAACACACTACTCCCACATTAAAGGACGAGACCAATAATAACATCATCACAAGGCAACAGCCGAACTAGAGACCATTGATATAAATAGGTACTCCAAATCAACCAAACGGCAGGGTCCAAACAAACATATCAATTCTTGTCATTACTTAAGCAAAAGTGAGTATAGAAATTAAACTTGCAGCATTAACCAGTAGAGACAATCTTTTCCCATATTGATTTAAACACTAAATGTCGATCAAGTTTTCTAAATGATCTAAGTTCTCAAAATACAATAATAGAAAACAAAACACCATTACAAGGTAAATTCAATACCACAATTGCACTAGTACAATCTTGCCTATTTCCCAATTCAAAGAAAAATATAAATTAACAATTTATTATACTAAATGAAAATTTCATTTACTTGCCAAATTTTCCTAACGATACTTTATTTAATTCCTAATATTTCCAATAGTATATTATTTAAGTTTCTAAAATACCCAATGATATAATATTCCTATTTTCCAATTACCCAAAATAATTATTAACTAGTACATATTTATTAACCCCTAGATAATAACATATAACCATTAATAATTTACTAATACACAATTCCAAATTAAATATCAATTAATATATATCTATATTAATCCCCATTAATAAAAAACATATATTAAAAATAATTTAATAATACACCGCTTTCAATTTAATTATTAATGAATATATATTTATTAATCCTCATTAATAATCTATATATTAATAATAATTAATAATAAAAGAAAATAAATAAAAAACTATTAAAAATAAATTTTAGATGACATAAGTTTTATTTTCTTTTATTATTTTTTTTGTTTTAAAAAAAAATAACTCTAAAAAGACTAGGGGGACCACTACGAGGCCCACCTCCCATCACGGGAGAGGCGGGAAGCCCTCGCAGCTCCCTCGCGACCATACTATAGACACAGGGATCCTTGCGGCCACTTTGTGGTAGCATGTCCCTGTGGCCACAAAGTGGTCATAGCTCCTTGTGGCCCACGGGGAGGAGGGTGCGAGTAGAGCCCTTGGCTCCTTTGCCCTCCAACCCTACCTTGCGAAAAAAATAAAATGTGTTTTTTTGTTTTTTATTAAAAACAACATAATTTTAAATTAAATCAACCACCCCCATGAGATAAAATAAAAATAAACTAAAACCCCCAAATTTTTATTGTTCACAGTCTCTGTAAAATTTTCCAGAATGACCAAGAATACAAAAATTGATTTTAAAACTAAAACAACAAACCCATAAAATAAAAATAACTAAAAACCCCAATCTGCAGTCTCAGACTCAGAAATCTCTGAGAAATAAATCTTATTATCAAGCCCTCATACATATGAATGCATTCAGATAATCTGAAAACAAAAACCCCCAAATAAAGATAGACTCATAATTTTTTTGAGACAAACAGAGAATGGATTCAACCAATCTTAAACAAACATTTTCATTTCCAGGCAACTAAAATTTAACAATCTTTCCACAATACAAAAACTAATTTAACAATTTTTCCCCAATACAAAATAATGCATACCAATTTTTCCAAAGCTAAAACTCAAATTTGAGAACATTCATGAGTTTTTAAACCAGAATTTCAAGAAGAACAACCAAACATAATTTTTGATTTAACAACGAAATAAAAGGTAAACAAGAATCATACCTCTTTTAGCATTCCTGGCAAGATTTTGAAGAAGAGCCCAAGCTGCAGCTATAGAAATCCTTCCTTCCCAAAATCCCCAAATTTTCTCCATCAGATTCCCCCAAAAAAATCAACAACCCCAAAAATATTTTCCAACCTAGGTTAAATGGAATCAAATTTGACCTAATCTCCTAATTTTGAATTTAACCATCTTTTTAAATAAAATAAAAAATCATTTTCTTCAACTATTCAAATAATTTAAACTTGCTTTTCTAATTAAAAAATAAAATGCTTCTCTCCCTCATTTAATTTTAATTTTTCTCAATATTAACAAAGATAACATTTATATTTCACAATATTAATGAGGGTAAAATATTTTTAATTAAAATAAAATCCCAAAATCAATCTTTCACCCTATATCAAATATATATAAATTAAACTTGCTTTTCTAATTAAAATTGATTTTCTTAAATAGTTAAAATTGACCTTTCTATTCCAAAGTGCAAAAGAGATTAAATTATTTCTATTTCGAATAAATTTAAATCTTCCCTTTCAAAATGCATAAACTAAATAAATTCATGATTTAAAATTAACCATTAAATTAAACTTGCTACAAACATAAATAGAGTGATCTTTTTAATTAATGATTAATCACATAAAAGAAACCTATTTATTTTAATTCCTCAATTCCTAATGTGTAAATGAACACATTACATCAAATTAAATACTTAGGATGAAATAATCAACCTTACCAGATGCAAGGTAGGAAACCCAAGAAGGCCAACCAAATACATGACCCACAAACTGTAATGCCTCGCTAGGAAACCCCGAAGGGGTTAAGCTAAAACACACTCAAGGAGTGCAATATATATATTTTTTTTAATAATAAGACACAACATTAAGATACATTGGAGTTATCTAAAGCTTCGATAACATAGTGGAAGACCTAAACAAACCTAAAGGGTTTCCCAACGTGATTACGTAACTTAACACCTAACTCAATCCGCGACATTAGATCCAATTAAGCAGGTTATCTTAATTACATATTATTATTTAAAACATGGATATAATTTGTTCAGTAAATTAACATTATAGATAGAAGGACACACTCATCCATTATGGTTGAAGATGAGTCTAACATGAGGATATTTACCCATAGAGGTTAAAACGTTGGTAACATATGAATTCATCCCTTAAGGTTAAAATATAGTTAACTTAATGAGTTTGTCCATTTTAGATACCAAAATAGCTAATCTAATGAAGTTTGTTTATTAAAGTTAAAATGTAAATAACCCATTGAGTTCATCCATTATAGTTAAAATATAGCTAATAAGATGAAGTTCATTTATTAAGGTTAAAATGTAGGTAACCAATTGAGTTCATCCATTATAGTTAAAATACAACTAATAAGATGAAGTTCATTTATTAAGGTTAAAATGTAGATAACCAATTGAGTTCATCCATTATAGTTAAAAAACAGCTAATAAGATGAAGTTCATTTATTAAGGTTAAAATGTAGATAACCAATTGAGTTCATCCATTATAGTTAAAATATAGCTAATAAGATGTTCATTTATAAAGGTTAAAATGTAGATAACCAATTGAGTTAATCCATTATAGTTAAAATATAGCTAATAAGATGAAGTTCATTTATTAAGGTTAAAATGTAGATAACCAATTGAGTTCATCCATTATAGTTACAACTTAGGTAACATGTTGAGTTCATCCAACAATGGTTATCCAATCATTTTGTTCAGTCTTTTCCTTAACTATATACCATGCATTTAATTTCTTCAAAACCTAGTGAGTTCTTTCCATGCATACTTAATTGTGTTATCAATAACTGAAATTGATAACATTCTATTATTCAAATTTACATCCTTTCATGATCCAATTTATTGCATTTAAGAGACAATTACATACATGCATTACGATAAATCTCATCCAATCCACTTATACATTCTATCAAAGTGTCATCCATACATGCTAGCACTAACCATAAAACATAAGAACAAAAGCATCACATAACACCAAAATGATCTTGGATTTCACCCCTAGAGGGCTACATCTCCAGTTTTGCTCAACTGCAAGACCTCTGTGATAATTAAATAAGTTAAGGATACATAAGGTTCACATTTTTTTACAATCGTGCCATCAAGGTGAACATAACCAATATACAAACGACTACTTGGGTCAATAAATACCTAAATGATCCCTACATAGAAATGAATCCAATTGAACATAGTAAAAGCAATTACAAAGGTCCCTTGTCCGAAGGTACTCTTACTAGGGACCTGACCATCTATGGCCAACCACACATCAACCAGACTATAGGGTCCCAACAAACATATCAAGTCTTGTCATTACTAAAGCAAAGGCAAGTATAGAAATTAAAATTGCATAGGCATTAACTGGTAGGGGCAATCCTTTTTCCTATTGGTTTAAACAATAAAAGTCGATCAAGTTTTCTAAAAGATCTAAGCTTTTCAAAAATACATTAACAGAAAAATCACAATTACAAGGTGAATAAAATGCCACAATTGCAATATTACCATTTGTTGAATTCCCATTACAGAGGAAAAATATAACTAGACCATTTATTTCACTAACTGATAATATCAATAACTTACCAACTCTTAATTCGACACATTATTAAAGTTCTAATAATTCTAATAGCATATCATTTAAGTCTTCAAAATATCCAATGATAAGTATTTCATTTCTAAAATTCCTAGATCACCTATAACAGTCAAATCCAATAATAATACATCCTTAATTAACATATTATATAGAAATTACCAAGATATATTTTATTTCAAGAAATCTTCCAATTAAAATCATATTTGATCTTTTTCCAAAAATATTCTTCCTCATTAAGACAGATACCCAATTTAAGTATTAACTATTATATATTTATTAACCCCAGGAAATAAACTATAAACATTAATACTTTAATAATAATACCCAGTTTCAAATTAAATATTAATTAATATATAAATATTAATCTTCATTAATACACATATATTAATAATATTTAATTTTTATTTTTTAAACTAAAAAAAGAAACTTTAAATTTAATATGTTTACTTTTTTTTTGTTTTAAACTATCTTGCCACATAGTGGCCCCCACATCGTGGTTACCATAGCCATGGTTTGCACGGACTGTGGTCTCCACAGCCGTGGAGAACCACAAACTGGGGTTTCCACGGACTGTGGTCTCCACAGCCGTGGAGAACCACGGATCAGGGTTTCCACAGTGTGGAACCACAGCCGTGGCCTCCATGGTCTGTGGTTTCCACAACCATGGATAACCACGAACTGTGGTTTCCACAATGTGGAACCATAGCCATGGCCTCCATGATGTGGAGCCATAGACATGGAATCCACGGTCTAGGGTTTCCACAGTGTGGAACCACAGCCATGGATTTCCACAGGGCCATGGGTAGAGCGAAAGCTCCCCATGCCCAAAATCAGATTTAAATAAATTTTTTTTTATAATAGCTCCAAATATATATATATATATATGTATATATATATGTATATATATATACATATATATATATATGTATACATATATAAATATACATATATATACATGTATATATATATACATATATATATATGTATACATATATATATATGTATACATATATACATGTATATATATGTATACATATATATATATGTATATACATATATATACATATATATATATGTATATATATATACATGTATATATATGTATATATATACATATATATACATGTATATATATATACATATATATATATATATAAACAAACCTCCAAATCTACAGTCTCAGACTCAAAATTTTCTGAGAGGTAAATTTCATTTTCAATCTTCAGACATGTATATGTTTTTTTTTGTACTTTTTTTTTTCTTCTGATAATCTCAAACAAAACCCCCAAATGAAATAAAAGTAAACTAAAACCCCCAATTTCTTTCATTCACAATCCCATATATTTTCCAGAATGTTCAAAAACAACAATATGGGAAATTTTCCCAGCAAGTTCATGATCTTCCAAACACACAATAACTTTCAAAGAAAGATTTTCTCAAACACAAGACCATATTTGGCTACCTAAGATAGATTTACTCTCATTTATCTACTCCATTTAAACAATCTTGACCCAAAAACAACCAATATTCTCAAAACTAAAACTTAAATTTTAAGAACATTCATGGATTTGTTTTTAACTAGCATTTCATGAAGAACCACCAAACCCAATTTTTTATTTAACAATGAAATAGAAAGGTAAACAAGAATCCTACCTCTCTTCGCATCCCTGGCAAGATCTGATGGAGAGCCCAACCTGCAACTCAAGAAAAATCTCCATTTCCTCCAAAATCCCCAATTTCTCCCTCCAAAAATATTTTCCAACCAAGGTTAAATGGAATAAAATTTGACCTAATCTCTTAATTTTGAATTTAAACATTGTTTAAATAAAAAAGAAAGAAAATCATTCTTTTCAACTATTCAAATAATTTAGCTTGTTTTTCTAATTAAAATTAAAATGCCTCTTTCTCATTTAATTTTAATTCTCTCAATATTAACAAAGCTAACATTTAGTGAACATGCTTTCAGAGAACAAAACAACATTGCGGATTGTTTAGCAAATACTGGGGTTAACTCTGACTCCCAAATGATTTGGCACAAGGAGCATCTCAATTTAAACATTAAAGAGTTCCTTAGAAAGGACCGTTATATGGGGAGAAAAGGACAATTTAATCATGACAAGTAAAAAGTATCATTTATGCCTTGCTGGAAAGGCCATCATTACTTTGCATTGCGGCAAATCTTCAACAACCTTTAATAATCTGATGCACACTTTGTGGGTTACTTAGTTCAAAAACTTGAGCAACATCAGAAAAGAAGGTTTTAATTTGCAGAGAAACAGAGCAGATAGCCTATTTACGAAGATGGGAGGAGACCTAAGGCGGGAAGAACTAGACAATACATTGACTTGGAAAGCGATGCCAAAAGTCTGGGCGAAAATGGAGAAGGGCTCCCTCACCAGTTTCATGGAGAAGCTCATGGACTATGAAAAAGGTAGGGTTAACCTAACTGTTTCTAAGATTTCTGAAAACTGGTCTAATGGCTCTTTTAAAATTAATGGAGTTAAGTTCAAGCTAGACACTGAGCTCATATCCACTATGACCAAAATGCCCCACACTGGGCTTAATTTCTTTCAAGACCTTAAAGTCTCCAACAATGTGGTCAATCTATTCCCATGGAAAGAGAAAGAGAGGGTTAAAATTGGCAAAGCCTCTAGGGGCTACTACGAAGTTGCAAACATCAAGAAGTTATGGGGCTAGGTCCTGAATGCAATTATGGAATACATCACGGTTGAAGGTCATTTCTCCAAGGCCCACACCTACCACTTCATGCTCTTAAACCATTTCAGACATGACAAGAAAGTATCCCTGCCCTACTACCTATTTTGGTCCCTTTCTAGGTCCCTCAATAAACATAGGAACAACCCTTCTAGCTCGATTCTCCATTGCAAGCTTCTGCTGCTCATCTATGAGCATTGCAAAACCCTTGCACTGCTGGAAAATAAGAGGATTTCCATCTCTCTGGGCAAGAGAAAGATGGAAGAGGGAGAAACTAGCAAGGAGAAGTCATCCTCCAACAAAAAAAGGAAAAGTGTTCCTAAACTGGAAACATAGGAAATGGTTAAGGAAAGTAGCAGAATGGAGATGAACGACTCCAACGGTGAAGACAGATGGAAAGACAAGGAGCTGGGTAATGAGGAAGAAAGTGGGGATAATGAGCTTGATCACGAAAGCCCTATCCTCAGTGAATGCCTTGGTAAGGACAATAGCCATCTGATGGAAGAAGTGGATCTCAAGGATAATGAGGAAACCAAAGTGAATTCCGAGAAGGAAACGAACAAAGATTTTGAGAAGAACCTGACTGAGGACAGGGATAGTGAGGATAAGGAATGTGCTGGTAAAGGGCTTATCCTAGATAACCTCAAGAAACTCTCCGAGGTGAGAATGGATTATGATAGATGGACATATGAGAGCCTGAAAACCCTAGAAAAAAAGGGAATAAACTCGGATGAGAAGAGGGAGGATGAAAACAAAGAGCAGATTAAATGGAAGCAGGAAATGGAGAATAAGGTAAAATCACTGGAAGAGGGAAAAGAAGCGATGAAAAATCTTATGGGCATTATCCCATGTATCCTCTTTGCCGTCACTAAAAAGTTGGAGGACATCGCCAAGGTTTTTGATCATACCTGCACTTCGAATCTGGTTGTGGATCTTGACCTGGATGATGAGACCATCCAAACTGGAAGCGGTGATGCTACTCAAGTGGGCGGTACTACGAAGAGAACCAGGGCCAACATCAAGAAAGTTGTGGTTGTTGGTATTTTGGTATGGTTTTGTCATTGATGTCAACACCTAGTAAAACACTAGCACTTTGGAGATCCAGCAGCATTCACTGGCAAGCAAGTAACTATTACATAGTTACTGGTATATGGTTCATCGACATGATATAGTGATAATCGGCACTCAAAATTATGTGGAAGACACTTGGTAATGTTGAAGACATCATTTGGACATCTTGTCCTGGAATTTTGTTCATTGGTATATTCATATTTGCATATTTTCTTTTACTGACAAATAGGTCCAGGGTTACCTAAGGTTACACCGGCAGGTTTATCTTTTCCAAATCAACATGACATGCTAAAGAAATGATTAATTATTGTTGTAAATGCATTAAGCTGACATGTTCAATCGGTTATTGCATTGGATATTATATTGTTTGTAAAATGTTTTAATATAATATCTTGTAGAGCTGACCTACTAAAATTGGTCTTAGGTTATGGTATAAATGTAAGATCTTATTTGTAAGATCAAATGTGGAATGCGAAAAAGAATTGTGTGAAGGTATATGCGAGATTAAGCAGAGCTATAGATGAAGACATCATTTGAAGGTGAAGCTAGGTTTTTGTGAAAGCACATCACCATTACACCGGTACTAAATCTAGCATATGAAGATGCTATTTTATGCAGTACATTCTTATTGGATTTAACCATCCAACTGTAGTCAGTGTGACTCCCATTTTGTGATTGAGCAGTGAGCTCAGACTGTTGGCCTTTCTGCATTTGTAGACCCCATTTATGTACACTTACGATCTATAGTAGTATCATTTGATTGTGGGTAAGGTTTCCCACCGTGGTTTTTCCCCTTATAGGGTTTCCACGTACAAATATTGGTGTCATGTGTTGTGGATGACTTTGTGTTTATGTTTCATGCATTAATCTTTACCGATATAGCTATTAACTGTTAACACTATCTACCGGCATACTTAACTGGTTTACCGGTATTAAGCATTAAGATGGTTAAGTTGTTTTGGGTTTGAAATTAGTTGACAACTGATTCAACCCCCCCACCCCCCCTCTCAATTGTCTCTGGGACCTAACAGTGGCTGCATCCACTAAGGATCCCCCTAACCTCAAAGACAACATCAAGGAGTTGCACGAAATTAGCAACACCCTGACAAAAGCCTTGGAAAAAATCTTAATTCTAGAAGGCTTGCTGGCTTAATGGGGCTTTTTGGGGTTTTCTCTGGTTATCCGTTGTTTTTTTGTGGTTTTGATATTTTCTGTTTCTCGTCGCTTTTGTTGTTTATGTTGTTTTAGTTCTATTTGTAAAGGGTTTTGGGGCCCCTTCAAAACCTACTTTTTCCTTAATAAAAAACAAAGCTAACATTTACATTTCACAATATTGATGAGAGTAAAATGTTTAAATTAAATTAAACTCTCAAAATCAATCTTTCACACTATATCAAATATATATATATATATATATAAATTAAACTTTCTTTCTAATAAGAATTGATTTTCTTAAATAGTTAAAATTAACCTTTTTATTCCAAAAAGCAAAAAGGGATTAAATTATTTTTATTTCGAATAACTTTAAATCTTCCCTTTTCAAAATGCATAAATTAAATAAATTCACGATTTTAAATTAACCATTAAATTAAACTTGCTACAAACATAAATAGAGCGATCTTTTTAATTAATGATTAATTATGTAAAAGAAACCTATTTATTCTAACTTCCTTAATTTCTAATGCGTAAATGAACACATTAAATCAAATTAAATACTTACGATAAAATACTCAATTTTTTTACCACACACAAGGCACACAACCCAAGAAAGCCAACCAAATACACGACCTGCAAACCCAAACAAAAAGGGAAACTGACAGACCACAGGTGACACTCACTTGAGCATGACTGGGGTAACATGAGGGTTTTATGACCACCTAACCCAAATTCTAAGGATGAAAGAGGTATACTCAACTCTGCGAATCCTAATGAAGACGAACCTCACACCTAGGCAGTACTATTCCTGCAATCTCTTGCAACCATGAGTCACACAAGTATACATACACACACACACATATATATATATATATATATATATATATATAATAAAAGTGTTAGCTCAAGATTAATAACAAGAATCAAGAGAACAATTAAACTTACATAAGAATTGATGCAAAAGTACATTAACAGGTGCACACAGTAATCACAATATCTGACTACAACATTACATCATGGTAAATCAACCATTCAAGAATGCCACATAAAAAGTCAACCAAGGTCAAACTGATTTTACAAAGCTAACTAGGGTAGGGGCACTAGACAAACCCAAATGAAAAGGGAAACTGACGGACCACAGATGACGCTCACCTGAGCATGACTAGGGTAAGATGAGGGTTTTACGACCACCTAATCCAAACTATAAGGATGAAAAAGGTATACTCAACCCTCTAAATCCTGATGAAGATGAACCTCGCACCTAGGTGGTACTGTACCTGCAATCTCCTGCAACTAGGAGTCACACAATCATACATACATATATATATATATAATGAAGGTGTTAGTTCAAGATCAATAACAAGAATTAGGGAAATAATTAAACTTACATAAGAATCAATGCAAAAGCACATTAACAGGTACACATAATAATCATAATATCTGACTACAACATTACATCATGGTAAATCAACAATTCAAGAATGGCACATAAAAATTCAACCAAGGTCAAACCGGTTTTACAAAGCTGACTAGGGTAGGGGCACTACAATATGTTGGATGAATTATTGATAAACCTAGGAAAGATTAAAGGTGAAAACAAAGGAAATTTCCAGTATGGAAACTTGATTGTCTATTTAATGCTATTATTCATGAATGAGAGTCCCAGTTTTGGGAAGAGGCAAAAGGCATTTGATATCCCGGTAGGGAGGCAACTGAAATAGTCAATTGCTACATTGGGCAGTCAAAGGGATGACAAAGTATGGGGATATTTTACGATATTCTAGAAGACTATAAAATCTAGAGAAAGGGTTCTTAAGCATATTATAGAGAAATACTCAAATGGCATATGCTTCATGGTGAAGAAGTATGAAACACTCATGGAAGTGGTCAAGCCCCGAAAGATCTAGACTGAGGAAATGAACTATGAAGTTGATGGACACATTTGAGATTCTTATGCAAAAAATTTGATTGATGCACCTATTGATGAGGCTGAGAAGCCCTATGGTACTGCTAAGCAAAAGACACAAGAGGTTGAAACTGAGTTCAACTGAAAGAAGAGAGAGAAGTGGGAAGGAAAGATAGGTAAGTTTGTTAAGAAGGTCTCACGGGATATTAAAGGCTAAAAGAGGAAAGAACCATAAGTGTTCATTGAGTCTATTACAACCGAGTCTACATCTAAGGATGACACACCTCTGGCTTTCAAAAGGGTTATAAGGAAGAAAATAGAGGAAACCAAGGTAGAAGCTAGAAATAAATCAGTTAGGAAAGTTACATTCAAGTTATTGGCAAAGAAGAAAGCACCAAAGCTAACACCTTTAGCTCCATCTGGTACTAGTAGAAGGAAGAAGAAGGTTGACATTGATTTGGCAATTGAATCTGGTAATGTAACTATCATTCCACCAAAAAATTGTGCAGAATTAGTTAATGAGATTACTAAGGATGGCATGTTAAATAATGTACAATTTTATTATGAGAATTTATAAGACGATGAACAAAGAGAGATAGAGGAAGCAATTTTGTTATATTTGGATATTTATAAGAAAGCCTTAATACAGATTGAAAACCAAATACTAACAGAATTGTATGATATGTTAGATGCTAGGAGACTATCAACAATGCAAGAGGATAAGCATATTAAAATTCAAGAGTTGCTATCTATTTGTGTTTTTATTACTCCAGAGGAGATGGATAGGACACTTGAGGTTGCAGATAGAAAAGTCTTTAACAACAAACATAGAATAACTAGTCTGATGCTTGGAAGGGTAAGTGAAATAGTAAAGGAGACCCACAAGACATGGGTTAAGCTCTTTGAAGAGAACCAAGCTTTCTTTACTTCACTTAAATCAAATACAGATACTGCACACATCTCAGTTGAAGGGAAAGGAAAGGGTATTATGGGTACTTCACCCTCAATTTTGAAAAACATTAAGATAGTGGAAATTAAGCCCCCAGTAAATACAAATGTGTAGGAAAATTTTGAGATACCAAAAAATATAGAGAGTGTAAAGGTTGATAATGTATAGGATACTAATGTTGAGGACAACAAACCTCTGGATACATATGTACAGGATGAGGTTACAACTCCTACAAAGGAACTGACAGTTACAGAGACTGTACCAAGTGGCGAAGCCACCAGTGCTAGTGAGGAAGCTATAAAGGATAAATCATCAAAGGAGAAGAAAGAAGAATCCAACAAGGATCTGGTAGTAGGTCCATCATTGTTGTCAATTGACACCTCATATGTTGTAAAGAAAACCATAACCAAGATGAGTCCTACTGAACTCATGATGATGGCTGCACATAAATTACTGAAGTAGGGATCTATGGATAAAGGGATTATTGATCAATCTATCACTATTCTGTATAGACTAGTTCTAGAATGCAAGTTTGATAGAGAAGCAATCAAATCTGGCAAGCTTAAGACAATTACAGAGCACATTTCAAAGTATTTTCAATCCTTGCAATAGATTTCAAGCTAGAAAGCACTAGAGAGGTTCACATAGGCTAAAGGAGCTACATTTGATTAGATGATTGAGTCTGGGAGAAAAGAAATTGATGAGAAATTGAAATTGATAGATAATTCTTTGAAGCAGTGTACAAATATATACATAGTATGTTGTAACATAGATGCTCTTACATTTAATTTGGATAAGAAGATTAAGGAATTCCAAGAGAAAATTGCAAGTATAGCTAATTCTTTTGATGTATTGAATTCATTGACTACATCCATTGATGGTCAGATTTTGGTTTTGGAAGCCCAAATTTCTATTCTTTAGAAAGAAAAATAAAAAATCATAAGAAGAGCTAGAAGTCTTAGAGGCTTGGTGAGTCCCCAGTTGGACTCACTCGGTGTACATAAGAAGGAGTGTATAGATCTGGTTGGAAAGCCCACACTGACAGAGATAAAAGATAAAGAATCCTTCACCCATATGCTAAATGGACTTGGATCTATTTTTCAACACTTTAAAATATAGTTGGGATAATTACCTTGAGCTTTTAGAGAAGGCATACCTAGATATTTTTGTTGGCATTCTACACTCAATGAGAATGGTTGATGTTGTCATTGATGGCAACCAACTAGTAATAGATTTCTACACATTCACCGGCAACATAGACATCATCTACAAGCATCGGCAGACACATTCACCAACATCCAGATTACATCGACAATGAAGTATACTGGCACTCAGGCCGACATGAGATAAAGTTTTGTTTATATGAATTGTATTGTAAATGTAATTAATTATTTGTAAGCCGACATGATGTATTTTAAAGACTCATACATGTATGAGATCTTATAAGTCATTTTTGATGTAGCAGCATGGAGAGGAAATTATGTAATATGTAGAAGATAGCAAAAAGAGTTTGAAATAAGGCAGATAGGGTATGTGAGTGAATATCATTCACCGATAGATTTTAGTTAAGGTTTCTAACAGAGCTTAAACCGGTACTGAATCAAGCATTGTAGATGCTATTTTGAGCAGCATATTGTATTGGATTTAATTATCCATTTTGTAGTTAGTGAGACTCTTCTATTGAGTAGTGAGCTCTAGGCTGTTGGCCTTCCTCCATGTGCAAGCCCATATTGTAAGTAATATTTATTCATATTGGCTAGTAAGTAAATATTGTGGGTCACAAATCCCACTGAGGTTTTTCCCTTACCGAGTTTCCTCGTCAAAATATCTTGTGTTATGGTGTGCATTTATGCTATCTTTTTTATTTCTCTTTGTTGCATTATTACTTGTTTATCGGTACATTAATTTAAGTTAAACAGTTGTAAATAACTTCAAATATTCCCTAACTTGGTTAGACACTAATTCACACCCCTCCCCCCCTCTCAGTGTATTTGGGACTGTCATTGCATCTATCAATTGGTATCAGAGCCTGGTCCTCTATTTGCACAAGCTTAACATCTTGAGGAAGATTCTAAAATCGGTACTGATGGAGAATTTGAGAAAATAGTTGGAAGGAGCTCTTGAAGATTTTGATGCATAAAAATTGAAGATTATCAAACTTGAAGATGATCTAAGGACTGCTAAGGAATTCATTAAAGGACTTCAAGAGAACCTAGTTATAGCACAAAACAAGAGGAAGGAACTTCATGAGAAAATGCAGAAACATGATGATGAAAAGGAAATACTTAGTGATATTGCAGAGAAGTTGAGACAAGAGAATATTAATATGAGGAATGAAATACAAGATTTAACCATGAGGCTATGTAAGGATATTGAAGATAGGAAGAAGAATGAAGAAGACTTGACTAGGAGACTTAGTGATGGAGCAAATTAAAATCTGAGACTTTGTCATGAGAATGATATGCTAAAAACTGATCCGATTCACATGCAACATAATAAAGAGGAGCTTAGGAGACAAATTAGAATTCTAGAAAATGAGTTGATCCCTACAAATGAACACAAAGATAAATTCAAGAAAAGTTCAGAAAGACTTGATGACATGCTGAAAAGACAAAAACTTGATGGAGATATAATTGGACTTGGATTTGAACATGGTGAAAGTTCCAAGACTACAAATAATCAAGATCACAACAAACCAATAAGACAACCTAATGCTTATAAATTTAATGGGAAATGTTTTAATAGCAACAAATTTGGTCATAGAGAAAATCAGTGTAGATTTAGAAATAATTAGAATACAAACTTAACCACCTATCAATGTTCCAAATGCAATTTAGTTGGTCACAATTCAGAAAATTGTAGAATGCATGTGAAATTCTATGTTTGTGGTAGATTTGGACATTTATCTAATCAATGCAGAACACAAACCGGTCAAGGATATGGAAAAGCTATTCAGAGGAATAATGTAACTTGTTATGCATGTAACAAGATTGAGCATATTACAAAATTTTGTAGAAGCAAGACTATACCGGCAAACAATCAAGGATCTAATGAGAAAGGAAAAGAAAAGGTAAATGAAATAAAGCAATAATTTTCAAAACAATGGATTAAGAAGAGAGATCAGAGAGTTGATGAATTTGTCTCTGCATTGGTAGAACAGAGTAATAATCCACCAGTAGGAGATCATTCATCTAACTAAGGAATAATCCTTAGGGGCTATGTTAGCAAGTTGAAAATCATGCATTCTACCCTCAGTTGATGGTAAGAAGATACATTTCTTCTTTATCAGTAGATATGTTAAGATTTCACTTAACAGACAAGCATTTAATGCTATTTTTGAAGAATTTTTTGGTTATAAAGCATTAGAAAACCCTCTTTTCAAACCACCAAGCATCCAAGCATTCAAAGAGCACAAAGAGAGAGAAAAGGAATCCTAAGGCTAAGCAACAAAGTGTTTTCAAGCAATCAAGGATTTCAAGAAAAAGTATGTGTAAAATGGTATCCTCATCCTCTGTACCTAAATTTATTGCAAACCCTACTATGGTAGAAAAAATTAAGTGCCCTAAACTTATATTTAAAATCATCCCTAAGATCACAAAGCAAGATGATTCCATCGAAGCCTTCTCTAAAATTTTGAAGGGAGTTTCTTTTGCCAAAGACCCAAGAATTTACATTCATTGCAACATAGAAAATTTAGGGTTCGATGACTTAAAGAACATGTGCAATGATGTTATTACTGATAAACAAGGTTTGATTAAACTAGAGCATAAGATTGTAGGAGACTTAGGATTTGTTGAAATTTTGAACATTCCTAAATTTCCAAATGAGGTAGTACATCTTGTACTGAGTAGAGTTCATGGAGAGTTTATGTGGCTAGACTCTGTTTCTAAAATCTTAGAGGAAGCAATCAAAGCAGTTATTGGTTTACCCTCAATCGGTAGTAGGTCCAACAAAAAGAAGAAGATACCTAACAAGGGTGTTATGGACCTAATCAGAGCCACGTTTGACAACATATCTCTCAGGGTTAATGACATTACTGATTAAAATGTTAGATATGTGAGCATGGTACTTGGCTATAGAGTAACTCATGCAAATAGATTAAATTATGTTTCTATCTTATGTATTCATAGTGCATATGAGATGGTTAAAAACAATGCAAGGATTGATATCTATGAATGGTTTAAGGATGAACTGATAGATAACCTGAAAAATATTAAGGGTGACAATAAGGGGACATTCCGTTTTGGCAACCTACTTGAGTGTTTGATGCTTTACTTCACCAAAGAGATAACTATCATTGGTTGTAAGGATTTTGGATATGACATCCCGGTAGGCAAAAAAATCATGGAAGCTATTACCAACATGGGCTCTAGTAGTGACAACATTATAGCAGACTACTTCAAAAACTTCCAAGCCAAAATGAAAGCTAGAGAAAGGATACCACAGAGCATTGTAGATAAATATGATAAGCAAATTTATTTTGTAATCAAACATGATGAAACATGGATGGAAGTTGTTAATCCTAGAACTATTTGGACAACAAAGATGGGATATGAAGTTGATCTAAATATTCTTGAAGCATATGCTAAAACAATTCTTAATGCACCTAAGGAACCATCTAAAGAAAGTTTTAGTAATGTTGAGACTATTGAGAGTGTTGTTTCGATACAAAAATAGAGAAAAAGAAGAGAAAAATTCATCCGAGATGCATCCAAGATGGCTAAGGAGGTTATGGTAAAAGTAATGAACTTGAGTGGTATATTTACTAGTGAACTAGAAGTATTGGAATCTGTAGCTCATGTTTCACCGGTTGTCACTTCTTTGGATATAGACAGTGGTAAGGTAGCAGAGTTCAAAAGAGTAGAAAGGAAGAAGAGAAAAAATTCAATGGTACCTTCTCCTCCTAAAAGGTCCAAAACTTTAAGGAAGAAGCAATAGGCTATAAGGGAGTCTAAGTAGAAACTGACTCCAAAGAAGAAACAAACTAAGACATCGGATACCCTTACACCGGAGGAACTAGTAAATGAAATAACACAAGAAGGTAATCTCAGTAATGTGAGAAAATTGTATCATTCTTACAAAGATTCTAACAAGGAGACAATAGAGGCTAGTATTATTTTGCATCTAGACATCTATAAGAAGGTTTTGATTGAAGTTGTAGATGATCTATCAAATGACTTGTATCTAAGATTAGAGGCTAAAAGAATGTCTGTGATGGAATTAGATAAAAAGTTAAAAGTTGAAGCATTATTGGCAGTGCACCTTGTAAATTCTAAAGAGGAAATTGATGAGTTGATTTTTGAAGCAAACCAGTCAGTGGACAATAGCAGGTCAGTCTAATGGCTGGGAGAGTGAAAGAGATAGCTGATGAAACTACAAACAAATGGGACATATTTTTTGTTGAAAAAGAAAAGAAAGAGGAAAGGGAGAGACAAAAATTGGATAAATCTTTTGCGAAGGTATACCAAAAGGACAAAGGTAAAAGCAAAATTGGTAGTATAACTATTATTAAGGTCATGGATAACCTTCCTCCACCAGCATAGGATACTCTGCCAATAACTTCAAATACACTAGTACATATAGGCAATCAACCGGATAAGGCAACTGAAGAAGTAACACATGATGACACTAACCCAGATTTTGAAATTCTTTTCACTATGAATGTAGATACACAAGATTTTAACATTGTTGTGGATAAAGAGACTTGAGAGGTTAAGACTACTGATGCTAAGAATAGTGAGATCTTTGAGTCACCGACACATACTATTGACTCTCAAAACACTAAGATACTGACAAAAGCTAAGAAATCGAAGACTGAGGAACCAACAGATGCAGAGGTACTTACACAAACTAAAAAACCAACAAAATCAAAAGTAATAACACAGAGTGAGAAACCAGGGGAAAATGTAAATAAAAAGGAAACAATTGATGTAAATAAGGAGGGAATAGTTAAGGCAATTGGGCAAGTATCTATTGGAAGGAAATCTATTGCAGAACCAAGCACATCCACTAGAGAATTTAGACCCACTAAAGTAACAGATGTTCTTTTGGATTCAATTAAGAGGATAATAGATTGCAATGTCTTAGCATTTAAGGCTATTGATGACACATTACCTATTTTGCAGATGATTGCACCAACCTATAAGATAGATCATATTGAGGACTCTTTAGGTAAACTGGACACATTGTCCAAATTTATTGTTTCAAATTTTCTAACCATAGATAAGGTGAATGAGGAAACTGTAAAGGAAAGAGTAGATAAAGAGAAAGGTGAATTCTTTGAGAAAACTATCAAAGACTATACTCACCACATGGATTCATTATTATTGGTACTTAACTCAACAATTTTGGAATATAAGGAACTATATAGAGAAGATTGCAAGCTTCACCACCTAACTGAAGATATTGATGAGAAAATGAAGAAGACACTGAAGGAGATAGATGACATTGCGGATAATATGATAGTTTCTTTGGGACTTACCTCTATTTTTTAACAAGAAATGGAAGTCTATGAGGAAAAGTTAGAGAAACTTGAGAAAGAGAAAGCAAGGATAAGGTTAAAGGCCCAGGAGTCGAAAAGAAAACTTGGTCAAAGATTGGACAGTTTTATTACTCAATGGGTTGAGCTATCAAAGGCAACAATTTAAGAAGAATGATCACCGGAGCAACAGATGAACTATCTGACCGACATGATCCAGTAGACAAAAATCATTATTTTTGACAGTAACAAAATCATGCAAAACCTGAATCTAATTTTGGTGGACATCTTTCAAATTGTAGCCAGCTAGTTAAAGGCCATGAGGTAGAATTTTTGTATTCTTTAACTCTTTTTTTTGACATTCTTTTCCATTGATGTCAAAGGGGGAGTAGTATGGAGAAAAATAAATGCACAGAGGAGATCACTTGCTCAGGGGGAGCACACTTCTTTTGGATTTGGATAACAGTTTTGGATTTTTCTCATGAGTGTTTCCATCAATGCCAAAGGGGGAGATTGTTGGCATTCTACACTCAATGAGAATGGTTGATGTTTTCATTAATGGCAACCAACCCGTAATATATTTCTACACATTCACCAACAACACAAACATCATCTACAGGCACTGACAAGCACATTCAGTAGCATCGAGATTACACGGGCAATGAAGTATACCGACACTTAGGCTGACATGAGACAAAGTTTTGTTTATATGAATTGTATTGTAAATGTAATTAATTATTTGTAAGGCGACATGATGTATTGTAAAGACTCATATATGTATGAGATCTTATAAGTCATTTTTTATGTAGCGACATGGAGAGGAAATTATGTAATGTGTAGAAGATAACAAAAAGATTTTAAAATAAGGTAGATAGGGTATGTGAGTGAATATCATTCACTGACAGGTTTTTGGTTAAGGTTTCTGACAGAGCTTGAACCAATAGTGAATCAAGCATTGCAGATGCTATTTTGAGTAGTACATTATATTGGATTTAATTATTCATTCTGTAATCAATGAGACTCTTCTATTGAGCAGTGAGCTCTAGGCTGTTGGAATTCCTGCATGTGCAAGCCCATATTGTAAGTAATATTTATTTATATTAGCCAATGAGTAAATATTGTGGGTCACAAATCCCACTGAGGTTTTTCCCTTACTGGGTTTCCTCACCAAAATATCTTGTGTTATGGTGTGCATTTATGATGTCTTTGTTATTTCTCTTTGCTGCATTATTACTTGTTTACCGATACATTAATTTAAGTTACAAGGTTGTAAATAAGCTCAAATATTCCCTAAACTAGTTAGACACCGATTCACCCCCACTCTCAATGTCTTTGGGACTATCATTGCATCTAACAATTTTCAAATATATTAAGCTCTAGTAAGATATTTTTGGGATATTCATTGTACCGTATTTTCATTCTTCATCCCATTTTTGGATTTTTGGTATTCTTTTTGGAAATTTTGATGGCATTGATGTCAAAGGGGGAGTGATATAGATATTAAAAGAAAAAAGGGAGTTTTATACATTAGGGGGAGATATGGAGATATGGGAGTATTTTTTATTTTGTATTGATGAATATTCAGCTCACGAGGAGTAGGCAGGATGAAACGGGCAGATGAAACCATGGTCATTTTTCACATGAGTATTGCTAGCAATATGAAAGGAGAGATTGTTGGCAATTTACACTCAATTGGTTGGTTTCACTATGTTGTCATTGATGACAACATGGTATCTTGTTATGGCTTCATGTTTTGGTTCAATTGTGTACAAGCAGGCACTTCATAGACACTACACCGGCACCGACACCAGCACCAACACTAGTAGAATAGAAGGATTTCTTTGGTTACCATCAATGCATGCTGACATGGTTTATAATAAGGTTATTGGTATTGGAGGCTGACATCTCTTGGATTTGGCATCAACAATTTTTTTTATATTCATGTATTTATGTTATCTAGTCGACATGTATATTCATATTTTAAATATCTTTGTAAGCTGACATAAGGCATGATAAATTGTAATGGGTATATAGGTCAATTGGATTAGATCTTTTGATATATGTGATATGATGTGAATATGTATTAGGAAGGAAATAATGAAGGAGATGCAAAATATATTTGAGAGATCATATATGTGAGGATTTTTGTGTAAAGGGGCATTCTAGTAAAGGGTTTAGGGTTTGAGATAGAGCTTAATCGGAACTATATTCAGGCATAGGAGATGCTATCTTTTGCAGTTCAACACTTCTCCAAATTGAAGTCTAGATTTATATGTAATCAGTGAGGCTCCTTTTGTGATTAAGAAATGTCCTCTAGGCTATAATCCTTCCTCCAAGTGCATGCCCCTATATTTTGTAATCTCTCTTCATATGGCTAGTGAATTGATATTGTCGGTCACAAATCCCACAGTGGTTTTTCCTCTTTGAGGTTTTGCATGTATAATTTTATGTGTTATGGTGTTCATTTATGTGATTGGCTTATTGGTGGCTTTACTTCTTTCAATTCTACATGTACTGGTATACCGGTTGGTGTATGCATTTTTTAATAAGGCTAAAATTGATAATTCTGGTATAACACTAATTCACCCCCCCTTCTCAGTGTTATTGGATTCCAACATAATCATCACAAAATGCGGTTCTAGTCATATAATACTTTACATGATACAAGTTCACATTTAAAACCACAAATAACTAAACATCACCAATTACCCAATTCAACCAAGATATCTCAGCTTTACCAGTTAAAGACCTATTTCACAGACTTTAGTGTCAGACACAATGCACCACTGAGAGGGGGATGAATCAATGGTTCTCAATATTTTCCCTTTAACTATCCTATGCATGTATACCAGTTATCAAATCTAACTAAACACAGCCTTACCAGTTAGTGGGGAGACTAATCTCAAATGCATTCACACATAAAGGGACATCACATAATACTAGCATATATGAGGAAAACTCAAGATGGGAAAAACCTTGGTGAGAAATGTTGCTGGAGACTATTGCTCCAATCCAGCCTCACAATGAATCTCCAATTACAATATTTAGGGTACCAACCCAAGGAGAACCAACCCTTGATTTAGAGCACCAACCCAAGGAGCCCCAACCTCTAATTTAGGGCACCAACGCAAGGAGCTACAACCCCTACACTGAGCTACAATACAACTTAGTGAATACAAATTAATAACCTTGTTACAAATGGTTTTTGTAGCACTTCTTCAAATCTCTCTATTGGATCTCTTGTCTAGTTCACTGTTGGTTCTCTCTCTTTCGGTTCTCTCTTCTGGTTGCCTCTTCTCTCAACTTCTCTACTACTCTTTATTGGTACAATCTTCTATCGATTCTTTTCTTGCCTACTGTGCACTCTTCTGCAACTCTTCATTGTCGGTTATGTCACCACCAATTACCTCACTGTTGTTGGTTGAACTCTTCAACCCTGGACTCTTCTCACACTCGGTCTCTCTCAATTGGTACTTGTTGAGTACTTGACTGATCTTCTCTCAAATGCAGTAACCCTCTCTCATTTAGCATCTGGCTGGTTGCTTTAACCTCACTAGTTAAGCCTTCACCAAAACCTATTACCAGTTGTCTCCCTACTGCTCGATCTGTATGATCCTCTATAGGAATCACACTTCATCTACTTCTCTTATTCATCCTTGTGTATCACTTTGCAACATCTCTCTCTGAGACATCATCAAATCTATCTTTGTCTCACATATTTATATTCAGACTTTCTTGCCAAGAGAAACATTCAAACTTGGTGCATTAGGGTTTCTTCCATTGATCATGAGAGTCATCAAATTTAATCAAATATCATTCGATCTGAGCTCCAAGACAACTATTTGCACATCACCATCATTAACATTCCTTCCAATACATGTTTTCCATGTTTAGCATTCATGGACAGTCAGTCGCCCAGACACAAGATCAATCACCATAAATGGTTATGTAGATTTTGAATGCGAGGTTACTCAAAGAGAGCTAATTCCTTGTTTAAGGGTAGTCAGATGTTATCCTAGTGGGGTTCATGGTTTATTCATATTTTCTTCTAATCAATTTAGACATCTAAACTCTCTAGGAGTGCTCCCAATCTAGATGTGCTCACTGGCTGCTCAAGCATGGTTGAGATTCACAAGGGTAAATCCAACCTTACACTCTAAAAATCCTAACAAGTTCTTGTAGAGGTTGTATTAGGTATTTGGGATGTTTTTCAAGGTCAATAAATTTGTTTTGAGCGAGGTTTTCATTCTTTTCCCCATCACTCCTTCCTTTTCCTATTTTATAGGCCTAGTAGCCCTAAAGCCCCAATTAGCTCTACCTTGCCGTTTTTATGGATTTTCTACAAATTTTGCCAAATACCCACACAAAATCTTTGCTTATTAGGATACCCTTTTGGAATTACTTTCCAACTTTTGAATTTAGGAATTTCAGTCTGACCGTATAGGTATGGAACCCAAGAAATGTTTGTTTTAGGTGGTTTTGGGCTTGTTTTGGTCTTTTTCCAAGGGTTAGGTGTCTTCCTTGATCTTTCACACCTCCAAATTCACACATATGTTCTGGCACACATCACTTGTTCATCCCAAACACTCTGCAACTCCAACCCTTCACATTCCTGCAAACACTTGCATAATCTCAATCATTTTCTAACCGAGCTATGACTGAGCCCACCTAGGAAATGATTCTCATTGGCCTTTCAATGAAATCAAAAAGAAAATAAAATTTTTGTACACTATAAAAAGGTTCCATTTCTCGAGTCCCAAGGGTTATTGAGGGGATCTCAAAGGACTTCAAGCTGGAACCATGTCTGGGCCTCTCAAACCCTTACTTCGACCGAGAGCTTACAAAATTGGAAACTCAATTCAAATCTGCAAACAAACTAATTAAATTTCTTCCTGAGCACTACAAGAACATGTACAAATCAACAAAAAAAGTACAGTAATGCAATCAATCCATTTAGTGCAGATCATTGCTCTAATTCATGAAAAGTTACAATGTAAAACTTCAAAAATGGTCACAAAATGTATTCCAATCAACCCTAGGAATTCAACAACATGCTTACATCCAATATCAATGATTTCATATGCCATTTGTGTCCTAACTAACCCTCCATAGGTTCCCTAATCAACCTTTTTCTCAAAAATGCAAAAAAGTTGCTCAACGTTGCAAAAAGTTGTCAAGCAACTTTGACAACTTTTGCCAAAAAGTGCATTTTTGTCTTACATTCTTAATTCTCTCCTCCAAACCATTTAACATGAATGAAAAAATTAAATCGACATGTCCCAATTCCAAACAAGGCTATTCAAGGCATTTTTCATCAAAATGCAAGATTTTGCCATTTTATGCTTGTAATTATAAGCCAAAATTGAGCAAAAGCACTATCTTAAGGACTTTCAACGTAACAAGGCATTACAAAAACATATTAAAACCCAAGAGAAGACTCTTATTCACCACTCCAAACCAACCTATGAACAAACACACCAAAATGAAGAAACTAGAGTCAAAACTAGGTACACAAAACTAGGTGCTCCTGCACCATACTCCCCCAAAGAAAAGAAGTCAAGTGACTCCTTGAGGTAGAAAATAAAATGAAACTCCATGTTTAGAGAAGTTTTCCTTAGGTATCCAAGTAGCCTCTAACCCTAGAAGGTTCTGCTACTTGACCAAGTGCTCCATGTAGGTGGTATGCCTTATTTTCTTCAAAATTCTAGAATCTAACACCTTCTCGGCTTGGGGAATGGGTGCAACTGGTAAGGGCAAGTTTGAAAGTGCTTGAGAGGCCTTTGAAACTCTACTATATTTTGCTAGAAGTGGGCCCTTATACTGCACCAAATCTGACACATTGAAAATGGGTGACAAATCCATATCATGGGTTAGTCTACCTTATATGCATTGTTGCCATACTTGGCCAAAACTTTGCAAGGACCTATTCTCCTCATTTGAAGTTTACTAGGGACACCTTTCTAAAGTCTTTCCTTGTTCAAATGAACCATCACCATGTCACCAACAACAAATTGGATATCTTTTCTTTTCACATCAACTTTGTCTTTGATCTTTTGAGTAGAGTCCAATAGAGTTGTCCTAACCTGCTCATGAATCTGTTGCATTGATTGGGCCATGTCTAAGGCATGTCCACTCTCCTGTCCCATATTCCCCACATCTCTAAGCTCCAAAATTACTCTAGTATGAATGCCATACCACCTCAAAAGGACTTTTACTAGTGGACCTATTCACACTATCATTGTAAGGAAATTCTACTTGATGGATGATCTGATCCCAAGCTTGACCATACTCTTTTGTTAGGCATTTGAGTAGAATCCCAAGTGTTCTATTGACCACCTCAGTTTGACCATCCATTTAGGGATGATAGGCTGAACTGAAAGACAAATTAGTGCCTAATCTTTTCCACAAGGTCTTCCAAAAATGTTCAATAAACTTTGCATCCCTATCTGACACAATGTTGATAAGTAAACCATGAATCCTAATAATTTCTTTGAAAAAAAAGTGAGCAATGTGGTTGGAATCATGAGTGACCTTGCATGGGATAAAATGAACCATCTTACTAAACCTATCTACCACAACATAGATGCTATTAGAACTTGATTTGGTTTTTGGAAAACCAACCACAAAGTTCATACTTGCACACTTCCATGGTCGGTTGGGAATAGGTAAAGGTTGATAAATACCAGCATTGGAAGATGTACCCTTAGCTCTTTGGCAAGCCACACATTGTTCCACTTATCTTCTAATATCTCTTTGCATTTTAGGCCAAAAGTAGAACCTTTGGACAAGTTCCAGAGTCTTGTTCAAACCAAAGTATCCACTCAAGCATCCATTATGCTTTTCTTGCATCACGTTTTCCCTCATAGGCCCTCTAGGCACACATAGCTGCCCTTCTTTGAACAAAAGGCCATTTTGCAAGGTGTAATCTGCATATTCACTATGGAAATGGTTTCCAAATTCTTGGCAAACCTTGTAGGTAGTAGCAAAATCTTCATCTTCTTCATACAAATTCTTGAAGCTATCCACTCCAATGCTTTTTAGCTACACTTCTTGCATTGTTAGTAAACTCCTACTCAATGCATTAGCTACATTATTACTAATGCTCTACAAAATGGACAATGTTAGACTAAAACCTATGGTCGATGTAACACACAAAAACAAAAGAACAAAGAGAAACGTTAGTGTTAATCAACTAAAAGCAAGTCTAAGTAGGCATACCAAAAGAGACACTAAAAACATGATAAAATATTTAACTATGGAAGTAAATACAAAAAGGAATCTCCAAATGCCTTCTCCCATGCTCTTAGCTCCTTCTCCCTTGTTCCTCTCCTCTCCAAGTTCCAAATTAGTGTAGCTCTCAACATCTTTTTGCACTATGGATGCCTTATGGAGGTTCGAGATTGTACATGACTATGAAAAGTATGCAAATGCAAGCTTAATAACCAAAGAAAAATGAGTTATATAAATGCTATTTGATAATTTTAACCAAAAGAGTGAATATGACTAATTATGCTAAAATTCTCTCTAAAATTCTCTATAACTTAGATGCATACAAGTTTTCAGGATCCAGAGTATGAAGAAATAGGCTCTATTTATAGGAAAAAATGGAGCAATGGATAGTTGAGATTGAGTAATCTCAACAAGGGTCAGGATTGAATGATATTCAATCCATGTGAGGGATTTCAACCTAATCCTAGGATGACAAGTGTCAATATGAGATAGTTTGAGAGGAGAGGCAATAAACATTAAATGCTTAACATGACCTGAGAGTTAACTTGGGATTTAAGGTCAAGGTTGGGTTGAGTGAATAAATTCTTTATTCAAAGAAGAAAGCTTTTATCCAATGGATAAACTCTTGTGCAAAGGTTAAAGGGATAACCATTGTCAAAGCAATAAATGCTTGAGGAGACACATGAGTCACATGAGGGTTGAGTTAGGGGTTAACCATAAATGTTCATGTAAGAGCCATAAGTGGTTTGGAAGACTTTAGAGGTTAATTTGTTGAACACACAAAGTATTTAATGCTTTTCAAAGACTTTGGAGTCTTTTAGTAGTGACTTCAGGTTGCTTAGGAATGTGACAATAATTAGGAGATAGACTAGGCTAATTAGGAAGGGTTTAGAAGAATCTAGAAGGGGGTTAGGATTGCAAGTGGGTTTGGTGGGTGAGGGAAAATAGGATTTTAATTAAAATAAAATTAATTTATTTCAACTTGTGGTTGCAAATTGCATTTGTAGGAAAATGCAAGTGGGGAGGGAATAAATGATTTTAAATAAATGTTTTTAATTATTTATTTAAAGAAGAAAGGGGATTAAATTAAATAAATAATATTTATTCATTTAATTGATTGTGAATTTGGTTTAATGAATTAATTAAAATAAATTGAATAATTTATTTAATTAATAGGAGAATGATTTGAAGATGAAATTAATTAAATGTTAATTTAATTAACTGATGGTTAGTGGGTTTTTAATCAAATAAATAGCAAATATTCATTTAATTAAAATGGACAGATTTATGTGACTACATTTATATTTGCCTTTCTTGTGCTTGATGGTAAAGATATATGACTGCACATACTCTACCCATTCAATCTACCTATGGTTTAACTTTTCTTGAGAATTAAGAAAGCTAAGAGCTTGATTATTAGTGTAAACCACATATTCCTTAGGTAGTAAATAATGCCTCCATTTCTTAAGTGATTAGACAAGTGCATAGAATTCCAAATCATAGGAGGAATACCTTTTCTTTGCATCATTGAGTTTCTCACTGAAGAAGGTGATCAGTCTATTGTCTTGACTCAAAACTACTCCAACTGTTATATTGCTTGCATCACATTCAATTGTGAAGAGTTTGTCAAAGCTTGGTAGAATAAGTACTGGTTGAGTAGCCACCTTTGTATTCAGGAGATCAAAACCTATTTGTGCTTCCTTTGTCCATACAAACTTGGTTCTCACACCTCCCTTGATTGTCCCAAGCATGGGTGCACATATTTCATTGAACCCTCTGATGAACTTTCTATAAAACTGAGCCAAGCCATAAAAAATTCTTACTTGACTTGTTTTCCTAGGTGTGGGCCAACTGATTAGGGCTTCCACCTTTGAAGTGTCCATCTTCAAATCATAGCTTGAGACTACAAACCCAAGATACACGAATTCCTATTTCATAAACTCAAATTTCTCCAAATTGATGGTTAGTTATTCACCAAAAAGTTTACTCAAGACAATTTCTATATGCTTAAGATGCTCATCTTTAAACTTGCTAAAAATTAAGATGTCATCTAAGTAAACAACAACAAATTTACCAATGTAGTCCTTGAGTACTTCATTCATGAGTCTCATGAATGCGCTAGGGGCATTTGTGAGTCCAAATGGCATAACAAGCCACTCATAGAGTCCTTCTATAGTCTTGAAGGTTGTCTTCCATTCGTCACCCTCCTTTATTCTAATTTGGTGGTAACCACTCTTGAGATCTATCTTGGTGAAGTATTCAGTTCCCCCTAAACAATCCATCAAGTCTTCAATTCTTGGGATGGGAAATCTATATCTAATGGTAATTCGATTTATGGCTCTAGAGTCAATGCAAAGTCTCCAAGTACCTCCCTTCTTTCAAGCCAAAATGGGGGGTATTGCACATGGGTTGATGCTCTTCCTAATTAGACCATATCTACGAGTTCTTGTATTTGCTTGGCTATCTCTTTGTTTTGATCCGGTGTCATTTTATAAGTTGTCTTATTGGGTAAAGAAGCTCCAAGTATAAAGTAAATTTGATGACTTATGGCATGTTGAGGAGGCAATGTAGTTGGTGTTCCATCACTAATGATGTCTTCAAACTGATTTAGAACCTATTGCATTTCTTTAGGAATGCTCACCTTCTCCTCCTTCTTGTCCTCTTTTGGCTTCACAACAATGGAAAACTCCACTCCTTCTCCCTCTTTGAGTGTGTTGATGAAGTCTTTCTCACCAGCCAATAGCACATTAAGACCTTTGGATCTTCCCTCTACTCAGTCTCCTATGGACTAGATTTTGTAGGTGGTTCCATCTTTTGGGAAGGTATAAGCATTCTTCTCTCCATGATGTATGGCCTTTCTATAAAACTACCATGGCCTACCTAGGAGTAGGTGGCAAGCATCCATGGGAAATATATCATATAAGATTTTTTCCTTGTAACCCCTAATGGTGAATTCAACCCAAGTTTTCTCATTTACAAGAACATGCTACCCCTTGTTGAGTCATGTAACTCTATAGGGATCACTATGTGGTACTCTTGGAAAATTGAGCTTACTCACTGCTTCCTCTGACACTATGTTGTCTATGGATCTTGAATCCACCACCACTCTATATACCTTTCCCATGATCTTACATTTTATTCTGAAAAAGGATCTTCTTTGGCTAGGTTCCTCTTTAACCAATTCTTTGATCAAGACTCTCTTTATCATGAGGTTCTCTCCCACCTCTAAATCTAATCTTACTTCTTATGCTTTCATGTTTGTTGCATCCTATTGAGCATAATTTACTCTCCTCTCATCTTCTTGGGATGAAGAAGAATTCTTAGGGAGCCTATAGGCTGCGTGTCCAGGTTGATGGCAGTTGTAGAACTTCATGGTGGCAAAATAGGACCCTCTTCTTGATCCACTAGACCTTCCTCTACTAGAGTTTCTAGATCCCCTTCCTCTATAGATTCTCTTTCTATTGGGATCCCCACTTTTCTCAGCCAACGTGGACTCCCCTTGGGATCTTTGGTCTATGATCCTTCCACCAAAACTACCTCTCTGGCCTTTGCCATCTCTTCCCCTACCTCTATCTCTGTTTCTTTGTTCGTGTTTCTTCTTGCTCTTTTCTTCCACTCTTAGTGCCAACTGATAGCACTTGTGCATGGTGTTGGGGCATAACAAGCTCAATTCCTCTTGAATTTTCCATCTCAAGCCATTTAGGTATCTGGCTACCTTGATGTTCTCATCCTCTACTACCTTGGATCTTAGACAAGTTGTGGAATTCCTAAGTATAGCCGCTCACATCCAAGTCTCTTTACCTCAAATTTTGTCTCCTCTTGTACAAATGGATCTCATAATCCTTAGGGATGTATACCTCTTTCACCTTGGCTAACATGCCCTTCCACATAGCTATGGGGTTCTTGCCCTCCTTTTGCCTCTCTTCTTGAATAAATTTCCACCAAGTCAATGTTGCCCCTCTCAATCCAGACTTGGCCACCTTCACCTTTTGTGCCTCAATAATTCCATCACATTCAAAGTGATTCTCCAATCCCTCTATCCATTCCAGGACTACCCTAGGATCCATTTTTCCACAAAAAAGTGGCACTCCTAGGGATTTCCCTCCTAATGCTTTAATTGCTTTAAGGAAAGGTTCTTCAGGTAGAATGGGGTCTGGTTCATGAGTCTTATCCTTTCTTCGAGGAGCCTATTTTCTTCTTCTTAGTCTTCTACCTTCTTTGCTAGCTCTACATTGGTCACCATCCTTAAAATATTCTTTCCTACTGATTTAGTGTCTATCATATGTTAGCTTCTTCTCAAATCTTGGAAGCTTTGATACCACTATGATGGGGAGGGTACTCAAAGAGAGATAATTCCTTGTTTAATGGAAGTTCGATGTTAACCTAGTGGGCTTCATGCTTTTTTCATATTCTCTTCTAATCAATTTAGACACCTATGCTCTCTAGGAGTGCTCCCAATCTAGATGTTCTCACTGGTTTCTCAAGCATGGTTGAGATTCACAAGAGTAAATCCAACCTTACACTCTAAAACTCCTAACAAGTGCTTGCATAGGTTGTATTAGGTATTTGGGATGTTTTCCAAGGTCAATCAATTGGTTTTGAGTGAGTATTTCATTCTTTTCCCCATTGCTCCTTCCTTTTCCTATTTTCTAGGCCTAGTAGCCTTAAAGCCCCAATTAGCCCTACGTAACCAGTTTTTGTGGATTTTCTCCCAATTTCACCAAAAACCCATACAAAATATTTTCTGATGAGAATACCCTTTTGGAAGTACTTTCCAAATTTTGAATTTAGGAATCTCAGTCTGACTATATAGGTACGAAACCTGAGAAATACTTGTTTTAGGTAGTTTTGGGCTTGTTTTGGTCTTTTTCCAAGGGTTAGGTGTCTTCCTTGATCTTCCACACCTCCAAATTCACACATATGTCTACCACACATCACTTGTTCATCCCAAACACTCTACAACTCCAACCCTACTCATTCCTGCAAACACTTGCATAATCTCATTCATTTCCTAATTGGGCTATGACTGAGATTGCCTAGGAAATGATGCTCATTAGCCTTTCAATGACCTCCAAAAGAAAATAAAATCTATGTACACTGTACAAAGGTTCCATGGTTTGAGTCTCAACGGTTATTGAGGGGAACTCAAAGGACTTCAAGCTGGAACCATGTCTAGGCCTCTCAAACCCTTACTCAGGCTGAGAGCTTACAAAATTAGAAAATCAATTCAAACCTACAAACAAACTAATCAAATTTCTTCCTGAGTACTACAAGAACATATACAAATCAACAAACAAAGTACAGTAATGCAATCAATCCATTTAGTGTGGATTGTTGCTCTAATTCGTGAAAAGTTGCAATGTAAAACTCCAAGTGTTCAACAAACTTCTTACATCCATTCTCAAGGATTTTATATGCCATTTATGTCCTAACTAACTCTCCATCAGCTCCCTAACTATCCTTTTGCTAAAAAATGCAAAAAGTTGCTCAACGTTGCGAAAAGTTGTCAAGCAACTTTGACAGCTTTTGCCAAAAAGTGCATTTTTGCCTTATATGCTTAATTCTCTCCTCCAAACCATCTAATATGACTAAAACACCATTACATTGACATTTTTCAATTCCAAACAAGGATATTCAAGGAATTTTTCATCAAAATGCAATATTTTGCCATTTTAGGCTTATAAGCCAAAATTGAGCAAAAGCACTGCCTTAAGGACTTTCAACCTACCAAGGCATTACAAATACATATTAAGACCCAAGAGAATACTCTTATTCACCACTCCAAACCTACCTATGAAAAAACACACCAAAATGAAGAAATTGGACTCAAAACTAGGTGCTCCTGCACCAGATTTCATCACGAACCTCATCCTACACCTAGACAGTCTGCATTAATCGATGCATCCTGTCGATCACCTCTGTTCGACCTTCCTCGAGCCACACACCTCTACAATTCCTCTAAAACATCTCCCATGATTTATAGGGTCTAAAATTAATGTCGACCAACTCTGTCACAACTTTGTTAGTGTACACTCCATCCACCGCTGCATGCATGTCTGCCACCTTGACTCCACATGGCACCCTTGTTGAAATCCACCTTAGCTTGGTCCTCTATGTCAGTTTGGATAGAATCACTAAGAAAATACTCAACTAGTCCTTCTTTTCTTTTGGCTAACTAACCATGTCAGTATCTCACACTTTACCGGTTACCCTTCATGTCTGCACTTTGCTAATCTATTGGTGGATCCCCTTAACCGGTCGCTAGACATGCCTATCCATATCATGCACATTCTCATCAGGTAGGAGAACATCACTTAGCCTCTTTTCTTCCTTACCAATTATCATGCTCACCGATAGCCATCCTGATGACACCATGTCATCAACCTTCAACTGATTTCATCTAAGGCATCTGCATACTAGTTGTATACTCTCTTTGTAGCTGCTCCACTTTGCCCTCTTCATCATCAGATAGAACACTATCTTAGCCAGTTTGTCAAGTTGACAAACCCATCAATTCTCTACTCTTCCTTTTCCATCCCAGTGGCATAATATCCCTTCTATGTTGGTGTAGCGCATATCCTTGATTTCATGCACTTGATGCATCCCTTTGATTTACCGGTAGATCCGGTGTGATCCTTCAAACAACTACCTTTACCTCTTCTTCCTTATCTCATAGAACTAAGATGCATACTTTGCATAATAAGAGATAAGCTCCACTTACTAGTGGGAGTGAGTCCTTCTCATCTACATCCTGTAATGCACTCATGATCCCATGAATGTACAATCACTGTCAGTCATCTCTTCTCATGGTGACTGCATCTCTATCCGGTGGGAGTCATTTTGTTCTGCATCCACACAACATACCGGTGACCTGTACATCCTTCTTGTACACTTGTCATAAGTTTTTTTGTTGAAAACTACTCACTTGGTTGATTTGTCTTCTCCATTTCAACACATCACTTATTAGTTGACATACTCTCCTTACCAATGATAGACTATACCGGTAGCCTGCCCATCCCTTTCACACAAGTCAAACACTGACTTGTATATGGATGACTCCAATGGTCATTTTGTTGAATGATATTCTCTCCCTTATCTTACCTTACCATTGTATTGCAACACAAGGTGATATCAAGGATATCTCATCCTTTAAGAATCCATGACATTGTTGCCCATGCATCTCCTATATTGGTAGCCCTTCTATACTAGTTGACATCAATGACAACTCAATGCCAATAATCTCTCCCTTTGGCATTGATGTCAACTCATGTAGTATTTGAAATACTACATAATCTTTCTCCCCTTTTGTGTTATCCATGAATTCTCACACATGTAGTATGTGGTTTACTACATAATCCTTCTCCCCCTTTGACACCAATGGCAAAGGGCATTATTAGGGTCTCTCATCTCCTTGTATTTACCAATCATTGTTAGATATTTTTCTCCCCTTTTTCTATTTACCAGATGCATCTCCTCTTTTGATACCAATTGGTACAATTTCTCAAGTTACAAATTTTGAGATGGAGGACTCAACCATCAACTGACACCAATTGAGCATGCAAAACTGATACTAATTGTTAAAGATCTCAATTTGAAGAAGGGTGTGTCAGTGAATACTACTTTCTTGCCGGTCAGACTACTTCACCTCCCATTTGATCCCAAATTTCTTTAAAATTAAGTCTGATTGTACTATGAATTTAACCAACCAAATGAAACGTAGATACCCTTAACCATGAAATTCTCCTAGGTATTCCTACAACCATTTCCATCATCTGTAATTTAGGCAGTTAGTGCCTCAAGTTCAAGCATGTCGACTCTACTTCATAAGCACTTGAATTGCCCCTAATTCATACATCTTAGGTCCATAATGCTAGTTAGATCCAATATAGGGGCTCCAATCAAGTCCATATACCGGTTGAGCTGTGTGTATGTGATAATCTGATGATGTTTTAGTTTTATTATATCCACCATAGCCTATGACATCATTTTGGATGTGCACAATGCCATACAGTGTCATCATTATGCCATGAAACAAACCAATTAGCCCAAAAATATGTATGCCTACTTGATCAACAACTAGGCCAATAGATGTCATTCAGGTCTTCATCAACACTACCTGAGACATAACTTCCCATTCCATGTTACCGAGGTTAATGCAATGATATCCAACCTCATTGTCTTACATAACATGCAAGTACCTATCAACATTCATGTCAGTAACATCCTACATATACCAGTTTCCTGTACCAGTCCATCATCACTACTGAAGCACCTTCCTATGACTCTTGACATTTTGTGTCACAATGTATCTGATTTCAATTGTTAATCTCCATCCATTGACACATGCAATAGTGAACCAACTCTGATCTATAGGTGTGTAGCCAAGGCAACCACTACACACACTTGTCTTCTCATTTTCATCCTTCATACCGACATCTTGTTCTTCCAAGTGCCCTTCTTCACTAAGGGGGTGAATGATCTAGTCAATATGTTACTCCCCCTAAGGTCCTACATATCCTTTAGGCCTTAGGAGATATTACCTGTGCATTGAATTCATAGTGCTGATCCATGGTTGAATCCTCTTGCATCTTCCTCCATGTCATGCCCAAAATTTAGGGCAAAACACAACCAACAAATTTTTATTTGAACACATAATTACATGCATTCATTCACTTTAAATAGTTGTGACAACTTGACATGTTGTTCTAACGAAATATTAATTGATATTAAATACTAACATAACAGTTTATGATAGTTCCTATTATCAAGTGGGATGAATAAAATTTATAAGGGAATATTAATTTCATTCAAAAGTCTTTATCATTTCATTTGTGAATATTAGAACATAAATTAAACCATTTCTCCTAACTAGACATGAACATAATTTACTTGGTTCTATAATAATTATTTATTACATATCAATTTTCCTCCATCCTGTAATTACGTTCCTCCTTAATACTTAATTTTACAAAGAAATTGGCTTCTAATAAATCAATACTAAAACCTATTTAATTGCGTTAATATTATCAAATGGAGCCGTTACAATTAAAGTGACAATCACCAATGAGATGATTAATTTACCTAATAAAAGTTCCCTCTTGGGTTAATAGGGTTCACAAGGCTTAGTCCACTTAGAGGGTTTAATCTTTACACCCCTACACTATCCTCTTATATTAATTATTTAATTACTTTATTTAATAATTCCATTTATTTATAAAAATCCATTTAGGTCTCCAAAATTAATTTACCAAATTCGTTAATATTTTCCATAAGATTGAACTCCAAAACACAATTAAAATCTATACATCTTTTTAAAATATGCCCATTTGATTATCAAAAGCATATATAAGTTTATAAAAATATTTAGACTAAAATTTTTCCCTATTGATCCATATTTTCAAATTCTATAAATATATTGCAATATATATATATATATATCAATATTAAGTTTTTTTTTTTTTTTATATATATATTTTTTCATAGTTTTCTAAAATATGCATGCAAACCCTAACTAAAATTGTATATTATAAAATGCTCTATATATTCTTCTTAAAAATCTCTACTTTTCTTATGTTACCCTAACCCTACCCGGGCTAGGGTTTTACTTTTAGTTTCTTGCATTGCAGGGCCGATCAAAATCAAAAACCATGGTGGAGCGGCCGAAGTTTTTTTTTTTAAAAGGGGGAGAGGCAGTGGCGCAGGGGTTTTACCCAGCCGCCACTGTGTGCGCACACAGTCGTGGTCTGCGGCCGTCCATTGTGTGTTCACACAGTGGCGATGTGAACGCCGCCCACTGTGTGCCCACATAGTGCCGTTCCACGGGCTGCTCACTATGTGTCCACACAGTGTCGGTGTTGGCGCCGCTCACTGTGTGCACACACAGTGGGTTTCGGCCCTCCGCCCGAAACCCCCTTTTTAAAAAAAAAATTTATTTCTCTTTTTTATATATATATATATTTAAATAAGTTATATATATATATATATACATATATATATCTTTGCATTATATATACAAATATGTTTTTTTTAAAATATGAATATACATAAATATATGTATATATATACTTTCTGTTTATATACATATATTCAAGATATAAACTTAAATAAGCATATTTTGAACGCATTTAGATTTAGGGTTTAAGTTTTCTGCAAGTAAATACATACTATTATTCCAGTCCTTTGAACAGATTGATTTAATTATCCCTAACTAGATCCATGTATTATATTTCTTTTCTTTCTTTGCTAACTTGGTTGTTTTAATCAAAAATAGGCTAAATAATTTAGATTTATTTAAATATAGTTTTACTTTCTGCCAAAAATAAGGTAATTATCAGAATTAAATTCACTAAGAATAGTATAGATTTTATTTTCTGCAAAAAGATAAATAATAGAGTACGATAATTTTAACAGCAACTATACACATATGTGATATTTAAACTAGATAGGCCATTTAATTTCCAGACTTAAATTCCTGCAAATACATGTGCGATTTTTAATTTCTGCAACTTAATTTATCTAGCATCCTTTAAATTTAGCCATGCAATAGGAATTAACTTCAAACTTTCATATTCGAAAACAGCATGCATGCAATCATTAAATCATTTCTTTATTTACTTAATCTATTTCATATGCATAAAGGGGTAAAATAAATTTCATTGCTCTTTCCTAAATATTGTATAACCTACAATTATTAAAGTTCAGAGAAACTTTAGGAACTAAGTCCAAATTCATTTCTTTAGTATAGCATAAAACAATATTTCATCTCTATAAGGTACATCAAATTACGAAATAACCTTCAATACTAATGGATCTCTCATTTCTATTCAATGAGGCTCTTACAAACATTTGATACATTTCTTTTCGAAAGATAGATACAACATAATTTCCTATTACAATATTTCTACTTAAAACATATATATTCCATTCCCACATCTTTTCTGTAACAACTGAAATCCACCAACCTCTACTTGTCCTCTTTCCTTTCTTCCAACAATCCTGTAAATAAAACATAGGCTATGACCATGGAGTGCACACCTCCCAGCCTAGGCTAACTAGGAGCCACCCTCGAGCTCGGAGAACCAAGCCCTAGACAGGAAACAAACATACAAATATAAAAGACAGGAAAATACACAACTCAAACACAACCCCAACCCAGGCTACACTGCACCACACATTGGTGATGTCTTTTCAAGGGTGGTAGTGGACCAAGTACCCTGAGGAGACTGCAAGTATGGTAAAACAAATAGCCACCTCATAGCAAACCAAAACATATAGCCACCTCATGGCAAACCAATTACATCAAGTATAACATAATCAACCCTTATTTCCTTATGCCCCCCAAGGCATTCATGCCTTATTTCCCTCCTTATGACCCCCAATGCATAAACAAGCCATGCAGCAAGGGTCACATAAATTCCCTTGTGATCAATCTTATAATGAGAGTCTCTCACTCGAGGGCTGTCACTTCTACCACCCACAAGATCCTCCTCTCTCTCAAGAGTAGGAGATTCTTGATTACTCCCAAACACACATGCAAGGTATAAAACAAAATACCAAATAAATTTCCAAAAGTACATGCACAGAAACAAATCTTTTTCACAAACATTACTTACAAACACATGCAATAAGAAATCTATTATATGATGAATATGACCAACCTTAATCTACCCAAAGGTAGGTTAGTTTTTTTGAGGATGAGCAGCCCAATTCCACAGTTCTTCTCTTTCTACCCTTAGCTAAAATTCTCAAACCAAAATTCTATCTTTTTCTTTACAAAATTCTTTTTGTCTCCAAAAATGGAGAGTGGGTGATTACCCTCAAATTTTCAAATTCTTGCTTAAGAAGTTCATTCTCTAAGTTCTCACAAGTTTCTAAAAACCAAAAAGGAAAGTAAGACAGAATGGGAAAAAGACTCTCATTCGAATAGGAAAGTTTTCAATTAGATCAAACTTCTAATTTCAATTTTCGCACAACTCAGAAAAGCCAATTTTTAAAGTGTCAAAAAGGTCACTTAAAAGTAGAAACTTGCCTAAAATTACCCCTAACCCCTAGGTATACCTTATGGGCTTTAGGAAACCCTATTAAACTACCCCTAGGTGTTCATTTAACCCATTTTAAACCCCTCTGATGTTTATTTTCGGGTCAAACATATGTTGACCTCTCCAAAGATTCCTTTCCCAAGGTATTTATGACAACACGTTATATTTTTTGAAAAAGCTATAGTTGAACACTTTCCCACCAAGAGACAAAAATAAAACATTTAAACTTAAATCCACACATGTGTCAAGTGACACAAATAAAACACTTTTACAATTTAAAACATGAAATCGTCTCTTGTGGGTTTTACACATTAAATTTAAATGACACTTAACACTCATGCAGCATACACTGTTACAAATAAAATACAACACAAATGGGGTGTTGTCTCTCCAAATAGACAACCCCTGGCTTACGAACATACATAAGTCTAGGTTTGGTTCTCCATAATATTTCCATGGTCACATGGATAATTCCTGTGCAACTCAATTTACACATTAGTACTTCCAAATAATCTCATATAATATAAAACACCTGAATAATAATGCAATACAACCACTCTGCATACAATATACATTTATCAACCAATACATCTTTCATCCAAATAACTCCACATAACAATTATTATCATTCACATAATTTTGATCCATTCATTAAAACATGCATTCCTATTCCTATCATCATAGTAAAGTCCTGCAAATCCAATAATGACATACCTCCTCTCAAATTTATCCTATTCTAGGATCATCTAGAGTTCTGTATCTATAAAGCATATAAATGAAGCATCCACATTCATAAATGTTACCCAATCATAGAATCATATAAGTTCTACATCCAGACATAGCTGACATACATTAAATCAAGATTATCCAATCAATGCATCTTTTAGGATTTCAACTTCATAACACATCAAAAGTACACCACTAGGTGTGATAATTCTATAACTTGGTTCAATTATTTTTCTCACAAACCTATCTACCTAACACAGTCCATTCTATTCAATTATAAAGCATTTATTAATAGGTCAAACATGGTCAACTAAGTAAATCAAAGCTTGGTTTGGGGAAGGCCTTAAATCCTCCTCCCCTAGGGTTCGACTTACTCCTGGAAGTCGCATAAGTAGAATTTCAAAGTAGGGACATAACCTTTCCCTTCATTTCCATAAGTTACTCAAACTATTACCTTGCCTACTAGAAGGATGAAATACCAAAATCAACTTATTATTGTAATTAACTTACTATCTTCACAAGGTTAAATTCTTAGTATTTTTATTACATCTCCCTTCGATCTCAGGTAGGTGTTTGCAAAGCTCTATCTTTCAATGACTTACATTATTTCACCCTCCAAATCATAATCAAGGTTACACATATAGAATTTTCTAGGAGTTCTACTTGTTTAGGATTTGTTTAAACGCACGTTTATCCTACTATATTCACGTCCAAGCATGTTACTTAAGAAAATCGACATCACACTTAACCACAATGAATCTACTTATTCTACATTCGATGCACCTCATTAGGGTGTTAATATAATATTCATAAAATCGTCCTAGGTGCGTAATTTCTTCCTACTTTCTTAGGTGACAAGGCAGAAGCAAATTTAGGGTTTTTTTTTTTTTTTTATTCCACCCTTATATAGGGTAGTTTTCTACCACTAGGGATTAAAATGTTTTTATATTCCTAGGCTCCAAGGTTTAAGTTTTATAGGGAGCATCATTCGCAATTTTCCAACCATTAAGGTACACAACAACCCCATTCTAAGGGAGTGATAGAAGTTATTAAAACTTATTTTAGATATCATCCACGCAATCCTCTCCATACCCATGCCAAATTTACTAGTCGAAAATCATTACTTTCACAATTCATTTGGTCTAGGTCACACTATTGTTATAAATTTTCTCTTTCCGATTACTCGCAATTAA